>NC_058132.1:21467075-21484072 GCF_016433145.1 Gracilinanus agilis
TAGAGGTAAGAGTTAAATAATCAGAATGGCTCAGATGAGCAAGGGATATCGTAGGAATGAGGGGGATAGCTAGAATCTTAGATAATTCCTCCATTTAGTAGGTGATCAAGGAAAAGCAAAAAAATTTCACAATGGAGACAAAGAAAGCTTTCCAATATATTCATTGAATGAAGCCTCTTAATCTATTTTAAGATAATGGTGATAATATAGCATGTTACTATTTTATAGCATTTGCATGAATAG
This sequence comes from Gracilinanus agilis, assembly GCF_016433145.1. Classification (NCBI taxonomy): domain Eukaryota; kingdom Metazoa; phylum Chordata; class Mammalia; order Didelphimorphia; family Didelphidae; genus Gracilinanus; species Gracilinanus agilis. The sequence continues at coordinate 21,467,319 of NC_058132.1, forward strand.
TACTGTATAGTTACAGTATAATAAGGAAGGAAGATGATCTTATAAGAATTAGCAAATTTTACACATTTATTTCATATTTAGTCTCTGTGGGATGCAAAGAAAAATGATGAAAACTAATGAAGGCTGGTAAAAAAAATAAACAAATTTAAGGATGAAAAGGGAACTCTAAACTCTTGCGTGTGTGTATATGTAGGCATTTGACAGCCACAATTAACTCACTTACAGCAGAATGTTGTGTTCTTATCATCTCACCTTTCTGGAGACAAAATGTGATGCCTGGATTGCTGGTCATTGAGTTCAGGTATCCTGCAAGTCAAATGATTCTTGCATGATCTCCAGTCAACTTCCTTCTGCTCTTATCTCAGATTTTGCCCTTTTAAATTGGGTGATTACAGGGAAGTCTCTGCTCCTTGAAGGTCTCTGTTTTCTCTACTAAAGAAGGATAGTGTGTTTTAAAGAACAGATGGAGTAGCTCAGGACAGCAGAGGCTACACAGAAATCTGACAAATCTGCAAACCCTTTCTTTCTCATTTTACCCCAGTTCTCCTCATGTTAATCTGATCAATTAACTGATTACTCCTTCCTTCTAATTTCCAGTGATTGAAAGAAATTGGGGATTTAAAAGGGAAACCTGGGGATTTCATGATATATTGACACTCAAAGCAGGTCACCCAGCATCTGAAAGAGGACTCTGTGGAATACAAGATAGAAGAGAACTAGCTCTAATTAGCCCCTGTGGATCTGGAAGAGTTGACAAATATACTCCTTGTCCTAGAACTATGTTTAGGAAACAAAAGACTAATAACCAATGTCTTTTAGCCTTAATAATGGCTGTTATACTTTGAGACTCATTGTCTGTTTCAGCTCTAGCTTAGATCAAGGAAGAATTTTAGAGATTATACAATCAACCCCCTTAATTTTAGAGATGAAATAACTGAGGTCCTTGAAGGCTAATTAATTTCAGGAAAAGAGAATATTAGAATTTCAGAGTTTTAATTGGCTTGAAAGATCTATTTCCTTTGTGACAAACTCAAATAGAAATACAGGCACTAGATTTGTAGAAAGGTACCTGCAGAGTGCATACTAACTTATAAATACATAGCTTAATAATATCTATGTTTTGCTATATTTTTATTAAAATTAAATACATTTCCAACTTCCCTTTTAATCCAGCTCTGCCACATGTGAGACTGTTGCCAAGCTAAGTATTTGGCACCTTTTTGTCTAGTCCAATTCCTTCATATTTTGGAGGGCAGAGACCCAGGGAAATGATATGACTTGCCCAAGGTTACATACATAGGGGAACATGTACTTGAACTCAGATCTTTAGAGCCTAAATCTACCATACTCATCCCTGAATCATGCTTTCCTATTCCTTAAAGTCCAGGAACAAAATGATCGTTTTTATCAGAGTAAATTTAGATAGACAAATGAAGAAGCAAGAGAAAGGATAAATGAATCTGAAATGTATGTTTATTCATTTGACAAGGACAATCTAGGAAGTGGAGGCATAGAGACAGACCATTTATTGATGGCTCTCTGCTTGCTCATTAGGTCTACTCTGAAATTATATCTACAGCTCAGAATGTGTCTGAGAGATATTAGGGGGAAAAAAAGGATGAACACCATATGTTTCCATTAAGATAGTTATTCTTAGATCAGTCTTTGAAACACAAGATGTACATAATTAATGAATGCTGAATAACTGATTGATCTGACTTGATAAACAAGATTTGGATACATTTAAGGAGCCAGTGGGACACTGAGGTGAAAAAAATCAAGGTTCGATAAACACTAGCATTGTGTCTCACAATGACTATTTTTCATATTTGAAATAACCACTTAATATCAGACTTCCTCTTTTCATCATCGTAAAGTCTGACCTCAACACTTCTTTTAGTGCTACATTGTGGTTTGACACATCATCCATTTCCCAACAAACGTTTGATGCCCATAAAAAATAACAGAAACTGAGTGATCTAGTGATTGCTGTTGTCTGTAAGTGCATCTTTCCGCTCTAGAGTATACAACTTCGTGTCTGAAAGGAAGGAAGGAAGGAAGGGCGTTATAACCTCAATCATCTCAGATCAACATTGGTCACTATACTCGAATAGAATTAGGTTGACTTTTAGAATTATCTTTCATTTATATGACTGCAGACACTGCTATTTTGTTCCAAAGTGTCTCTTTCTTTTTACCTTCTATCAAATCATGCAAATTGCTCCCCTTTTAAAATGTTTCTTATTTCTCAATCCTTTTGGTATACAAAGTTTCCTGAATCATTGCTTTAAGTATTGAGGATACAACCTGTTTCCAGATGTTCACCACGACAAATTCTATGGCTATGAAAGCAGGGTGACCAGCTAGTTCTTGACATCAGCTTTACTTCTATACTCTGAATCTTCAGGTCTTTTCCTTCCCGCCTGAAATAGAACTCAGGGTGTTCCTTGAGAACAGGAACTAGCTTGGGGCTTTTCTATTGTATTTTTAGTACTTAGTAGTGCCTTGAACATAGTAAGAACTTGACACAGTTGGTGGCAACTGGGCTTGAAAGCAGGAAGACCCAAGCTCATTTTTTGCCATAGAACCTAGACTTTTTCTCCTCTGTTTGCCTCCATTTATACTTATAAATATATGTTATACATTCTAAATGATGATGTTATAAATGATGATGATATATCCCACCTTCCAGAGTTATTATAAGGAATAAATGGGATGAATATTTATTTTTAAAAGGATCACTTTGCATATTGCCTGACACATAGAAGGCACTATGTAAATGCTTATTTTCTTAATTTAATACATTCTTTTCCATTTAACCTGCTTGTTATATTTCAAAGCACTATTTAAAAGTGTTTATTATATAAAATGATTTTGAATTCATTGTAGTTCTCCTGGTTACCCTGACATTTTTTCTAGCCTTTCCTGTATTTGGGGTTCCTTGAGCTAAACATATATTGCAGTGATGGATTTTTATCAAGTTTGGAAACCTCCTATTTCTGGACACTCGCTACCTCTATTTTTCCATCCTAATCTTCTGTATAAATGACTTCTTTCATTTACATCTCTGTAATTCTATCTCTTTCTTTTTTCCAATAAAAGATCTGGCCACAGACTCTTTGATGTGATGTCTACTAGTTACTGTACATTTTTCTCTTATGCTAAGGGCATATGAAATGAGGATTGGTCTACACTGGCGGGAATGAGGCACAGCCACTCAAATACTGTTTTGTTTGCAGTGTACATCTTAGGTGAGGGGTTGACTCAGAGGAAGACTAACTCCTTCATTCAAGCAGAAATTCATAAGAAAGAGAGAAGACATCAAATATGCCCCAGGAGGCTACTCTTCTTTTCAATACTTGGAGGTTTCAAACAAAGCTTCTAACTGCTATAAATCTCAGTTATTTCTCAATGTCTCCTATATACTTTCTTAGTTTTCTTTATGTGCCCCAAGGAACACAACAGTCAATTAAATGATCATCACCGACTTTCTTCCCATGAAGTTCCCTAATATCTGGGAGCTGTAGAGCTTACATGCAGTGATTTTTTCATAGTCTTGGCAGGCAATCTGCTCATTATCCTTGACCAGCACCTCCTCACTCCCACGTACTTCTTCCTGAGGCATTTGTCTTTCATAGATCTTTGCTTTATCTCCATCATAGAGCCTAAATCTAGTCTCACTTCCTTGACACATAGCAATTCCATTTCTGTCCCTGAAAATGTTATCCAGATTTATTGCATTGTTTTATTAGCTGGTTCTGAGCTTCTGGCTCTGCTCACAATCATGTCCTATGATTGATATGACATCGTTTGCCACCTCCTCCATGGGGAGGCCCTCATGATCAGAGGAGCCTGTGTGCAGAGGGCAGCCCTTTCTTGGGTCAGTAGGAGTCTCTCAGGCATTAGGCACACAACAATTTCTCTTTACCCTTTTAGAAAGCCAAAGTGCTCAGCCAATTCTCCCATGATATCCTTCATTGGCTTAAACCCTCCTTATCACAGCCAAATTTTGCTGAAATTGGATCCAATGATATAGCTACTATTTGGGGTCTTGGCCATTTTTTCTATATTGTTATCTCTTATGTTTACATATTTTCTACTGCTCTGAGGATGCCATCCACAGAAGGCAGGTTCCAAAGTATTTCTCACCTACCTGCCCCACCTTATTGTGACTACTGTATTTTTTTCACAGCTACTTTTGTAGCTCATATAAAACCTACATCTGACACTCCTGTGCTTGACCTTTTGGTGTTTGAGGTCTATGTTGTGCTGCCCCCCACCCTAAGCCCTGCCATCTATAGCCCGAGGAACAAGGGTATGAAGGGAGCTCTGGTGATGTTGGGGAGGCAGAAGCTTCCTTGTTTATAGTCAATAATATCTTCATCACAAAGGCCACTTTTCTACCTTTTACTTATTTTCTAATTTTATATTGTGAGAATGAAATGAGATCATATTCCTACAGTGTTCCATAGTGTTGTAGTTGCTGTTTAGTCATTTTTGCGCTGTCTGACTCTTAATGACACCTTCTGGAGTTTTCCTTTAACAATACCATCCAGCTATTCTTCACCAGTATATTTCCTACATTATCCAATTGAATTGTAGCAAGGCAATAAACATGTATTAGGGATGTCATGTAGTAGGAGCTGTACTAAATGCCGAGGCTACAAATCTAAGTGTGAAACCAAAAACATCCCACTATATTTTATATTGTTTTTTAAGTATCGATTGTGAATTGCGTAAATCAGTGTATATAACCAAAATGGATATTTGTGAATCAATTCTAGACTTGATTATTTAGACCTTGGTGATAAAATTTATGAGAGTTTAATTCTCTCATTTTTACGGGTTAATATCTATACTAAAGACTCAAAATCTATGTTATTTTATTGACCGTGAAAAGGAGGAGGGGGAAAGGAAAGATGAGATAACTTGGTCATAATTTGTTTTGTCTATCATGGAGGATATTAACCAATGTTGGGTTTTTCCATTGCCAGCGGTTCTAGAAATCCTGTCTCTGAATTACGCCAAGTATAAACTTACTCTTCATCCTTGTTTAAGACCAATCTCAGTCAGTTCAGTTTAAATCACTGGACTATTTTTGGTACTCTATAAAACATGCTACCATTCCAACTGTTTTTAATAGATGCTCTGACTTTCAGGTGCATACTTGGCTAATTAGGAGCCTTGGATGGCTTTTATTGATATTTGCTAGCCTTGCTAATAAATTGGTTAAGCTTAGACTTTTGTGCCTCACTTTCTCTTCATGGCAGATTTTTAATCATGGTGATAGCAAAAAACAGTCTCTTCCCTCATGAAGCTTAAATTCCAGTGGAAGAAGACAACTCATTCTCAAATGGGAACAAAAAAATGGGAGAGGGAAGGAAGATATCCATTCAGATATGTGTTCTCAAAGTCTAGAGGGGCAGAAGCAGAAGCAAGAAGGGAAGGAAGGTAATCCTACTTGAGACCCTTTCCAAAATGGAAGAATTCATCAATGGGGCATGAGAACCATCCTTTTGCAGTGATATTCTGAGGTGAGAAGACTACAGGTAAGAATAGATGCTTGAGAATATGCAGTCCTAGGTGCTGCTGGAGGTTCCACAATGAGACAGCAATCCAGGCACATTGTCATAGTCTAAAAGTCATAAGAGCTGAGAGGCGAATGAAGTGTGACCATCCTGAACCCTTCCTCAAAGTGGTGGACATGGGAAGAATTCATGAATGGCACAAAGAGAATCTGTAGCAAAAAGTACTCATAGTAAAATAGCTGAAGCTCATTCTTTGAACAAGGAACCAAGCCCAACTAGATCTTCACTCACCAAGATTTGACTCTTAATCAACTAAATTCTCATTATCTCTTTCTAGACAACAGAGACCAATAACTCTATTTTCCCTGTCTGCCTTTTTCTCATTTAAATCATAGAGTTCAGCAAAGAAGAGATATATCTGTGAGAGGTTTCACTTCTCTTGAATTCTAGGTGGAAATGAAAGGAACAAGTTGGATTTCTAGTCTTTATTCATTGAAAAAGGGAATAGATACCAAAGCATGCCTCTCATCTGATTATTTCTACTTCTGATTTTTAAACAGCTCCAACAAATCTGCTTTTTGTACCTAGCACCCCTTCAGAATCTTCCTCTTTATACCATTTTTTAATCTCTCTAACACACCAGCTTCAGCCTGAGTTTTCTATATCCTCATTCACTTAAATCAAGCTCTCGAGACTCTAAGTGAATCACTTTTTACTTATAAGGCAATAACTCACTAAATTTGTCCTGTGGAATTAACTTCCCTCAGTTGCTATTGAAATAAGTATATCATCTGACTGCTAGTTGTTAATATGAGATATCAAGGTTGAGGGTATCCCACAGACCACCTTAGGCTCAGTGTGTGTAACCAACTCTCAAGCAGATTAAAAAACAAGTTCAAGGGTTTATTTTCAACAAAGTCACTTGGAGGGAGGATTAGTGATAGGATTCCCTAATTTAATGTTTTCTAGCTATTCCAACTCCATTTCTAAGGGCCTAGCAAGAGGCTGTCTTCAGATCTTCTTTGCTAACCTCACTACACTGATCTATCTATGAAAACCCTGAGCTGCTAATCCTCCCAGTTATTGGTTTGATGAGATTAATAGTCACTCAGGGTAGTCAGGCTGATGCCTTTATCTGAGGGATCAAACCCTCTTCAGGCTAGGCCCAAGGTGTCTTCAAGCCTATCTCACTGACAGTTGATGGCTGGCTGGTAGATATATTCTATTCTACAGTTGGGAACATTTTAGCTGGATACAGGAACTCAAGAATGCAGATGGATGAAAGGATGCAGGCTGGGTCTCAACAGGATCACAGGTATCTGAAGGCTTGGCTTCATAGGGAAAAGGATCAAACTCCCTCCTCAGCTTGTAGAAGTGCCAAGCAGGAGGAAGTTCTCAGCTTTAGACTTATCCCATAACAGGAAATCCCAAAAAAGACCCCAGCAGCTCTCTGTGTCCTTTCTCATACTGTCCCCTCATTCTTAGAACACAGCCTGTAGTTCTAGAGCATGCAGTCAGATTCAGCCTCTGCTCTCTGTACAAAACCTCTTACCTGTTTGTGTCTCTCTTTTCCTTATAATACCATGTAGTCATATGGCTTCTCCTTTATTTTTCGTTTTATTCCCTTAAGTCTTTTAAACGGTTACCCACAAATAAGCTAAGAGAGTACAATGACCTGCTTCTTTCCATTCTCAGCATAGAACAAAATTACATTCTGTGTCCTTGAAACTTTTTCTTCACATTGACATTTTCCTTTCATCAACAATATATTTTTTCTTTGTCCCATCAAACCACTGAATTCTTCCCATGCAAAATGAGTGTCACCTTACATCCTTTCCAAAGTCATTTTAGCCTCTTATATCAATTCTCTAGTTGCTTTTCTGCCTTATGTTGATCACATCACATATAAAAAGTCTTTCTGTAAATATATGTTAGAAGAGTTTTTAAAATGGAAACAAAGTCCTCTTCAATTTCTATATATTAAACCCTTCATCTCAAAAGTAATGCTTTATATCTTTGATTTGCTTCTTTTACTTTGTATAAAAGTACTTAGTCTCTTTTAGCACTAAACTGTCTCATGTGAAATGAGAGACACAAAATTTGACATATATTTTCTTGGTCAATATTTGTTTTTTGGAAACAATGAGGCCTAAGTGTTATTTGTTTTGGGGATGGATTGTACATACACACAGAGAATGTTAGTAGAAAGAGAGTAAGTCTTTCTGAGAGAATGGATAGATTTATTCTGTAAGTATATAAAAAAAGGGAAAAAATTCACGAGGAAAATAACTTCTGACCGTATTGTTACTAAATAAAACACATTATATCATATCATTAACTATGAATTCATATGTCAGCTAAGTCATGCATATTACAATTTAATGGGACTTATCCCTCAAACTTCCAGGACATCCTTGATAAAGATATTAGAAAGTTACAGAAAGGATATGCCAAATGGGGCTTCACAGTGAACCACATCTTTAAAATAGCACAATTGTTGAATAGGTATAATAGTATGTATACAGTATATATAATGTGTATACTAAAAATATATATATAATAGTATATGTACTATACTATCTTTATCTATATTTATTACTGATTGACTAGAAAGAAATGCTTGACTCTGCCAAACAAAATAGGATTTTAAATACTCCTAAAAAGGTATTTTACATGTAAAGGAGAATATGTTGATTGAATCAGTGAAATGAATTTGTTGTTTGATGTACCTTTGAGAGTTTCTATATCATCCTATAGAGCCAACTGGCATAGCCACTATTGAAGAAAATAAAAGATGATTCTAGATCAAGTCTCAGTATCTGTGAGTACTCCAAGATCAGTAACTTGGTTTGAAGAGACTATTGTTGCCTATGTATGGGATAGACCTGTAAATTGGGCTGACTCCAAAAATGAATGGACTCTTTTTCCACTCAGTCTCTTGGATAAAGCACTTCTATTGGGAATAATTACCCTTTGTGATCTTCTACAAGAGTAAATTATGACATCTGCTAAGACTTATAAACATGTCTTTTTTGGGGGGAGAGGGGCAGAGGCAAGATGGCAGAGAATATACACAGATCCACCTGATATTTACCAAATTATCTTTCAAAAAACAATATCACCTCAAGAAAAATCTGGAGCACCAAACCTCATGAAAGGATGGGGTGAAATAAGTTTGCAGCCCAAAACAATTTAGAAGGCAGATATAAAAGATCTATTGTGCCAGATGGAAGTGGAATGAAAAACAGTATGCCAAGACCCTCAGGGGCAGTTGAATTAGTAGCAATAATAGCTCCTAGAACTCTCCGCCACAGATGATAAGTGGATGGGTGTCAGATAACTGATCAGATAGAGATTACAGGGGTTCCTTTGTTGGCTCTGGGTGCAAGTCTTGTCACATTGCCCATATGCAGAAAGTAATGCTTGGTCAGGGTTTCAGGGAAAGGAGTATGAAGTATTAGGGTTATAAATGATGTTATTGAGGAGGATACTGTGGTAAATCAGCTTGCCTCTTGAAAAAAAGTCAGGAGTGACTTCCCTTCACTAGGCCGGTATAAAACTATTTAGAGTCTAAATATTTATATAAAAATCTATTTGTATTTTATAATTTTATATATCACATGTATAATATATAATAATTATGTATATATTATAAGTTAAGGATTAGTAAATAGGATGCCCTAAATCTAAGGGACCTAATTTCTCCACCCAATCTTCTACATTTTCCTCACAGTAAAGTCTTCTGTTTCTTGAAGCTACTCTAAACTTCTTATTACTATCTAATATACTAATCAAAAGTAGGGAAGGAAGGGGATAAGAGAAGGGGGATGGAGGTGAAACAAGAGGCTACTGTGGTGGTCAGAAACTAAACAGCAGAAAATAGGATGAAGAGTTATATACAGTAATAATAATGGCAAGAAAAAAATGTACAAATCTCCCTAATAAAGGCCTCATTTCTCGAATATATGGGGACATGTATCCAATGTATAAGAATACAAATCATTTCCCAGTTAATAAATAGTCAAAGGAGAGGAACAGGTAAATTAATTAAAGCTTTCTATAGTCATGCAAAAATGTTAAACAACTCTGAGGTATTACCCCACACCTACTAGATTGGCAATTAGCACAGAAAAAAAATGACAAAACTTAGAGGATATGGTGGGAAATCGAGACACTAATGCACTGTAATAGGAGTTGTGATCCAACCATTCTGGAGAGCAATTTGGGCCTGGGCCCAAGGGGTTATAAAACAGTATATAACCTTTAAGCCAGTAATATCACTAGGTTTGTATCCCAAAGAGATAAAAAGGGAAGGAACTGTGTGTACAAAAATATTTAAAGCATTTTTTGAGGGACCAAAAAATTGGAAAGTGAAAGGATATCCATCAACCAGGGCATGACTGAGTAAGTTCTAGTATATGATTGTAATGGAATACTATCATACTGTAAGAAATGAGAAGCAGGAGGAGCTCAGAAACACCTGGAAAGACTAACATGAACTGAAGCTAAGTGAAATAAGCAGAACCAGGAGAATATAGTATGCCATAATAGGAACATTGTATGATAAAGAAATTCCTGACCTAATATATGGTAACAAACTGGGCAATGCTAAAGTAAAGTGTATAAGCATATTGAAACTACACATGTCCCCTATTATGACCCCAGAGAAGCTGTGTAGGCAAGGTTATTTCTGACTGTTGCTTTCTAGGTTGAAAAGAATAGCTGACTAGGAAACAGAAACTTATACTCTGGCCTTTGGGGGGGGAAATATTTAAATTATATGTATGTGTGTTTATATATATATGGAAAATTTAATTTTTTTTGCCAAACTTGGTATTATCTTCTTGAGTTCCTGAATCTGGGTATCTGGCCTTCTGGAAATAGGAAATGAATTGTTTATCAGTAAACCTCAAGGAGAAAGAAGAGAATTATCTACATGACAATCATTGGAACAATGAGTCCCACACAGATACTATGTGATCATCAGCAAATCATTTACATTCTCTCAGCCTCCATTTTCTTACTGTAAAAGGGCAATAATAGTATCTACCTTACAAAGTTACAAGGATCAGATGAGATATAATATGTAAAAGTATTACACAAATTTTAAAGTCAATACTCTTTGTTATCATTACTGCTACTGTTGACACTATATCTGGAGGATCAATCTAAACTAAATCCAACATAGGTTTTCACAGAAGACCATGCATGTCTGAGGGTAAGAAGGTACCTGTCCAAAGTGAACTTGTCTTCTAGGGGTAGTCCAAACCACAAGGTAGACTTATGAATCTTGAGGAGAGAAGATATGTAGGACACCATGGGATAAAGAGGGATTCAGCAGAATGTTTATAGATTGTTTCACTGGTGACCCATTGATAATTAAACTGGTAACATTCATGCCTCTTTTGAGAGTAAAACTGAGAAGGAATGTAGAATCTTTTTGAAAAAGAGGGACTCAATGGAGAAAGTAAAGAAATCTATCCATTGTATTGCGTATTATCAAATACTTTCTGTGAAATCTCTATATTGTTTCCAAGGATTTATGTAGCCCTGGGAGATCTTCACATATTTTGCCTTTTCTGGGGACCAAAATAAATTATTTCTCATAGAGGGTATTCTTTTGTTACTCTGAGTACAAATTTATTAGCAATAGGTGTACATCTAACCTAATTTATGGAGGCATAGAAACAGATAATGTGTGTATTTATTATATTTTTTAATATATGAATACAGTGTGAGGGTAAATAGTCAAAATTAATCTTGGAGTATCAGTCCTCTCCCAAAATCGAAACTGGCAGGAGCCCATGTTTGTTCTATTTAATAATCATATAGATACAGATTAAAAAAAACATATTTTTTATGAGATGGTTGTACAGGGTTCCCTGGGTACCCCAAATCCCTAGAGGAATCCCAGGTTAAAGATTACATGAAGAATTTTCCAATCTTCCACCCTGGCACTGCTGACTGAAAAAAGCCATCCCTAGTGCAACCAAAGAGATGGCTTCTTTGTAGAGATCAGCTTGCTCTTTCTCATGGATAATTAATGGCCAAGATAACTGCATACAAACTTCCCAAAAGTCCTGGGTCTTTAACAAAAGATTTACTTAAGAAAATGGTGGCTTCAAGAGGTTGGGGAATTAAAATAGTGCCTACTCTTTAATCCAGGGATGTTATTTCTAGTTCTGTATCCCAAAGAGATCAAAAAAGGGAAAAGGACCTATTTATACCCAATTATTTATCAGCAGCTCTATTTTTGGTAGCAAGGAATTAGAAATTGAAGGGTTGACCATCAGTTGAGGAATGACTGAATGATTGGTGGCATATGATGGAATATTACTGTGGTATAAGAAATTATATGAATGATGTTTTCAGAAAAACTTTGAAAGATTTACATAATTTGTTTCAAAGTGAAATGAGTCAAACCAGAACATTGTATCCAGTAACAGCAATATTTTGATGGTCAACTGTGAATGACTTAGATATTCTCAGTAATACATTGATTCAAGACAACTTCAGAAGACTCATGATGAAAAAATGCTATCTATCCATTGCCACAGATAGAATTGGTGGGATATGAATGCATAGGGAAGTGTGCCATTTTCACTTTATTTTCATGTTTTTGAAATGTCTTCTTCCACAGCATAACTAATATGAAAATAAATGTTTTGTATGATCACATATGTATAAGTACAGCTTATATCAAATTGCTTGTAATCTGTGGTAGATGAGAAGGGAGATAAGGAAAGAGTGAATTTAGAACTGAAAATGTTTTTAAAAAATAGTAATATATGGTTTTTATATGTAATTGGGAAAAATATTTCTGGTGAAAAAAACCTTTTAAAGGTACAACATATTGTATAACTTGGGACTACTTGTTTGTAACAAATACAAAGAAATAGGTGGCCATTTTAAAAGGCAAATGAGGTTGCCTTTTATACCCTAAATATCATGTCTTTCTAATCTGAGTTTAAGTTCGACTTTGTAAATAAATATATTATTATATCATTAATTTAGAAATTTCCTAAAACATCAAAAAAGAATTATAGTCCATCAAGACCAGATGTTCCTATGGGATTCTCATCCATGTCTTTGCATAAGTTTACTAAAGGAGGACCATTTAACATTCTCAAGCTCTTCTTCTCTGCCAGTAGTAAAAGCAGAATCTCTGTGAGGTTTTCTGAAGCAAACATGGGGCACATGGGGCACATCTAGCTCCTAGCAGTCAGAAGTCCTTTTCATTCCCTGTCTAAATGTCTAGCAATGTTTCCTTAGGTAGGCTGTACCATCCTTGCTGTGACTTTTTTATTTTATGTTCATGCATCTTCCAGGTCTATCCTTGACTATCTAACATGGATATTACAATCAGCTGATCTGGTGCAAATGCTATCATTTCTATGGAAAGATGAAAAATCTAAAATTCTCCCCACATTTTGAAAAACACAAGGTTTCCTCTAGGCAATAGGGAGGAAGTGGAGAGGGCCAGGCCAAGTCCAAAACCAAGGAATCTCTTACACTATCCACCAGCAAAGTTAGTTTTTCCTCATGGATTTTACTGGCATGCCACATACATTTAAATTTTTGGAATCAATCTGATTCTAAACTTGTTTGATATTTTGTAGGTACTCTGATGGATGTAAACAATTTTTCTTAGGATATGCAACTACCATTTTTGTGCAAAGCCACACCAGCTCTGAACACTTTTCACCTTGAGTCAAATGAACAGGCTTGATGGAATGATTTAAACTGCAACCTACGATTGAGATTTTTTTCATTGAAACTTTAATTATATTAAAGTATCAGAGGATCTTAGCAGTCACAGTATGTGTGGTAGAGTGACATATGATTTATTCAAACAGTCCTGCCTTTGCTTATAAATAAATTGAATACAGATAGACTAAGATCAGCAGTAGATTGGACACTGAATAAAAGTTAGTCATTGAAAATTAATAGGGAATCATTGCAAATATCTGATCAAAAGCAGAAATAACAAATATGTAGGTTGTAGGACACAGAACAGTCATTAACACTGAAGTGCAACATGAAGCAAATTAAAATACAATTGGGAAATGTTTAATAAAGTAAATGAAAAGACACTGGAACACTAGGAATCATCTACATGTGGTTTTCTAAGTCGATGTGCAGCTTGCAGAGAGAGATCCTCTATACAGTTTATTGACCACCATTTATATTTGGGTTTGACACCACTGATGGAAAGAAGTGTCCCGTAGTATATGATTAGTCAGATCATTGCCAAATTGGAGAGACTGAAGGAATATCTGCAGATAGGCTTTTCAATCCGCCCTAAGATAGCTAACTAGTAAGCTAATGGCCCTTCCACATTGTAAATGGGTAAATTAAATGCTGGGTTTAGAGAAGGGGAGACGGAGGAATGTTTGGGTGAAGAAGGATAACTAACTTAGACAAATACAAATGGGAAATCACACCCACAAACACAGAACTTGGCAATGGGTTGTGACAGTTTCAGTGACTGACAGTTAAGATCCAAGTGACTCTCAGACCACATCAGCCAGGAATACCTACTACTATGGTGAGTTCAATGGGTTAATAAGAAACAACAAGAAGTTAAAAATAATAATTTTAATAATAAGCTAAAAGGGTAAGATTAAGGGGAAGTGGTCACTCTAACACTATTGGTCTAGGGAATGGATTCAAAGGTTGGTAGATGGGAAAGCCTCTACACTATACTAGCCCAGGCTGCCTGACTTAGCCTGACTGGCTGGAAGGGGAATGAATGTCTCAAAACTGAGTTCACTTCTGTTCCAGTGATGATTAGGGGGTTTCCAAGAACACAGGTCCTCAGCAAATTAATCCAAAGGGAGAATGAAGTCAGAGAGCTGATCCAGTCTAAAAGTCCACCTTTCAGAGCTGTGATCAATGCTCATACCTGCACTTCCTAGCAGAACAGATGACTCCTTGATAGAGAAAAATTCCCTCTCCTGGGCTCTCCACTAGAGAGCATCACACTGTTCCCTCCATATCAGAGACCTCAGGAAAGACTTCCTTCCTTGCCATTATTCCATCATTGGAACTTTTAGATCTTATCTGACAGCCTGGGTACTATTTACACTAAATGTCTAAAATCCTAATTTTCCTCATAACAACATGAAAGTCTTCAAATACCTGAAAACCAAGTGGCTGACCCTGAGGTTTTCCTTTATTAATCTAAAAATTGCCATGTTCATCAACTTGTCATCCGATTACTTGGTATTAACATTTCCTATCATTCTCTTCATCTCTGGATTTACTTGGACAACTCCATGTCCTTAGTAAATGAATATATATCCAAAGAGAACATAGTTTTAATTAATAAATAGTTATCTGAGGTCAGGGAAATGAATAAATAGGTTCTCAAATATTTCATGTCACCTATCAATAGTTATGTGAAAAATAATACCAAGTATGATATCATATTTTAAAATCCAACAGTTTTTAGTGATAAGGATAGTAACATAATGAATCTTTGATTTTATTGTATGAGACAATGCTAATTTAAGGAAATTCCTTCTACTAATGCTAGCCAGCCTCTTCCTTACAATCCACACTTTTTAAAAAGAGCTTCCTTGGTTACTAAGAATTAAAGTGAATTTCCCAGAGTCACACATACCATAAGGAAAATTAACAAGACATAAAATGTTATGTATGATAAAAGACCGGAAAATCAGGGGGTTTAAAAAATCTTAGTTGGAGATGCTAATCTAACCAACCTTTTTCTAAATTATTTTAGAAGTTCCAAGAAAAATAATTAGATTATGTGTAACATAAATAGGTACATGCAACAAAGAGACCAATCACAGAAATGAAGGTACCATAGACTTAAAATATTAATAGAAGACCTGTTTGTCCTAATAAAAATGGAGAAAAGTAGCTGAATAAGCTTTTTTATTTATCTAAGAAAACATTATTTTGTTTTAAGTTCAAATGATGAATATCAACAAAGATAAGCCTAAATGTCCACACAGACCAAATATTCTGGGACAAAGAATTTTCTTCTTAGTAGTACAATTGGGAGTGTGGGTTTAAAATGTTATATAATCTGTCAAATACCATTACTTTATTGGTAGATTTCCTTAGTAATCTTTTTTTTTTGTGAGAAGGTAAAAATGTGATGTGAAAAGTAAAAAACACTTGAAGACATTTTACAACAAGCTCTCTAGCCTCTATGTCAGTCACACCTAACACCTGAGCCATTGTGTATTTATGCTAGCAGAGCTAATGAGTCAAACAAGTACTTAAGTCCTTTGAATTTCCCTTTGGAAGTTTTTAAATAATGGATGAATGAGGCTTCTACTCTTTGAAAGGAATCAGAGAGATAATGGTTTCCTTAGTCATTAAATATATTTACACATATATACAATAATTAATATCTCTAGAATTTCAAACCCAGTTCTTCTAAAACATGGCAACATGTCCTTCTGAATACAGAAATAATTGCCTCAGTGCTATGATCTCTGACTCACTGAATTTTCCTGGACATCAGGGACACTGTCCCAAAGGCAATTCAGGGAACTTCTACAAAGGTGAAGTTTGTCCATTGGGGCTCCCACAGTAAATATGCTATTTAACCAAAGCTACAAATATAATAGGGATAATTGAGAGTGAGAGGATTACTTCTTGAACAAGCACTATAGAATTATGGGGTATACAGAACAATGTGATTTTTATAATGGTCTGCTGATGCAGCCTCAGCTAGAGAAATTTTTGAGTTCTTTGCCTTGTCAGAAGAATTCAATAATATCATTTCTGAGAAACTCAGATTAGATAAGTAAACAGCATGATGTCCTGTAGCCATGTCCAAATTAAGATACAGTAAGTTTGAATGATATCATTTCTTTTCTTTTTTCCCCTTTTCTTTTTTCTTTCTTTTTTCCTATCTTCCTTCCTTCCTTTCTTTTTTCTTTTTTTCTGTATTTCTCTATTTATATCTCTTCTCACTAATATGGGAACATTTTTGCATGATTATACAGACAATAATTTATTTTTTTTCTTTCACCTCATTGGATGGCAGAGGAGGAAGAAAGTGGCTAAAGTGTAGGGCTGTAATTTTTAAAAAATTGATATCTATATACAAATGTATTTTTATATCTATATCTAGATGTGTTCAGCATATTAAAAAAAATCCCACCTGTATCAGAACCAGCTTGCTTCCCCTTCATAGTGTTAACCTGGGGAATTAATGGCCAAGAAGTATCAGCTTTGTCTGTCCAA
>NC_058132.1:21484572-21577962 GCF_016433145.1 Gracilinanus agilis
AAAGTGGTTCATATCCTTTGACCATTATCAATTTTGGAATGATTTTGGTTACATACATGCATACACACATACTTATATGTATATGCCTATGTTTACATATTCATATGCATTCATACGTGTGTACACACACACAAACTCACACTGAGGGTCAATTGCATTGAACTTATCCCTCATTGATAGAGATCAATTCCCTCTGCCTATATGGGGATTAGCAGAGTTAGTGAGAACAAGATGACAAGGAGAACCTGGATCTTTTGGTTGCCAGAATCAAAGAAAAAATATATTTCCAATAGTTCTTCAGTTCCACAAAGGGAGAAAGATTTTGGGAACAAGTCAACATGGAAAACTTCAATTATGTCCCTATTTCCAGTCTGATACCCTAGAGGTTTTGTGAAATTTCCCTTTGAGTAATAACTGGGAATCTCTCATTCAGCTCTCCCAGTGGGAGCATTCTTTCATTCTGTATTACATCATATACATTGTCCTGTGTACATTTTCTTTGACTTCTGTTTTGTCATTGACTTGGATAAATGAGTTGCTTTGCTTTTTGCTGTGTGTTCATTGTGAAACTAGAATCTGTTGGGAAAGTGGTCAAGTCTCAAATAAATCACTTGCAAATTCCTTCCTCTTTAAGGAACAGTAACCAAAAATTTTTCTTGAATCTAAAAATTATTTCCCCAAGACTAATAATATATAAGGGATCAGACTGAAATAACCCTTTCCCAGAACATCCCCCATTGTGTCTCTGAGGAAGAAGTGGCCAGCTTCTGGTTACAACCTCTGCTTCCATTCTTTCCCAGAATCGAAGTCTCCCTTGGAGAAGGATATAGGATAGAAACAGCTAGAGATGTCTATTACTGCCTCCTTGCCAGCCATATCTAGATAGACCCATGTGTACATGCATATCTACATGGACAAAACTGTGGATACCTCCATTTCTTCTCTCATTTTCTTCTTAACTCTCCACTATCTTGCTTCCAATCATGTCATTTAACTGAGACAGCTCTGCCCAAATTTTCCCAGTGTTCTAATTGCTAAATTGAATGACCTTTTCCCAGTCTTCATCCTTTTTTCTTCTCTTGTAGCCTTTTACCCTGTTGGTATCTTCTGAGCTACTGCAATTCTGTTTTGCTCATAGAGTATATGTACACATGTCTCACAGGACAGTCCTGAGCCAGTGTCTCCCATATCTCACAGCTGATACTAAAATTCTTCAGAAAGACCTTCACGTGTTCTTATATCACTTCTTTTGACCTTCATGAGAGCACTTGCCATGTCTGAGTTCTCCACAAAATAATCTTTGAAGCAAACCTACATTTGGCATTTGAGCAATATGGCCAGTCCATCAGAGTTGTTCTCTCTGCAGTGGAGTTCAAATGCTTGGCGGTTCAGCTCCAGAAAGGACTTCAGTGTCCAGTAACTTCTGTTGCTGGGTGATCTTCAGAATTTCCTAAAACAACTCAAATAGAAGTGATTCAGTCCTGGCCTGGCACTGGTAGACTGTCGAGGGTTCATAGGTATATGACAATGATATTGGCAAGAACTCTTGGAGTAGGAATGCAAATGAAAGCATATGATTTATCACTTGTTCATTTGGGCATATGTCTTGGAGTTTGGGGTTTTATAAAAGTATTCACTTACAAAAATGAATAATATGGAAATATGTTTTGCATGATAATACATGTATAAACCAGATTGAATTGCTTGTCAGTCCCGGGATGGGAAAGAGAAAAAGAGACGGAGACAGTTTGGATCATCTTATTTCATAAAACTAATGTGGAAATTTGTTATTAAAATTAAATAAAAACAAAATTTCTCCATTGCTGTAATCAGTGATTTCACATAGAGATGATATGGTGCTGGTTGGTGGAGAACCTCTGTTTTCTTGGCATATTAGTTGTCAGGCCAAAATCAGCACAAGCAGCAAAGAATCAGTGCATGTCCTCTTGCATCTTGGTCTCAGAAGCTGCCTTGAGTACCTCATTATTTGCAAGCAGAAAGCTGTGCACCAGCTATCCTTCCACTTTAGTATTGCCTTATATCGTTTTCAAATGAAGTAATTTACCATCATGAAGTAGCTGACCTTGATGCCATTATTACCCTTATTGAAAATGTCTGACTATATCACTGAAAAGCTCATGCTCAGAAGCATGAGAGTGTATGCAATAACAGAAATATTATATGATGATCAATTGTGAAGTAATAAACCATCATCAGCAAAGCAAGTTTCTAAAATAATCCCAAGGGACCCATGATGAAAAATGTTACCCACAGACAAGGAAGTAACTATTAGAGTCTGATTACAGATCAAAGTGTGTCATCTTCCATTTCATCTCCTTCATCAGTTTTTTGTTGCAGGCATGATATCACATCATGGGTAATATGGAAATATCTATTGCATGAAAGAACTGGACTATTTACTGCCTTAGGGAGGAGGGGGCAGAAGGAGGGAGAAAATCTGAATTAAAATTTTCAGAAAATAATTGACAAAAATTGTCTCTACCTGCAACTGAAAAAATAATTCAATTAAATAAATAAAACCATGGGAGCAAGCACAAAGCCCTATTTTCTTGTTGACTGGGAAAGCTTGAAAGCATTATCTAGAACCCATGCAAGCATGTGACTTCTTTGATACGGTACTTTCTCAGATTTCTTATAAGAGTCATAGTCCTAAATATGTGCCTACACAGAAAAGTGTAAAGTGAGGAAACAGAACTGTATACATTACTGAATATCAGTTCACAATATTAAATAAAATCCTATCAAACAGATGATTATAGCAATTCATCCAAGTAATCATCCATTAGGTCCAAGATATTTTTATACGAGGGATTCAAGATGGAAGAAGTGGGTTTGCTCACTTAGAATGCCAGTAAGTTTTAAAGGGCAGTGTCTCTGTCTGTCTCGGGCTGACAACGGGCCAAAATGGCTGCCTTCAGATCTGTGTATCTCAATAATGCCATCTGACTGCTATGTAAAGTTTACAAAAGGTTTTATATATAAAATAAACAGAGAAAGGAATTGGGAAGGAGGACCAAGGAATTTCCCTAACACCAAAGCCTCTAATACTCCTCCTGCCAGAACTAAGAGGTCCACAGGGGCCTGGCTACTGTTTCTTGGTGCTAAATAATACCCTAACCTCTCTGAACTGTACCCCAAAACCCTGGATACTATCCTGACTATGACCACTCCAAAACTGTCTTTGGTAAAGTTGCTGAATTAGGATGGTGACTAGATGTCAGAATCACCCAAAGCCCTACAGGCAAAAGTCTGTAGGTTTCTTGGAAATACAGACAAATAACAGTCTTGGTTAAGGTTGTCTTTCTTCTCAGGAACACAACAGTATGGAAAGTTCAGATCAGGAATAAGAGGCAGGAACAGAGGGAGAGATAAGTCCAGAAGCTAGAAAGATGGGCAGAGGGATCAACCAGCAGGTCAACTGCTCCTCTCAGGGAAGGTCAGTTAACCCTCCAGGAAGTTCTCCCTCCAAGTGCCAAAGGAAAATAGGAACTCCGCTCGCTCCCTCTCAGTTTCAAGTCCTCTCTTTTTATTCTTCCCTCACACTCTTTTGGAACTCTCTTCTTTTGAGTTCCATCCGTGAGCCACACAATTTCCAGTCTGTATCTTTTTGTACCTTACCTTCCTCTTTTCCATTTGTAATAAAGGATTATTTGGCATTAGGAAAACAATCAACACAATTAATCATATTCAATATAAAAACATCCAAAAGCATGATCGTCCTCATAGATGCAGAAAAAAAGAACTTTGACAAGGTATAATACTAAAATATAGGCATATAGGAACATTTTGAACATGTAATTTAAATTTACAAATATATTAATATAACATCAATATTTGTGGTATATTTCCATATAATTTTCATATTACATTTCAACATATTCATTCATACATATATAATATACTCTCAATATAATATTGTAACATAATAAACATATATAACCTAATAAATGTGATATATAGTAGTATTTTAATATATCACATTTAATACTTGATATTTGACATATAGTGTTTAATAGGATGTATTTAACACAATAATCTAATATAATAATAACTATAATATAATAAATATATTTTAATGTAACATAACACAAATATCTATTTAAATTCAAAAGCAATCACTGTATGCATTGGGAAACCACTATAATCTCTGTCAATACGTATAGCACTAAAGCAAGAATGCCCCCCTCTCCCCGCTGTCATTTGATAGAGTTCTGGGAAATATTAGAAATAAGACAAGAGAAAGAAATTCAAGGCACAAAGACTGATAAAGAGAAGATAAAATGACTTCCATTTCAAGATGAGAAGACAGTTTACTTAGGGAGTTCTAGGGAATCAGCAATGATACTAATGGAACAATAACTTCAATAAATGTACAGAGTATAAAATAAACCCTGCAAATCACCAGCGTTTCTATATAATAATTACCAAATCCAAGATGCAATTACAGAAGGGAAATCTCATTTCAAAAGTCACTAACCAGAATGACTATGTTCAAAGACTATTACAGCATAAACCTCTAGTGGTCAGAGAAGTCTCAGACCTTTGTCTTCTCACCAAGACTGTGTCCCTGCTATTGCATCTGATGCTGTTCTGTCCATTCATTCTTGTTCATAAGTAAAGGAGTATTAGATATTTCCATAGCATCATAAGCTTCAAAAAGTTGATAGAATGAGTCACCAGAGATCAGAGAGCAGGAGTTCATTTTGGATTTTTCAGGCAGCTGAAACTAGTGAGAAGCAAAGCCCCCAAAATCTGTGATAGTGATTCAAAAAGGGAGCAAAGAAGCTGATCGTTTAAGTGAAAAATAAAAACTGCTTTAAGTTTAAGAGCACTCCCCCAAAACAGGGAGGTATAGAAGAGAGTAAGACCAAGGGGTTGGCAGAAAATGTTTGTACTTTTATTTTTCCTATATGGAAATCCCTTTGCTACATTTAATTGATGTTAATTAATAAAATGATGTTAAAGTTCTAATCTTTGGGAAGCAAGAATGATATAAACAATGTACAAGTTATAACTAATGATTAAAATTAAGAACACACCAGAGTGGAAGTTCAAACCATTAGAATAAGAGAAAAATCACCTTTATTACTCATATTCCCTTAGAAAGATGGAGAGATGTACTCTGATTGAGGACCCACCTCATCAGTGTTGAGTGTGAGTTGGACTAAATTTTTCCAGAATATATCAGGACCATCCAATAAAGACTTAGAAGCAAATGAATATAGTACTTTAGTGTTTAGTAACTCCAGTTTAGTAAGATCCCCTATTCAATTTTTAAAACTGAAAAAAAAATAACAACCTATAAACCAATTTGTCAGAAAAGAGACCAAGATTGACAGATAGCATGGCCATAGCCCTTCAGGACCAAAAAGTCTGTTTAGGGGTCAGCACTTCATAGCACTAGTGCTGCAAAGCTCCACACTTCCAGTACCAGGCAAAGAACGAAGAAGCAGAAAAAATGGGATAGGACACCAGGACAAGACACTGAAGAGGTGGTATGCAGCATTTTACTAAGCCTGAGGGAGTGTCCATTGGGTGCTGATCACTCAAAAGTAACTTAAGGGGCAGCTGGGTAGCTCAGTGGATTGAAAGCCAGGCCTAGAGATGGGAGGTCCTAGGTTCAAATCTGGCATCAGACACTTCCCAGCTGGGTGACCCTGGGCAAGTCACTTGATCCCCATTGCCTACCCTTACCACTCTTCCACCAAGGAACTAATACACAGAAGTTAAGGGTTTAAAAATATTAAAAAAAAACAAACAAACAAAAAACAAACAAACAAACAAAAAAAGTAACTTAAGGAAGAGAGCCGGACTGCTGAACTGTGAATTGCCCTGAGTTGGAGATGGTGATAGGTTTGAGGTCTAGACCCTAAGGAAACCATAATCAGTGAATGGAGATAATCATAAAGTAAGCAATAGGAGAAAATAAGTGGGGTGTGTGGGTGACTGAAATTACTAAAGATTTCAGGGAGAATAAAACTTTAAAACTGAACAGAGTGGGCAGCTGGGTAGCTCAGTGGAGTGAGAGTCAGGCCTAGAGACAGGAGGTCCTAGGTTCAAACCCGGCCTCAGCCACTTCCCAGCTGTGTGACCCTGGGCAGGTCACTTGACCCCCATTGCCCACCCTTACCACTCTTCTACCTATGAGACAATACACTGAAGTACAAGGGTTAAAAAAAAAACTGAACAGAAACAGATAAATCAGTAGGAAAAACAGTATAACAGAAGTAAATATGGCCTCTAGATCTAGTAAGTTCAAGCACCTATGAATAAATCCTACAAAATAAATGAAAACAAACCAGCAAAAGGACCCTTCAGAGTATGAGAAGAAATATGGAACACAATAGGATGTTTCCAAGTAGTTGGAGAAATAATAATTATGATAGCAGAATGTATGTCCTGCCAAGCAAAAATAATGGGCAGAGTAAATGGACTAAAATTGGTGATGGCAGGTTTCACTACAGATGAAAAAAAGAAAACAGTAGCCTGGGAATATAAATACATAGGAGTAAAGGACAATCTAGAAGAGAAGTAAAAATCAATAGCATTCAAAGAAAATTTGTCCACAATGTAAGCAAAAAAAAAATAGTGATGTCAAAAAGAGAACGTCCAAAGAAAGCCTAAGGATCATAATTCTCCCAGAAGAACATGATAGGACAAAAAATCTTAACCCTGTAATGAAAGAAATAATAGAAGAGAACTGTCCCAAACTTCTGAACAGAAAAATGAAATATGAATTTGAAGATTTTAAAGATATTCTCCAGAAAAAAAAGAGGCCAAGTTTGCAAATTCCAAGATACAAAATAGTTAAATTTAACAATTCAATTCAGAAACAAGTTCTGCAAGTGTTTAGGAGAAGGCTTTCAAATATAAAGGAAGGGAAATTCAAGCAACACAATATTGTTTTGTCCCCATTAGAAACTGTAGGAGCAGGATTAGAGGTATAATGTGTTCTAAAGTGCAATGAAGCTAAGAAACTAGCATGAGGTGACCTACTCTGCAAAACTGAGATTAAGTATGCATTAAAAATGGATTTCAATAATAAAGAGATGTTTGAAACAGTTTTAGAAAGAAAACTAGAAGAGTTTATTTGCTTCTCAAATACCTCTAAAGAATAGAAATGCAAATAAATGCAGCAAACTAGAATAGCAATAGCAACAGAGTGGCCACAGACCAGTAAGAGACTTAAGTCTAAATGTACAAAAGGAGGCAGGCATGAAAAGGGAAATCTTATCATGGTAATAGTGAAGAAGTAATTAGGAGGCATTGTGGACCGAATCTGGCAATATCCTGTCTACAGG
Organism: Gracilinanus agilis; assembly: GCF_016433145.1. Classification (NCBI taxonomy): domain Eukaryota; kingdom Metazoa; phylum Chordata; class Mammalia; order Didelphimorphia; family Didelphidae; genus Gracilinanus; species Gracilinanus agilis. The sequence goes on from NC_058132.1 coordinate 21,491,895, forward strand.
TGAATCTGTATTTTTAATGGGACTATATTACAATATGGGGAAGGTCTGAGAAAGGTGGGGGAGCAAGAAAATAGAAAGGAGCATGTGATGTGTTGGGGGCCAAATCAAGGGCTAACAATAAGGGGAAAGTGATCTTTGTGGTCTCAGAAATCTAAAAGCCTACAGGGGAAATAGGTGAAGAGGAGGGATGTCATATTGCAAAGGAGAGGAAAGGAAAATGGGAAAAGGTTCCACTGAAGAATGCTCCTATGTGTAAAGAGAGGTGGTCTGGGAAAGGAATGGGAACCTACTAGTGGGTATTTTTGGGGTAGGGGTTAATGCTAAAAAAGTCTTTTCCTCCTGCCCTAAGAGTAGGATTTGGAATCCCTGAAAGGAAGTGACATCTAAGAAGTGGAAAAGTATGAACCTAGGGTAAAGATATAGAGGCAAATGAGGGGGGAAAAACCACAGGAGAGTATAAAGCAGTGATGAGATGCATAATCAAGGTAATGGCAGGGGGAAAGATCCTGCCATGGACCACAGAGCAAAGTCCTTTTCATCATCTGCAGTAATTCACATCAATCTGGGGGGAAAGGTACATGTTTTAAAAGACAATGTCTTAGAGGAGAGAGCCTAGAAGAATACTTCAAAAGCTTTGTTTGCAAGAGGAAAACAGAGAAAAGAGGAATCAGATAATTATAAAGGTCAGGAATCAGAGAATAAGAGTTTCAGGTAGACCAAAAGATCTGATAGATAATGAAGGGCATGAAATAAATCATTTTTGGAAAGGAATGTAAAAATTAGATAAAAGAAAAACAAATGAATAGGATTAGTTGAAGGGGAGGAAATCTACTTAAGTCACAGAGGGAAAAAGGGGGAAATAATTACATAATCAGATAAAAGCAGGAGATAAAAGGAAGTAATATGGAAGATCTCAAAAAGAAAAGGGTAACAAAAGAGAGACTAGTTTCAGCAGAGAGGGAAAGAGAACCAATGGGAATAGACACGCCTTAAAGTTTAACAGAAGGAAGGTAATATTGTGAGTATAACAGAAGAGGGGAAACATCATAACTTGTAAAATGTATTATTGTCTATTGAGGATGAGAGTGTGGACTTTGGGATTTCAGGAGAATAGCTACTGTAATAAACATAAGGGTAGAGAATAAAGTCATGCCATGTTTTGTATTTCTCACTTATTTGTAAGCTTCCTGAGGGTATGGATCATACCTTAGATGTCTGATGACTGCTGAAAAAAAATTAATTAAAAAGGAAGCAAATTGATATATACCCTACAGCACTGTATTTGGAGTTATAAGACCTGAGTTCCATTCCAGATTGTCATTAATTAGTTACTTGACCTCACCTCTCTAATCCTCGTGACTCTGCTCTAAAACTGGGATCAAAATATTTCTCAATGCCCAGTGTCTTGACTGGCCTTCCATTCACCACCCTTTAGGGCTAATATGAGCCTCAAATATACTAATAAACTATGGATAATAAAGTTTGTAAAAGTTTGTACGTTCATGTTTGTACCAAAAGGTTTGCACCATTCATGACCTCAAAAAACTAATGATGAAACATGTTTTCCACCTCTTAGAAGACAAGTGAGACACTAGATGAGCAGAATGAGACACATGTGCTCAGACATGGCCAATGGATGGATTTGGTTTGTGTATGTATGTATGCATATATGCATGTATGGATATGTGCACACATACATATTAAATGTATAACAATTTTGTTATGATGTTATCAAACTTTCTATATACATCTATATAGAGAAATAGATACACATGTAGAAGAATCTACATATTTACATATAAATCTATGTACAGGTATATATGTATATGTTTCTTTTATAGGAACTATGTGATAGAAGATTATTTTTCATTATATACTCTCCCCCTTGTTCTTTGTCTCTTAAAAAAAGGTTTACGTTGATGATTATTTACATTATAAAATAAAATCTTTAAAAGACAAAAATAAAGACCTTCGTAAGTATAAAACATAAATGTGCTGGTACTATTATATTTCTTGATCAATCATCTCATGCATGGAAAACAGCTTTTTCCTAGCAACTCCTTTTCAAAACTTTTCATGTGCTTCAAAACAAAATTGTCCTCTTATTCCTGCACTAGCTTCTCTTTGCTAAACAATCAATTGCATAAATATTTCCTTAGAAAACCTGTTTCATTCCTATGATAAGTTTTCTTTCTCTACAATTTCTGCACATATTTTAAAAGATGATTAAATGTGAGTTCAAAACCCTCCAAAGAGTCTGACAAATGAAGATTATAAGTAAATAGATCACATAAGCTTTCGGCAGATTCCCTTGGAGGTCTAAGGTCCAGCAATTACTTAGCCATCACTCCCTAGAACACTTCTCTTCAGAGTTTAATTAGTACATGGGGACTCACAGTCCCTGAAGTGTCTTCAACATAAATAATTCTTTTTCCTAAACATTGGCTCTCCCTACCTGCTGGGAGTCCAAGTTAACTACCATTTTCTTATTGCACTCACTCATCAAAGTGGTTGAATTTGATTAAAGTCTTATCATCCTCCCTCATGATTCTCCTACACACTTGCCTCATCAAGCATCAACCAACAAATACCAATGTAGACACCAGAATTCCCAAATTTACCTAAAGGACACCAGTTCCTCTCTGCCCACTGATAGAGCAGGCTGTGAGTCAATGTCTTCAAGCCTTCTACTGAAGGCATCCAAGAGCTATAATGGGAGATACAGAGTGGGAGGTTTGCTGGTTCATGGCCATCAAGGAAGAAGACAGGATGGTACAGAACTGAACAGATGGGATGAACAAATGAGATGTTACAGAAGTTTCCAGGTGAGTCATAGGGAAAAAATTTTGGAGTGGATGGGGTGAAATCTGGATGGACACTGCTAATATTTGGTGAAAAATATCAGTTTAACAATTCCTCCTCACCTTAGTAATCATAGTTCTCAGATTCTATTGATCCAAATAGTCCTCCCATCCTTTCCCTTCTCCACACACACATCACTTACTTTTATTCAGGTGCTCATCACCTCTCTCCCCTATACTATTTCAATAATCTCCTAGTTCATTTCAAAGCATCTAGTCCTTCCCCTTCTCCAAACTGAAGTCAAAGGCTATAGGTTTTTATATTTTATCCAAGAAGCAATGGGGAGGCATTGAGGACTATGGTGCAAATTCAGTGGCATAATGAGATTTATGTCTCAGAAAGACGACCTTGGTATTGATGTAGAGAGGATGGATTGGAGAACAGAGAGCCCAGAGGCAAGGAGTCCAATTCCCAGCTATAGTAAATTTCCAAGTAAAGGGCGATGAAGGCTTAATATAAAGTATTAACAATGTGAATACAGAGAAGAAGATGAGTTAAAGAGATGTGGTGGAGATGAACTTATAAAACATAAAACTAATTCAGTACATGGGGATGAAGGAGAGAGAAGACCAGGGATGACTCCCAGATTAGGTTACAGTGACTGGAAGGGAAAAATTAGTCTAGAATTTACTTAGAAGTTTAGTGGAAAGATTTTGTGTAGGGAAGAGGAGAGTATAGGAAATAACGTTGTCTCTTTTATGAATGTTCGATGTTTGAGCTGCCAATGAAACATCTAGGTAAAAATGGCCAGCAGACAGTTGTGATGAGAGTGGAGTTCAAGGGAGAGGTTAGCTTGGATATAGATTGAGGAGTTATTTCTCCTGCTGCTGCAACTACTACTATTACTATTACTACTACTACTACTACTACTACTACTACTACTACTACTACTACTACTGCTACTACTACTACTATTACTACTATTACTAATAATAATAAATATAAATACTTTAAGGTTTGCAAGGTTGTATAGTACATCTATATAAACACATGTATATATAATATGTATATAAAATATTTATTGCATATATTATAATACATACATTGTATATACATATACAGATATGTATTGTAATATAATGTCCACACAAAATACATATGGATGTATACATGCATATGCTCAGTCTTCACAAAAATCTCATAAATTTGATATTCTCATTATCTCCATTCTGTAGATGATGCTATTAATCAATAATTACTTAACATGTATTTAGTGTCTACTCTGTACTAGGTATTGTGTTAAATATTGGAATTCAGCATTAAGGGTTGTTTGCTTGTTTTAAGTAATTTTTAAGTCTTTTTTAAAAAATTGGGTCATTGGGTCTGCTGTAAGGCAGTGGTGGTGTGGTTTCTATGCTTTTTTCAATTTCCTTTGACTCCATTCAGTCTCCCAGAGTCACATTTACAGTTTTGCCAACCAGGTCAGAATCAAGTGTAAAAATATTCAAATTCCAGGTGTCTTCTGAAGCATATTAAAAGACAAATCCCCTGATTCTTATAATAAAAAAGATAATAGTTTTTATAAAAAAGTTTATAATAAATTTTTTATTTATTTGATTTAATTTAATTTAAAAATAGTTTATAATAAAAAGTTAATAGTTTTACAAATGTAATAAGCACCTATAAGTATCACATTCTAGATACACTGAACCAGAGTCACAAAGGGCCAAGAGGCCATCAAGATACCATTTTGTTTTTTTTTGAGGAAGAATCTAATTCTCTTAGCCACACCATTAAGTGACCAAAAAGAAAAAAAAAAAGAGAGAGCCAGCCCCTCCATTCTGCCCAACACACACACACATACCATGAAGCTCAAATCTGAAGGTCACATAACCACGGTTTGTTGCCAAACCCTACAGTCTTATAAGCATCATATGGGGGACAGTGAGTGTCAGAAAAGAGCCACGGCACCATAGTTTTTAACTTATAGTGTCATCTTGGGCAAATCGTTTCATTTTTCTATGCTCAACTTCCTAGTCTATGGTAGACAAAATGGGTCCCAAAACCTCATCAGATGTGTTTAATGCCTTGGGGAAAAGTCTAAAAGTGTACCTTTAGAATGACACGTTATTATTGTTACAGCTCACATCAGTATTATCTATGTTATTACCATGGGAGCCTTAGGCAAATAATTGAAATCTCTTTTGCCTTCAAGTGTCTTCATCACTAAAATGAGAACTTCAATTCCAGTGTCATTAAGAGCCATGCAAACTCCAGGATGCTAAAGTTGGTGTTGCTATTGGTATGATTGTGATTTTGATATTGAGAAGGAGAAGGAAAAGGGGAAAGGGTTAGGGGAAAGAAAACTAATTCATGGTGATTTCTGCAGCCTAGAGAACAGACAAGTATGTCTTCTTAAGACCAAAGAGGAAGACACTTCCTTGCTGTGTGACTCTGGGTAAGTCACCTAAGCCTGCTTATTTAGCCTTTAACTCCTCTCTCTTAGAGTTAATACTAAGGCAGAGGTTAAGGGGTTTTACAAATACCAAAGGTGAGAAAGATATATCTCTGATATAACAATAAAAATTAAGTGAGGATACTTAAATTTCTCAGAATTGATTATTATTTATCTTATCAAGTTATTGCCACAAATTGGGTACTCATTTTTTATTTTCTTTCTAGCAGTGAGACTATACTGTGTTGCATGCTCCATATTTCTTTTTGTTTTTGGAGAGATGGAGGCAACTCGTGATTTTATGAACATAAAAACTTCATACGAGGAAACTTACTATTCTGATGCCCCTTTTTTGGAACTTCTAGTCATAATTATCTGGAGTGTTAAAAGGCTAAATGCTTTACAAAGAGTCAAAGAGCTCTTTGGCATCAGAGACTGGACTCAAACTCAGAACTTCATGATTCCAAGACCTGTTCTACATCCATAACATGATTCTTGAGTTCTGCCTACTCTTTCCTAAAATCTTCCTTCCCTCACATGATTTGTTAAGTCATCTAGTCAAGGGAGAGGGGAAGCAGCCCATGGCCTTGGAACAAATGACACTATCAGGAAGGCATCAACTCCATTCCCTTGCCTGCCTTAGCAAGCTGACCTCATTAACTAAGACTCCTGGAAAAAAAAGAAAGGCTTCACTAGATGGAAGGGAAGAGATGTGGTGAGATCTAAAGTCCTGGGTACTGGAAAAGTCTAATCACTTATTGACTGTTGTCAAAGACAGACCACAGATCACACACAGCCCAATGAGGCACAAGTGCTGTATAATCATGATGTAGGCATGTTAGATGAGAAAAGGAAATAAGGATTCAGGGAATCCCTACTGTATGCCAGACATCATGCTCAATGCTTTAAAATAATATCTCATTTGATCCTCGCCTATGAGATAGGTGCTATTGATACAGCAAGGAAGCTCGCTGACACTCAGGATCATGGAAAGAGATAGACTGATTGATAATGCACGTAGGTCTGACTGGAGTAATCTCCCAAACATCTAAGCCCTGACTCGTTACAGCAGGCAGCTTATATATACTTTAGGAATGAGACCAAAGACGGCTGGCCTTCCTTGGTTAGAAATGATAAGGGGAAGAGTCAATAAGCAGGAAGGGGAAGGAATGAACCACAAACTGAGTCTGGGAAAAAATCATGGGTATGTCAATGAATTCAGAGAGTAGGGAGAAGGAAGAAACTCAGAGAAAGGGCAAGGCTTTCCTCAGAGACTGAAATCAGAGACTGAAGAGCTATTACACCCAGTGAGATCAGACTCAATGGCAGTCAGAGAGGACACAATGAGAAATGATTCCAAGGTTTACCCAAGTCTCTTCTTCCCTTTAACAACCTGTTATTCTTCTTTTGTGCCATGATAGATCCTGGGTTTCTATAAAGAAGAAAACCCTAGTTATTATACACATGGAAAATATTTGTAACTCTTAAAGAGAACAACAGAGAGGATAATGATGAGTTAGAGATAGATGGCTGAAGTGGGTCACTTCATAGAATGAGTCCAGTCACCTGGAAGTTCAACCTGTATTTATTTATTAATCTTGTTGATTAATAAATTAACATACTGGCCAGGGCAGTCTTTCCTGGTGAAAGATGCACTGAGTTGAAGTTACAGGCAGCTATTATAGGATTTCAGATGGGCAGGATACAGGGTGGGCTTAAACAATACCATGCATCCCTTTCCTTATGGGGTTTAATGGTACATCTCCTTTCTTGGCAAAAGCAAGCAAGCCTTATCTCACAGAAGCAGATGTGCCATTAGCATTGCATGCAGAATGTTCAGTATAGTCCATTGTTATTATATTTAACCTTATACTGTATCTAGCTCGCCACTGATCTCATGGAGTCATTTCCTCACATACATCAATCACAGGTTATTTTGGATTCCAGCCTCTGAGTTTTCTCACACGTTGCCTGACTTTCTCATGGGAAATCAAGTTTCTGATTAATAAATTAATCTACTCAGATGAATAAATTAATCTATTTCCTGGTTATTAGTAGATATGCATTATTGTTATTACTATAAGTAGCAGAAGCACCAGCAATCAGAGTAGTAGTCATGGTTGTTATATGTGCTATAAGAACAGTCAATCCCTTGTGAACAATCCACATGGCACAAGTCACACTCTTATAAGGACAACAGATCCAACGTAGAATGGGTCTGCTCAACAGAAGAGTAATAAGACTCATCATTTCAGGAAACATTAATAAGATCTTTGAGTCAACCTATGATGGGGGGAAAGGGGAGAAGAGGATGCAGTTCTTTCCAAAAGATAGAGCAAGGGTGATGTTTATGTTTAGGCTGATGGCACATTCATTGCATGATTTTTTTTAATCTTAAACTTTATGTTGCTAAAATAAAAGAGAGAAAGTACTTTCATTCAGCACAGAAACTTGTCTAGCTGCACAATGAATATAGTGTTGGACCTGGAGTCGAGAAGGTATGAGTTCAAATTCAGTTTCAGACACTTATTATTGATGTGACCTCGGGCAATTCACTTCATCTTTGCCAGCTTCAATTTCCCCATCTGTAAATATGAATAATAATAGCACCTACCTCCCAGAGTTTTTATGAGGATCAAGTAAGATAATAATTGTTAAAGTGCCATAAAAGTATTAGCTATTATTATTATTACATGCATAAAAAGAAGCAACTAAAAAGTGGAAAGGTGGGCCTTCTATCCATTGTCCTCTCTAGGGGAAGTCAAATGACTGGTTTGAGTTTTTTAATTTTCCTAACATGATTGAGTATCCAGTCAGGTATTTTAGTTTTAGAAGATGATGGAGATCATATAGTCTAACCCAAGTTTGATGAAAGTGCTGATGTTCACAGAGATGAAATGTCTTGCCTGAGGTTGCATAGACCACTTGTGACAGAGCTAACATTCAAACCCAGGTGTCCTGTCTCCCAGGCAGTTCTCACTATAGTATACCAAGCTGCCAGTTGTTTGGGAGTCATGTAGGTAAGGTGCTGAGTTCCATTCTTCCTTTCTTAGGACCTGGGTTCCATTAAGAGGCCACTATTAATATACATTTGTTTTATTTAGCTCCCAAAGTAGCTGTATTTTCTCAATGAGCCACTGGACATCTAAATATAAGAGGAAAGAAATTTATATTCAACCACGTTTACTTCATTTCTTTTCCCTAGGTGCTAATATCTCATCCTGCTTTAGCATCCCAACAGGAGCTCAATGCTGAAGGTAAATGAAGCAAAACAACAACTCCCAAGAGGGCTTTCTTCTCTTGGGCTTCTCTGACAAGCCCCAGTTAGAGACTATTCTCTTTGTGGTCATCTTGGTCTTCTACATCTTGAACCTGGTGGGGAACACAACCATCATATTAGTGTCTGGCCTGGACCCCAAACTCCACACACCAATGTATTTCTTCCTCACCAACCTGTCCTTCCTAGACCTCTGTTTCACCACCAGTGTAGCCCCACAGTTGCTGATCACTATGAGGAGCAAAGACAAAAGCATGAGCTACGGTGGGTGCATAGCTCAGCTCTATGTGGCTATGGGCTTAGGATCCACCGAGTGTATTCTCTTGGCTGTCATGGCGTATGACCGCTACGCAGCAGTCTGTCGCCCCCTCCATTATGCGGTCATCATGCATCCTCAGCTCTGTCTGACGCTGGCTTCAATAGCATGGCTCAGTGGCCTCGTCACTTCTCTGATCCAGTGCTCTCTCACTATACAGCTGCCTCTGTGTGGTCACAACCGGCTTGACCACATCTTCTGTGAGGTGCCAGTATTGATTAAGTTGGCCTGTGTGGACACCACCTTCAACGAGGCCCAACTCTTTGTGGCTAGCGTAGTCTTCCTTGTGGTTCCTGTCTCTCTCATTCTAATCTCTTATGGTTACATCACTCAAGCCATTCTGAAGATCAAATCTGCAGCAGGACGCCGTAAAGCATTTGGGACTTGTTCTTCTCACCTGGTGGTTGTAATCATCTTCTATGGTACCATCATCTTCATGTATCTCCAGCCAGTCAAAAGTCGATCCAATGACCAGGGAAAATTTGTCTCCCTCTTCTACACGATAGTTACCCCTTTGTTAAATCCTCTCATCTATACCTTAAGGAACAAGGATGTGAAGGGAGCCCTAAGAAAGTTGATATTGGGGAAGGCTATTGGCTAATAAAATGTTGAGGAGTGAACATGGACTAAAAAAGATATTATTGCTGCAGCTGATTTGAAATCCCAGGGCATTTCTTCCCCTCTATGTCTCTGCTTGTTCCTTGATCTCTGTCACTCCACATCTCTTTCTCTTATTCTCTCTCTCCCGCTCCCATCCTTTCTTCTCAAATATACACTAAAGTTCTATATCTTGTGGACATAGAAGTTAACAAAAGGTATATGACAATAGAGAGTATACAATTCCTATTTTTTAATTTCAAAAGACAAGCTACATTTATTGTTTTTAAATAATATTTTATTTTTTCCCAATTACATGTGAAAAAAATTTTAACATTCATTTTTTTAAGTTTTGATTTCCAAATTCTCCCACTCCTTTTCACCTTCCCTCCTACTCTCTTCTCCTCACTCTGTCTCTGAGATGGAAAGCAATCTACTATAGATTTTATATATTAAATCATGTAAAGTATTTTTCCTCATTAGTTATTTTGTGGAAGAGATTTTGAATAAAAAAAGGAGAACCAAAATGAAATATAGTTTGCTTCAGTCTGCATTCAGACACTATCAGTTCTTTCTCAGAGGGCAGATGGTATTTTTCATCATGAGTCTCTAGGACTATGTTGGATCATTGCATTGCTGAGAAAAAATAGGTCATTCATAATTGTTTGTTAAAAAAATATTACTGTCACTGTGTACAGTATTCTTCTGGTTCTGCTCACTTCACTATGTATCAATTCCTGTAAGTCTTTCTGCTTTTTCCAAAATTAATCTGCTTATAATTTTCTTATAGCACAATAATATTCGACCACAATCATATATCCCAATTTGTTCAGCCATTCCTAATCGATGAACAATCCCATAATTTCCAATTCTTTGCGGAGACAAAAAGAGTTGCAATAAATATTTTTGTACAAATAGGTAATTTTCTCTTTTTTTTAAATCTCTTTGGGAAACTAGTAATGGATTAAAGGATATGCACAGCTTTAGAATACTTGAGGCACTCCCCCATCTCCACTCCCAGTGTCTGTGGTATCCACCTCTCATCCTCTGAGGGTATAAACTTATCAAAGGATTCACAAGTTTTTGACTGATTGAGTTAAAAGGGTGGAGCTCTCTAAGCAAGTGACTTATGAATTCTCTTACTAGATAGTTAACCAAGTGTTAGGTAGGGGTTTCTTGATTGATTAACTCAAAATAAACAGAGAATAAAGAATTCCCTTTCACAATCCCCACTGTGATTCATTGGGGAGACAAGTCTCCTCAATGAATCATTTAGCATAACCAGCTTGTACTTCTAAAGGTCTTATAGCTAAAGGTACATACAATATTGTACTTTCTAAGAGGAAATTACAATAGTTGGAGATGAGAGGGAAATAAGAAAGTAAAACCAATGTTTGCTAGGTGCATTGACAAAAAGCCAATTAGGGGGCAGTCCCCTTTTGCATAAGAGTTTACATTCAGAATAAATGATATGTTCAACCCCCTTCAGTTCAATCAATTACATCCCAAAGTTCATTCTGGATCTTCTGATGCAGTGGAGGTTTCTTTATGACACTTTCTCCAAACATTCCACTTTCTTGATTCAAGGAGTTAATGAGATTCTTTCCCTAGAGTTTCTCTCAAAATTTTTTTTAAATCTTGGGTTTTATGAAAATTATACAATACCAAGTTATGTAGCTACCCATATAATAGAAGTTTGCTGACATATGTAGTCATTTGCTATCATTTTTTTCATATTATTTGATCAATCTACTATTTTTAAGACATGTAATACCCATGTTCTAAAGTGGAAGGTAAAACTGTAGATGTGTTTAGTGACTAGTCCTCTATATATGGCTTAAGTAGGATGTTCTTCTTTTCAGCTTTTGATGCTTCAATTCTTTGTTCTTATCCTAGGTTCTTAGATAATCAAAGGTTATTTTCTGATATTTCCATGTAAATTAATAAAAATAGCCAATCTTTCTTATTAATTAATTAATCTATCAGTTCTCATCTCTTTTACAAAAGGAAACTGGAGAAATCTCTTTCATCAAAAAGCTTTTTGTTATATATACCCTCATCTCATATGTTTAAACAACACTTTCTTTATTGCTATACTATGCTATTAAATATTTTTATTATTATAATATTATATATGTTATAATATACATAATATTAGAATATATAATATTAAATAATATTATTATTAGCTATTAAATATGCTATACTAATATATTAAATAACAAAAGACATATTTAAATGTTAGTAATATATCCACTTTAAGAAGACAGATACAAATTTTAAATTTAAAAAATACCTCCAACTCAGGCAGCTGGGTGGCTCAATGGATTGAGATCCAGGCCCAGAGACAAGAGATCCTAGGTTCAAATCTGACTTCAGACACTTCATAGCTGTGTGACCTTGGGCAAGTCACTTAACCCCCATTGCCTAGCCCTTACCACTCTTCTGCCTTGAAGCCAATACACAGGGGAAAATAAACAAATAAATAAACAAACAAACAAACAAATAAATGAATGAATGAATGAATGAATGAATGAATAGATAGATAGATAGATAGATAGATTATTAAAAAAATACCTCTAACTACTGGAGAAGCTGACTCCTCCACAGATACTAGGAATACATTTCTTTTAGCTAAGGAATTCAATTCCTTAAGAACTCTTCAGAACTTCTCCACAGAATAAGCATGAGACTCATTTTTCTCAAAATGTCTACTCAGTCATTCTCAAATATAATAGTTAACTAATTTTCTCTTGGTCATAGTCCTATGCCTCTTTCATATAACAAACTCTTCCATTAACAATTAAGTTGTGTTCTTAATGCATAATACGTATAAAATATATTATATAATGTAACTTTAAAAGCACAGATATAAGAAATAACCCTAATAGTGGTATTACTGGGTAAAAAGGTATACACAATTTGATAGAGTTTCAGATTGCTCTCCAAAATGGTTAGGTCAATCAGTTCATAGTTCTACCAACAATGTATTAGTGTCTCTATTTTCCTACATCCCCTCAAACATTTATTTTGCCTTTTTTATTGTTTTAGCCTATCCGATAGGTGTGAGATGGCATCTCAGATTTGTTTTTATTTGCATTTCTCTAATTAATAATGTTTTAGAACATATTTTCATTTAGTTATATATGTCTTTGATTTCTTCATCCAAAAACTATCTATTCATATCTTTTATCAATTAGGAAATGGCTCATATTTTTTCAAATTTGAAAAAGTTCTCTCTATATTTTAGATATGAAACTTTTCCCCCAAGAAACTGCTATAAAATTTTCCTTCAATTTATTGCTTTCCTTCTTGTCTGGATTAGATTGCTTTTATTTGTACAAAATTTTTCAAAGAACTGGAAACTGAAGGGATGTCCATCAACTGGGAAATTAGTAGACAAAATGTGCTATATGCTTATAATGGAACATTATTGTGCCATAAGAAATGACAAACAAGATGATCACAAAAAAAAAATCAACACCTGTGGAAAGAGTTATATGAAGTGATGCAAAGTGAAATGACTACAATCAGGAGAATGCTGTATCTGATAATAAAAATAACATATGATGTTCATCCCTGAATGACAACTATTTTGAAGAAGGCAAGGATCCAGGACAATTCTAAATGTGTTATAATGAAACAAGGTTATCCACAACTATGGAAGGAACAGTCTGAATACAGACTGAAACATACCATTTTTCATTTTTTTCTAGTGTAAGCAATATATATCTTGTTCCATAAAAAAAATACTTATATATACACACACATAATGTTATTGTTATCTTTAGTTTTGACTAAAGAAACACTTTAAAATAGAAGAGTAAACAAATTGCCCTACAACATGTCATTCATAAGACAGGTAAGCAAATAAAAAATAGTTATAGATTATAGAATATCTCAATTTTAACTCTGGTTTTATTCTAAAATGAAGGATGAGTCTTTTAATGTTGAGTCCATGGTGTCAAGAATGGCCATATAAATTAAGAAGAGTGACCCTCAGTGATGACTTCATTTACATTGTTATACTTGTTGTATATGTTGTTTTATTATCCCTGCTTTCTTTTTCCTTCAAAACCTCATACAACTCATTCCATGTATTTATGAAATCTATTTATTCATCACCTCTTTTAGCATAATATTATTTCAATACACTATTTTGTTTATCCATTCTGGCTGATAATCATGAATAGTACACCAGATGGGGCATACAAGTGACAGAACCTGAAATTCTAATATTCCTCAAGTTTATACTGGAGACCTCAACATGAGTAATATTCAGCTGCCCTCTAGAAATATGTTTGATCAATGTAAGTAGGAATTTAGGGTGATGCAACCTAACGGAGATAGGGGGCTTTATTATTTTTCCCAATCCATATCTTCCTTTTTGATTCTAGGAATGGTAATAAGAAAAGACATCTTAAAACTGTGGTTATGCACTGTTCTTTCATAGAGTGGGCATGCTTTTAAATCAAATCATTAGACTGACAGAAATTCTACTTTTTGTTCAGAGGTGGTGCTACCCTAGTATGTACTTGCTAGGAATAAAAGCCTCACAAGGCTAGTAGATGGAGACATATCCCATTCAGACTTTGAATGGAGGGAGCATGAAAAAGCATTAGCCCCAGACTGGATTTAGGAGGGACAACAAGAAAAAGGAAAAGCTTTCTATTATAGGCACAATGAAGGTAAAAATTCCTCAGAACTGCTTAGCTGAGCTGGGTCTGGGAAAGCAAAAGGGTTTTATGGCTGTAGAATACAGGCTATTGGGATTTGAGCTCTAAAAGAGACTATGAAAGCTTCCCTGGGTTAGTTTAAAATTGACTTGGAAGCTTAATGGGAGAGCGGCTGATCAGCTTGGAAAGGATTACTCTACTGCTCTAGGTAGGGTGGTCTAAGTGCCACCTCAGCTGCACACTGGAAGTTCAAGAGGCTACTGCGTGCTTGAGACCCAAATGTGGGGAGGTGGGGAATTTATACCTCACCCTCTGTGCAGGAAAATGGCTTTCTCAATGGACACAGCAGATGAGCAGTGGCTCTAGGCTTGGCAAGTACCCACAGGCTAAGTCCCTCAAACCAAAGCGGGCAGGTGGAGATGTCACTTCGGGTCTCCTGCGCCAGGATAGACTCCAAAGACAGTTCCCCTGAGGGGGAGGGCAGGTAAGAAATGTGGTTTTCTCAAAATAATCTACTCCCTATCTTTACTCAAAAGCTATCTTAAAAGATCAAGGATTCTATCCCTTCGTGGTTGCCAAAAAGTAAGATTTAAATTAATGTCCAATAACTCCACATATTATATTTTATAAGATTTATTAGTAATCACTTGAAGTAGAGAAAATAAGAGAACAAAAGTATAAAATCTAAGTAAAACCACCTGAGTAAAATTTTCCTGCTCATCTCTTACCCAACCTCCACAACTGCCTTCCCGGAAGCAGAGAGCAAGGAAGGAACTACACTCACAACTTTATCTTCAAAGCATAAGCATGTAACATGAGAAGGAAAATGAGAAGCTGGGAAAGAGAATTCTGGGGAGGAAAATTCTAGTTACACAATGCAAATGATAATAATAGCACCTACTTCCTAGGGTTGTTATGAGGATGAAATGAAATAATATTTGTAACATATTCCAACAGTTCTTTCTGTAGAGGTGGATAGCATACTTTTTCATAAGTCTTTCAGAACTGTCCTGGATCACTGTATTGCTATTAGTAGCAAAGTCTATCACTTTTGATCTTTTCACAATATTGCAGTTATTGTATATAATGTTCTCTTGGTTCTGTTTATTTCACTCTGCATCAGTTCACATTCCAGCTCTTTCTGAAATCATCCTGTTCAACATTCCTTACAGTACAATAATATTTCATCACCATTGTTTACCACAATCTGTTTGGTCATTCCCCAAATGAGGGCCATCCCTTTAGTTTCCAATTCTTTGCCATCACAAAAAGAGCAGCTATAAATATTTTGTACAAACAAATCATTTCCCATTTTATTTTATCTCTTTGGGACACAGAACCAATAGTGGTATTACTGGATGAAAACATATGCATTCTTTTATAGCCCTTTATTCTTAATTCCAAATTGCCTTCCAGCATGGTTAGATCCACTCACAGATCTACCAACAATACATTACTGTTCAAATTTTGCCAAATTCCCTCCAAAATTTATCATTTTCCATTACTATCATATTGGCCAATCTGATAGATATGATGTGGTATCTCAGAGCTGTTTTAATTTGCATTTCTCTAGTCAAGAGGGATTTAGAACATTTTTTCATATGATTATTGATAATTTTGATTTCTCTATCTGAAAACTGCCTATTCATATCCTTTGACCATTTGTCAATTAGTAAATGACTTGGATTTTTGTAAATTTGACTTATTTCTTTATATGTTAGAGAAATAAGACCTTTATCAGAGAAATTTGTTACAAAATTTTCCTAGTTTGTTGGTTCCCTTCTAATCTTGGTTGCATTGGTTTTGTTTGTACAAAGCCTCTTTAATTTAATTAAAATTATTCTTTTTTATACCTTGTAATGTTCTCTGTCTCTTGTCTGGTCATAAAATTTTCCCTTCTTCATAGATCTGACAGATAGACTATTCTATCTTCCCCTAATTTATTTATATTATCATTCTTTATGGTTAAATCATATATCTATTTTGACCTTATCTTCATATAGGATGGGAGATATTGATCTAAACCCAATTTTTGTCATAGTTTTCTAGTATTCCCAGCAGTTTTTCTCAGATGTTGCTTTCTATGGTGTGGGGAGAGAAAAGAGAGGCTGAATAAAAAATAAATTTTAAAAATTCTTGATTGTTCTCTTGTTCTTTCCATTTCCATTGTTATAAAAATTGTGCTGATTATTTTCATAGTTTTGGTACTTCATTTTGCATCAGTTCTTAGACATTTTTTTTTTACTCAGTACATTAGTTACCTCTTACACCACAGTACCTTTGATTATATTCCTGTACCACAATATGTCTACCCAATCAATGAACATCTGATTTTTTTCAATTCTTTACTATAACCAGAAGCACTGCTATGAATGCTTCAATGTGCAAGGGGCCTTCATTTTTGTCTTTGAATTCTTTTCAGTAAATGGCCAGCAATGGAATTAATGAATCAAAGGATATGGGCATAATTAATTACTTGAATTCCAAAACCCCAAATCACTTTTCAGAATGGAATTCTTTCCTTACCTCCATATATTTTCTTTTCTAGCTACCTTAAAGAGCCACTTCAAATCCTAACTTCTACAAAAACCTTTACCCAGGCTTCCAAGACACACAAAGATACACACTAACAGTATGTTCCCTCTGAGATTATTTCCTATTTATTCCATATATTATATATGTGTGTCTCCCTCATTATGCGAAGTCCTTGATGGTAAGGATCATATTTTTCCCCTTTCTTTGTATGCCTGGCATTTATCCCAATGCCTGGCACATAGTAGGAGTACTAGGAGACTAATAGATGGTATTCAGTGACTGATTAATAGAAATAATGGTGGCACCAATTTGCAGATATGCCAAAAATGCTTATTGTACCTCTTTTCAAAACTCTTATAATATTAACATTGCCATATATGAATATTTGAACAGGACTCTTTTGAGAAGTTGAAAAGGCAAGTTGAAAGAGCTCTGGTGGAAAGCCTTTATCTTCTCAGGTATGATAAAGAAGAGATAACAGGAAGGATACCTGGGGATTGTGGAGTGAAGAGAATTGGAACAGATGCTGTGAATCTGTAAAATTTTCATATGTATATATCTTATCTGCATAACTATTTGGTAAGCTCCATGATTCCAAGGAATGCATCTTATATTTATTTCTATCCTTCTTGGTACTGAGCATAGTGCCATGAACATAATAGCTGCCAAATTAATTATTTGATTAATTTATTACTAGAGAAAAGGTGTGAAGTGCAATATCATTTTGCTATGGAAAATGGAGAACAGGATAAGTGACACTTAACAGTTTTAGAATTTAGAACCAACCCAGATGCCATGAGCCAGAAGGCAAAAGCAGTTACTGCCAGGACTATAAAAGAGAGAAATTTGAAGAAGTTTTCTCATTCTTGAGAAAGGTCCTGCTTTGATTGGGTGGGTAGGCCAAATCAAATCTGCTTAAGTTATCTGCAACCTGTTCCTCATCCTTAACTTCTGGACAAAGCTGTGCTATATATTAATCATTTGAACATCAAGGAAGAACAACATCAACCCTCAATCAATCTGATTAAGGCCTGGCCAAGGTGCCACAGAGAAGAGAAACCTCTCCAACAGACAGTCTCAAACCTGATTACTCCTTTGATTAACAAACGTGATCATGGGTAGTTTAGTGAGGCTTTCCTAACACTTCTTTCCTTCAACCCTGCTCCTTTCCCTAAGTTTGTTATAATTAAATCCTAAGAGCTTACTTAGGTGAATGTCATCATTGTCCTAAGGATGATTGATCATATCCTTTGGATCTGAGGGAAAGGGATTGTTCAAGCAAAGTCAAATCGCAGTCATTGGCAATATCCATTTAGTCTATAGTGTTATCCATCAACATAAGCCCAGGATAAGCAACAAGAGAAGCTGTGTGATTCAACTCACAGATTCTCACTTGATCACTTATTCTACGGCACTGTTGGGTAGGAGTTGGTATTTAGCTGAGTTTCAAATATTTTGTGGGACCTGGTGTTCACTACCACAACTTGTGATTCACCTGGGCTTCTCACCTTCACTCAGCTCAGGTCCTTAGACCATCAGAGGACCTTGGGCCATCAAGCCCTAACCCCTATCACCATCCCACCTATAACAGAAGACCGCATGGTATAGTCCAAAGATTTCTGAACTTGGAACTGTTAGACCTTTAGTCCAGTATAGACTCTACAGCCTTGCAGAGTTTACTTGGCTTCTCTGAGCTGATTTGCTTAAATGCAAAAGGGAATCTATCGATATGTCATTATGCATCATTTGTCCTATATAAAATTTATCTGTACATATTGGCTAACATTTTGCCTCCTCTTTATATTGTGAATTTCTTGAGGGCAGAGACTCTCTTTTACCTTCCTTTGTGTCTTTCATACTTAACATTGTACATAGTTGACAGGGCCCCTAAGTTATTAGACCCCTAAGTAAATAAATCATAGTACATTGAATAGGACTAAGTGACCTGGGGATGAATTGAGAGATGTCTTGTGTACTATAATGCCTGGAAACTCTGGCAGAAGAGTCATCTTGTGTATGTTTTCATGTATCTTATGGATACCCCTAAATCCTCCAGACACTCTATAGATTGTACCCAATAGATCGAAAGCTGGACAGGATGCACTGTTCTCCCCAAGAATCTCTATGTTTGGCTATCTGTTACTATGAAAAAATATTGCCTGTAATCATATGGATGGATATGTTTGGGTAGCAATCCAGCTTCCTATTAATATCATCACTCCCCTCAGTAAAGTTGCCATTGGTGCCATTGAATACCATTTGCATCTCTGGTCCTTTTGATTCACCCATCTTTCTTATGATCCTCGCCACCTCCTTACCCCAATGAGGACTTTGCAGGGCCCTCGTAGGACCCCAGAGATCAGCAGGGTATCACTGGCCAATTCCTGTTTCTATCACACAGTCACTTATTGAATTCTTATTGACTGATTTAGGATCAAACAAAACAGTGCACTGTCACTCTCTAAAGCCCTTTGGCTCTCCCAATATTGCTGCAGTCCATCAATAATCAGTTCAATGTTTGACTAAACCATGCATGGAGAACCAGATTTCACCATCATCTGCTCCTAATTATTGTTGCCTCTCATCTACCTGAACACAATTCTGCTTTCTCTTCTTCAGCATCCCTTGGACCATAAACATTTGCTCAGAGTTAGTCTTATTCCCTTGATTGTTTCCCTTTCTTTGCACTGTCCTCTCTGCTGTTTCTGTACAACAATTTTAATGTTATTGACTCAAATATGGCTCACACCCCTTTACAGAATGACAAAGGCAAAGTAGATGTAGTAATTATAATTAAAGAAGGTCTTTGCATGCCTCAAGGCATATATCTCCTAGTCATTGTTGTCCCTTTGCAGTTCTATGGTCCAAAGAACAGGAGGCAGCCCTCCCTGAGAGACTTCTTTCAGAACATTTTATCTTCAGGGTACATCCAGTGTCTAATTACTAAGTGGGGACTCAGCCCCGGAAATGTCTTCAGCATCAATAATTTCTTCTCCTAAACCTTAGCTCTTCCTCCCTACTGGGAGCCTTGGTGCACCTCTATTCCCACATGTGAGTCTTTCAACAAATTGGGGCCAATTTAATTAAAGACACTCCCTATTACAAATGGCCCTCAGACTCTCTATCACTGTGCAACAATCAAGTGATGCCACTGTATATGCCAAAATTCCAATATTTACCAGAAAAGAACTTAGGTCCTCTCAACTCTATGATAGATTGACTTTAAGTCAATGTCTTCAGCTATTAGATTAAAACCATTTTAAGTCTCCAGAGAGAGAAAGAGGGTAGGGAGCTGCCTAGTGCATGATCATTAGGGAAGAAGATTGTACCTAACAATGACAATGAGTATTTTAAAGAAGCTGCCAGGTGGGTAATAGGAAAGAGCTATTGAAGGGGATTCTTATTTATACTCTATTGACTATTGGTAAAATAAAATATCCACAATTAAAATCTGTGAACATTAAGATAAGTATTAACTATTAGGGGGTAGGTATTACTAAACTAAGAACTGAGGGGAGTTCACTAGCTACACTTTGCTTGGATTTTAGCAGAATTTTTGATAAGATATAGAATATACTTGGGCAGAGAATAGAGGAATAGAGACTAAATGATAACAGATGGTTTTAGACCTGGCTATCAGGTCAGACTCAAAGCATGATTACTTTTAACAGTTCAATTGCATTAGGGCAAGAGATTTCCCATGGTACCCCAGTGATCTAGGCTGAGTCATATACCCAGAAAATCTTTTTTGTAACTTGCCCCTGCCCCCCCCAACCCCAACACAATGATTTGGATAAAGAAATAGATGGACTAGTCACTAAATTTGTGGAATATACAAAGCTTGGAGGTAAAGCTTATTTATCTGATGATAGAAGAAGGATCCCAAAGAATCTCAACCAGAGAGAGCACTGGCCCAGATTGAATGAGATGATATTCAAGAACACTAGATGTGAAGTCTTACACTTGTGATAAAAAAAATGAACTTCCCAAGCAGGAGATGGTTAGAAGCATGAACTGACAAAAGTTATTTTGACAAAGATACAAGCTTAATTTGAACCAGCAGTAAAATGTATCAATCTAAAAATCTGGTGTGATCTTGTGTTGTATTAAAAGGGTTCTAGCTCCCAGGAACAGGAAGGGGAGAGTAGTATTGCATTTTGCCTTTGCCAGACTCATCTCAAAGTATTGTGTTCAGTTCTGAATACCTTGTTATAACATAGAGAGCTTCCAGCAGGGGGAAATCAGGAAGGTAAAGGGCCATGAATCCTTGTCATTTGAGCAGAAGTTGAAGGATCTAGTGATGTTTAGCCTGCAGAAGAGAAGAATCTTAGGGGTGGAGAGATCATAGCTGTCCTTAAGTATTCAAAGGGCTGTCATTTGGAAAAGAGATTAGACGTGTTTTGTTTGGTCTTAGGAAGCAAAACCAAGTGGAAGTCACAAAGAGGAAAATCCAGATCTGATTTTTTTGAGGGGTAAGTCCTTCTTGGTAATGAGTTAGCCCAAAGTGGAATGCACTATATAAGAAGTAGTGTGCAACTTCCCTGAAGGTCTTCAAACTGAAGGTAGATGTCCACTTCGGGGTACGATTGCAATTCCTTTGGTGTATGCCTTGGGCTAGATAGTCATGGAGGTATCCTCAAGCTCTCTAGTTCTGTGTCTCAGCAACAGTGTGTAAAGTATTGTAGTAGGTACTAAGGACCCAAAGGCAAAAACAAAATTTCCTTTATCCTCAAGGATTCTGTTTGGGAAGAAAGAACACATATACAGGTAAGTACAAGAAAAAATGATGAAGAAAATGCTAACAGTTGAAGAAATCAGAGGGCTTAATGTGGGAGGGGAGAAGGCAATTTAGTTTTGAAAGAAGACAGGAATATGAAGAGAAGGCATCCCAAGCTTTAAGTACCTGACAAAGTTGAAAATCCAGATCTTTCACTGAGGTCGATTAACAAACCAGCTTGGCTAGATCCAAAAGCATATAAAGAAAAGAAATGTGAAAAGGTATATGAGAGCTTGGTAGCAAAGGGATTTAAATGTCAACAATGTTTGGCTTCTGTCCTAGAGAAAATAGAAAGTTTCTGAATGTTTCAGCGTAACGGAGAAACATGGTTGGCTTTGTGCTTTAGTAAGAGTTCTTTTACCATGTGAAGGATGGATTAGGGAAGAGAGAAACTGACAGCAGGAAGGTTTGTTAGGAGGCTATCTCAAAAGTCAAAATGAGAAGTGATGAAGACATATACTAGAGTGTGATAAAAGAGGTTAAATGTCACAGATGGTATAGAGATAGAATTGATAAAATTTGACAACTGACTACCAAAGGGGATGAATGAGGATATGTTATAGAGCAAGGGAGACATCTCAGTGGCTATAATTTGGTGAGCTCCTCAACAGAAATGAAGATCTTGGAAGAAAACATGGACATAAAAAGTAAAATGAAGAGGCTCATTTGGGCTATGTTGAGTTTGAGATGCCTTTGAGACTTATAGGTAGAGGTGTGCAATGGGCAAATGACAACGTATTATTGGAATTCAGGAGAGAAGTTGGGGATTGAGAGATATCTGTGTATAAACAAGAATCCTAGAATTAAAACATAGGTGATTCTTTCTGATTCTGAAACATCTTTAAGGTTAGGTTAATGTGCTCACCATGGGCTTGGGGTGTCATAGTTATCTGGCATTAAGTTACTTTTTATCTCCATGGAATGCCCCAAATGTACAATTTCACCCAAGCACATTAAGATAAAGTTAATACTTATTCAAATGTGACTGATTTGAGAAGCAAATTAAATTGATTCCAGAGATTAAGTAGATCCCCAAAGTAGCAGATCTTTATAAGCATGATAGTCAGGCTTAACTGTCCTATTCTGGAAGGATTGGTCTTCCAAAGTCAAGAAGGAAAGAGGCCTTCTTTTTAAGTTTTAGTGGACAAGAGCAGTTTAACTCCCTTAACTACTACATAAAGCTTAATTTAAATCCCCTTCATCCATATCTATGTTGTCATCAAGGTAAAGAGTTTCCTGAGGACAGACTGGGAATTCTGGTTTAGGAAAAAGTCTCTTCCAAAACACATTCAGCATTGTTCTGCAATTTATAGTCTTCGTTATCTGAGGTCATTAGGATGTTACATGACTATCTCAGGTTCACATAGCCAGCAGATGTGGGAACCAGGATGTGAAGCCAGATGTTTCTGAGCCTACCAAAGCATATCCCTTACCATACACCATGTGATCATGGAGTTAGAACTATAAGAAACTTTGGATCCAACCCAAGCCGTTTAGAAATGCTTATTTAGAGAGTCTTTGGGGCATTAAATCTTATCTGGGGTCACCAAGCTTGTAAGTGTCTTAGATAGGTTTTGAATCTAGGTCTTCATGATTCAAAGACCAATGAACTTTCTTCCATGCCACATTGCCTCTCATTATTGAATATTATTAATATTACAACAACTACTACTAATACCATTGTCTCAATTTCCCATGTGTTATTAAGTGAACTATTTAATTTAACCTTTTCTAATCTTAGACTTCATTTACTAAGGGAAAGATCTTAGCCTAAATGGTATATAATGCTCTTTCTCACTTTATGATTATATTATTATTACCAAGGGGATGAGGAGGAGGTGGAAAAGGAAGAGGAAGAAGAGGAAGATTTGCCCTGATTATCCACTGCCATTTCTGGAAGGCAAATAATAATTTTCTCTAAGAGGTAAAAGATGAAAAAAAAAACAAACTTTCCTCCGTACATCTCCAATAGCATGAAGTAATAACTCAAGTAGAACATTCCACTAGTCTCTGACCAGAGGATCCATTCTGTTGATTCCTTTCTCCAATAGGACGTATGTATTTGCATTGTCTTTCCAGTAATGAGAAAATGCTCAGCTCAGCTACCAGACACTGAAAGGTTTGACTCTGCAAAGGGGAACTCAAAAGATGAAGTCAATAAGTCCTTTGTTGGTGAAAATGCCAGTTTCATGTGAATGAGGATTATACTTGTATCTGTGGCTCCTGACTCATAGTGGATGCATAAAACATTGTTTTATTGATTAAGGAGAAGAGTTCTCAAAGTACCGATGATAGCATAAAGCAATTCTCTTATCCCATAGAAATTGGCCAAAATTCCAATGGGTTTTGCTAGTAAGGTGTTAGATTTAAGTAAATAAGGTATGAGAAATAACTTTCTTTTGACTTAAAGATACCTACATTGATTCTTTGGGATTAAATGGAGTACAACATAACCACATGTAGGATCTATTTCTATTAGACTGTAGAAAATGGAAGACTTGAGTTTCGTGTGTCTATGCTTCACTCTTCTCGTTGAGTTTTCCTCACATCATATTGGGAATTGCTTTATAAGCCATAAACATGACATGAATTTGCTGTTGTTGAAAGGAACCCAGACATGTTGAGAAAGCATTGGATTTCAGGTAGGGAGAATTGGATTTAAGCCTTGCATCTGACACTAACTCTGCAACTCTTTATACTTAACCATGTCATGACTGGGGATGTAGAATCTAAGTGATCACCCTAATGCAAATAATACTAATATGGAAATAGGTTTTAATCAATGGCATATGTAAAACCCAGTGGAATTATTTGTTGGCTATGGAGGGGGTGTGGGAGGAAGGGAAAGAACATGAATCATGGAACCATGTCAAAATATTTTAAATAAATTAATTAAATAACATTTCTCAATTAAAAATAATAAAGAAAAAATATATATACTTAACCATATCAAACCTTTGCAATGCCATCTGTAAAATGGGTATAATTATAGTTGTTACTTTGTATAGCTATTGTATGGAAAGGCTTTGAAAATTATAATTATATGTATGTCTCAAGAATCTTATATATGCCATTGCTATTGTTATCATATCTGACAATAAAACAGTAAAATGAGGGACTTTTGAAAAGCACAGAGTCCAGGGCAATTGCCCAAGGAAAGAATACTATAGAATTGGCTGGACAGTCAGACCAAATTGCCTAAATTGGTCTGACTTTTAATTAACTGCCCAGTGAAATCTTTCCAAAAGGTCCAACATAACATCTTTTCAGTTGAAGTTGACAACCTTGTTCCCTTCACATAATGCTACGATATGGTGACTTTGTGCCATTTAAAATAAATAATTAAATGTAGATCCATTTGACATAGAATGTGTATTTGTGGGGCAGCTGGGTGGCTCAGTGGATTGAAAGCCAGGCCTAGAGATGGGAGATCCTGAGTTCAAATGTGCCCTCAGATACTTCCTAGCTGTGTGATCCTGGGCAATTTTTAAATTTTAAATCCCTCATTTAAATCCCATTACCTAACCTTTACCACTCTTCTGCCTTGGAACCAATACATAGTATTGAGTCTAAAACAGAAGGTAAGGACTTTTTTTAAAAAAAGAAGTGATTTTTGTGCTAGAAAATCAAAATTGCAGCCATTAATGTTCATTGTTAGTGGTATATGAAATCAATTGACTAAAATGTGTTTTTCTTATATAGATTGACTACTTAGTGAATCACAGAAAATTTGAAATTAAAGAGATTTAGGAGAAGACATATTTTACCCACCCATTCTACAGAACAGAAAACAGAAGGCAAAAAATGCACAATTGAAGCCCAAAGCCACACACATATATTTTGACTATTTCCTGCTCCATCAAGCTTGATTCCTTGAAAGTAGGGACTTTTTTTTTTGTCTTTATATATCCCTAATATATCACAGCACTGAGCACATAGAATGTCTCTAACAAATGCTTGTTGACTTGACTTGACTATAATCATTGCTTTGTCACCTTGATGTATTAACAGCCCTCTTCATTCTACCTTTAGTATTCCAATAGGAATCCAAAACCAAAGGTCAATGGAGCGAAACGACACTTCTCAAAGGGATTTCATTCTCTTGGGCTTCTCTGACAAGCCCCAGTTAGAGATAATTCTCTTTGCGGTCATCTTGGTCTTCTACATCTTGAACCTAGTGGGGAACATGACCATCATCTTGGCCTCTAGCATGGACCCCAAGCTGCACACCCCAATGTACTTCTTCCTCACCAATCTGTCCTTTGTAGACCTCTGCTTGACTACCACAGTGGCCCCACAATTACTGTTTACAATGAGGAGCAAAGACAAAACCATGAGCTACAGTGGCTGCGTAGCACAACTCTATGTAGCCATGGGATTGGGGTCCACCGAATGTATTCTCTTGGTTGTCATGGCGTATGACCGCTACGCAGCAGTCTGTCGCCCCCTCCATTATGCGGTCATCATGCATCCTCAGCTCTGCCTAGGACTGGCTGCGACGGCATGGCTCAGTGGCCTCATCACCTCTCTGATCCAATGTTCTCTCACCATACGGCTACCTCTGTGTGGTCATAACAAGCTTGACCACATCTTCTGTGAGGTGCCAGTGCTGATCAAGCTGGCTTGTGTGGACACCACCTTCAATGAGGATGAGCTTTTTGTGGCCAGCGTGGTCTTCCTCGTGGTGCCTGTCTCTCTCATTCTGATCTCTTATGGCTACATAACCCAGGCCATACTGAGGATCAAATCTGCAGCAGGACGCCGTAAAGCATTTGGGACTTGTTCTTCTCATTTGGTTGTAGTAATAGTTTTCTATGGGACCATCACCTTCATGTATCTCCAGCCAGCCAAAAGCAGATCCAAAGACCAAGGCAAGTTCGTGTCCCTCTTCTACACTGTGGTCACTCCTCTGTTAAATCCCCTCATCTATACCCTGAGGAACAAGGATGTGAAGGGGGCACTGAGAAAATTGATACTGGAAAAGGCTATTAGATCAGAAAAACTGTAGAAGACATAAAATAACGAGGTTTTTCTAATTTCTGATGATTTTTAAGTACTGCCTGTCCATTTCTCCTGGTAGCATTGGACAAAAGCAGCAAAATTCAGGAAGAATAATTATCTTCCTCACTTCTTTACTATTAGATAAAATAATTTTAAGTAGAGTAGATAGATGATATGTAAATCTATCAATGTATATATGTATGTATATATCTGTAATGTCCATTTTAGGGGACTCAGAGAGTCTGACAGATGGGGGATCTCATTAGTTTGGTTGTTCCCAGTACTGGCCTAAGACACAAAACATGCATGAATGTAGATATTATGTAACTTCTCTGCTCTGTCCTCTGCGTAGCTGCCACCTTGATCTTCCTAAAACGCTGGGATGACCATATCATTGTCACAATGATGAAGGTTCATTGGAGCAATGGAAGGCCCACTGGAAGCAGCAGAATGACTTCATTATATCATACTGATAGTCCAGCGTAATCAGAGGCATGGGTCACCCTCTTTATGCATAAGCCCTAATGACTGATGTTCTTTCTACGAATCCTTCCTTGCACATTTCCTGAGGCTCTCATATGTAATAACCTTCCACATATTTGTTCTGGCCATAATTTCCCTATATTCATGACTATCTGTGTGTATTTCCTAGTCATGTCTTTCTCCAGTGTGTGTCCTTCTACTCATGTATTTTTATCCATTTCTTCCTCGTATCTGTACTCCTCAACACTGATGTATCCAATTCTGCCCACTAATGGTGTTCATATTGGTGGGAAAGTTTGTGCTAGGTGTATAAGAGAATGAGGTGGAATGGTGGCTCAAACACTGGACTTTGGAGTCACAAAAGCCTGGGTTTGAATCCTACCGTAGAAACTGAGGAGTTGAGTTATATCCATCACAGTCATGGTTCGCCAAATGATAAATATGAAAAATGATAAAGGCTTGTAGTAATATATAAATTAGTATTTTAATTAAAGCCATGTTGATAGATAAAATCATTAGACCACGCGCTTGTAAGCATTCAAAACTGCCGCCTCCATTTTGTCTCCTGTTTCCTGGCCATGGCCTACTCGCAAAAGAGACCACTCCCTCCTAACCCACGAGATTTAAGCTCTCCCCTGCGTCAAGACGTCGGAGACGGAAATCAGTTGGACCATGTTGGATCACGGGAAATGTAGTTTTATACATTTCCCAAATTTCACTTTTTACAATTCCCCGTGAGGTCCAGCAAAAAAAAAGGTTAGTCCTTTTTTCTTCGCTGGACCTGTAAAAATAGACAACTTCTAAATTTTTTTTTGGAATTTGGGGATAAAGAAATAGATGAACAAATGGTTAAAATTAGACGCATTGACAAAAAACCAATTTGGGGGGGCTGTCCCCCACTGGCATAACAGTGTACAATTAAAACAATACATACAACTCAATTTCAACTCCCCATAGTTCAATCTACTGCACCCCAAAGTTCAATTTTTGGTCTTCATGGTACAGTGAAGGCTTTTCAGACATCTTCATGTGTCCTCACCAAACAAATTCGTTGTCTGGATTTTGGGGAGATGGCAAGATCCTTATCCTGAAATTATTCTCAAAAGAATTTAAACTTTACATTATAGATTACAAAACATACATTTTCTTCTAAGATTTTATATAATTCCCCGTGAAATTACTCCTAAAAGAGTTAAATAAATATACATATATTTTTACATTATCAAATTTTAAAAAACTTAACAGATATCCCCGTGGGGTAATTCTTAAACACACCTTTTTTCTAAAAAAGGGTATCTCAGGTCAGGTAAGGATGAGTGGCTGAGCCCTGGGGGTTATATGAATTCAATTGGCAAAATAAAAAGAATAAAATTCAAGAAAAAAGAAGAAAAATTAACTTGTGAATGTGCAATTACCCATCCAGGGCCAGGACTTAAGGAAAATGTCTCTCTCTGATCTGACTTATCATCAGCTTTTCAGGGAACTGAGCCAAATAAATAACCAATCTTAGGTGCTTTCTAGGAATCTAAGTCGAGGGGACCCACGTCCTCTAAAGTTTTAGAAAAGACTGGGACTCCAGGACTCAACCCCAATTTCTCAAGCTCTAAAGTATTGGCATAGAACTGCTATTTTGCAGATCTTAGTCAGTCAAGTCTCTGACCATGTGCTTTCTTTAGCACTATTAATGGCTTTCATATTCCCTTCTGGAATCAGAGAGGCATTTAAATCACAGTCCTATAGGCTCAGGTATTTGCTGTAGAATCAGAAAAAGGATAAATAATGATTATATATGTACTTCCAGTACAAGATGAGAAAAAGGAAAAATCAATTGCTCTCATTAAAAAAAATGTTTTAAAAATCAAAAATATATATATAGCTTAGAACTAGAAGGGTATGTTACCCCAAAATGAGACTTTCTGTGAGAGAAAGTGGGTTTTACAAAATAGCAGATTCACAATGCACATTCAAATAGAGTACCATTATTTCCAATAGCACATTTCAAAACAATAAATAATGATGTTCAAAATCATATACTCGTTACAACTTTTAACCCTTGGCAAATGCTGTTATTGCTTCCATAGCAAAGAATATACAGGAGCTCCTTGACTCTCTGTATTTAAAAAAAAATCCTGGGTAGGAAATGCTTCTACCCATTTAAGGCAATAATATCTCTTATAATAAAATATATAAAAGCTTTATCCTTTAAGACAACAATTCTTAAGGATTTAAAGTAAAAGTTAAAAAATATCTCTTGTAAAATTACAAGATAATATTCAAAGCATGGAAAACTTTCAAGGTTCTTTGCAATTACCAAGACAGAATAAATTTTTAAAAGACATGTGCTCTATAAGATGTTCATAGGTGGTACATATAACCGCATTGTTTTTGATACAGTAAGCTTTAAGTAAATTAGGAAATATAATAACGTCATAAGCAGAAACTTCATTAGCGTAAAATGGTTCAGTGCAACAGGAAAAATCAACGAAATAAGCAAGATTAATTAACAGAAGTAATTAGCAATATACAGTAAGATACAGTCTTTTAAAAACAGAAATAAAGCTCATTCAGTTCCGAGGTTTTAAAAGTTCACCCCTGATTTCAATTTAAGGTTCTTTTGATTGAGTTCTGCTGAGTTTAAGGGTTTTTTTTTTCTAAAAGTTCAAAGTTCTTCCCCTGAGTTCAGTTTTTAATCACAAGCAAGTCTGAATAGGCCATTCGGCCCCATTAAGGGTAAATGCTAGGTCCACGTGGTGTCGGGTCATTGTAGAAAATCCCACCTGTAGAGCTTGTGTGGGTGGCTAAATTAGGTCTTTAGAGAAACACGTGGAAGGCTCGAAATAGGGAGAAAGGGGAATATACCCAAATCCTTTGCAGCAGAGCTGAAGCAGTCTCTGGAGGTCGAGATCTCAGCAAAAGCAGCAGGACTGGGTTCCTTCCCGGAAATCTCAGGTTCTGGAGCTCGGGGTTGAAGTGGAAGTGGTCAGGATCAGCAGCATCAGCAGTAGGAATGGAGATCAGCAGCAGAGACACACTGGCTGGGCTCCCGGCATTCTATCAGAGCCAGCAAGGGCCACCAGGCCCGGGGCATTGAGCAAAATAATTAGCAGCCCAGCGGCAATTAAAACCATTGTCTCTCTTCCCCGTAACACAGCCTCTAGGCTGGGGAAAATCTGGAGAGGACTGGGCAAGGAAAAAAATCGCTTCTGAGACTCGGGGTCCCAGAGCCACATGGCTTCTTCCTCTTAGACTATCCAGAAAATTGAAAGTTCGAATTACTCCCGTGTGGTTCGCCAAATGATAAATATGAAAAATGATAAAGGCTTGTAGTAATATATATATTAGTATTTTAATTAAAGCCATGTTGATAGATAAAATCATTAGACCACGCGCTTGTAAGCATTCAAAACTGCCGCCTCCATTTTGTCTCCTGTTTCCTGGCCATGGCCTACTCGCAAAAGAGACCACTCCCTCCTAACCCACGAGATTTAAGCTCTCCCCTGTGTCAAGACGTCGGAGACGGAAATCAGTTGGACCATGTTGGATCATGGGAAATGTAGTTTTATACATTTCCCAAATTTCACTTTTTACACCAGGTTGGATGAAATGCATCACTCAGAGCTTGGCAAATAAAACAAGCAATACTTTTCCTACCCCCCCCCCCCCAAATTGAAATGATTCCAAGGAAAAGTTGACCCCAAGGCAGTTAGATTTTTTTTTTACTTTTTTTTTTATTTTAAACCCTTAACTTCTGTGTATTGACTTACAGGTGGAAGAGTGGTAAGGGTAGGCAATGGGGGTCAAGTGACTTGCCCAGGGTCACACAGCTGGGAAGTGTCTGAGGCTGGATTTGAACCTAGGACCTCCCATCTCTAGGCTTGGCTCTCAATCCACTGAGCTACCCCCAGCTGCCCCTAAAATGACTGAATTAGCAGTTTGATTTTTAAGCAGTTAACAGAACAATAAAGAAAAGCAAATAAAAGAGACTGTTTAAGAGAATAAAAACAACCATCAAGGAAATTCCCTGGGGTGTCATAAGCTCCCTTTCAGAGTCTTAGAGTTAATTTCATGTCTTCCTTGTCCAAAGTGCCTACAGTTGGACCTCAATCTATCTCAAACTAAAGTGAATGCAGACTCTTCCAGGTTTGCTTCATAACTTCTTTTTCACAGAAATCTCAGCTATTATTGGGAGAGTAGAGGGAGATGAGTTGAGTCTCTTTAGTTCCACCAGAATCATGGCCCACAACACTCTTTTAGATTCAATTATTTCATATATAAAATGTAGATAATAATAATAATAATAACATTTACTGTGCAGGGATGTTGTGAAGAGTATATGTTAAAAAGACCGTAAAGGACTTGCAAGCCTTAAAACACAATGTGAGAGATATCCACAAGAGATAATAGCTTTTGTTGGTATTTTTCTTAACATACTATTTCATTACTAGGTTATTTTATGAAATGCCTTTGATTTGAAATGTGTCTTCTGGAGGACCAATAAGGGCAACCACATTAGTGGGGGCTCATAAACCTTGTTTTTTAAGTTAATGTAGACTCTAGAGTACCTTGGATTTAGGATGGATAGGATTTGTGTTCACTAGGGAATACAAATGTGTTAGGAGGATATTTCCTAACATTAAATTATGTTTGTATGTGAAAAATCTGATAATGTGCTTTCTTTATTTCTTTATTTGTCTGTGTAAAATAGGAATTTGTTTATAATTCTTGAAATTCCATCATCCATCTGGTTTGAGAAGATCTTTTAAATATTCATTTGATTTTATTTATGATTTGCTCATATATTTCTAATTTGGAATTATGCAGTCTCTTGCTTATTTGGATATCTTATATTTTAGGAAATAATCTCCAATTTTAATTTAACATACATGTATTAAATATCTAGAATGTGTAAGACACTGTACTAGGCACAAGAGGTATCAAAACAAAAAATTACAATCTTTGCTTTCAAGGGACTTATGGTCTTTGGTAGGTAGTAATACAACAGGGTCAGTTCCAAGTGTTATTTGACAAAGAACTTTTATAGCTATTGGCTTGAGAAGAGGTCCCCAAGCTGAGTGAGTTCTGTATGCCAGAAGGCAGAACTGAAGAGACAGAACAAGGGCTATTAAAATAGTTGAAAGAATTAGTAACTTCAACAAAGGATCAGGATTTTAAATAAACCCATATAAATGATCGCCTTTCTGTATATTACTAACACTACACAGTAGAGACAGAAAGTAAGAGAAATTTTGTTCAAAATAACTACAGAATGCCTAATCTATTTAGGAATCCAGTGATTTAGACATACATAAGAACTCTATGGGTAGAGCCAGGTTCTAGTAAGTGTTAAAAAAGAATCCCAGGAAATGGCTACATATTTGAAATCAAACTATTTAAGGTAGCATTCTGCAATGGAAACAAAGCATAAACTCAAATAATGTGACCCCAGGATTCCTTATTAGCACTTTTTGAGACCCTGTTGTTCAACTATGTAACTCTTTTTTACAAAAGTAAAAACAAAGCCAAGTAAGTGGAGAGATGGTAAATGCTTTGGGGACTATGTCAATATAAGGAAACTAACAGTACTACATCTATTAATTTACTTATTCATTGTCATATCAATTAAACGACCAATGGACTTATTTACAGAACAATAAAAAGACAAAACAAAATTCATTTAGAGGTACACATGATCAATATCCTCATGGGAAATAATGAATAAAAATGGGGAGAAAGTAGGGCTCATGAGTAACAAATCTTGTTTTCTATCTTTTCAAAGAGGATCAAAGACATCATGGGGTGATGACTTCCATGTGAATTGGATTTTAGTGACGCAGAGCTGCACAAAGTCATCAACTTCATCCTCTCTTCCATAATCATTGACGTGGCAAGACAATGCAGTGGATGGCTTTGGCATCTTCACTGTCTGATTAAGCTCTAAGGATTCTCCAGAATCTGCTCCAAGTGCCTTCATGTCCATTAGAACAAAGTGTTCTTATCCACCTGTTTTGCCAGAGAAATCTTCACAAGCTTAGAATAGACATCCCCTTAACTTACTGACAGGATTATGGTTAATCAGTTCCCCTCAACCCAGTTTTGCCCATCTGCTGAGACAGTTTAATCAAAGTGTGGCCACTGTGCATGCTACAGCTT
The DNA here is from genome assembly GCF_016433145.1 of Gracilinanus agilis. Taxonomy (NCBI): domain Eukaryota; kingdom Metazoa; phylum Chordata; class Mammalia; order Didelphimorphia; family Didelphidae; genus Gracilinanus; species Gracilinanus agilis. The sequence goes on from NC_058132.1 coordinate 21,524,964, forward strand.
ATTTGAGCCATAGTGGAGAGCTGAGTGAAAGGTAGATACCAAAGATGAATAAGCAGCCCCGAAAAGGGTTTAACAAGACCTCACATCAGATGAGCTAGTCCTTCCTGGGAACATGGTGTCTGACATCCCAAAATAGGACTGATATTGGATAGGGGATAATTTTTTGTAATGCTGGGAGAACTGGAAATTAGTCAGATTGAGGCCAGTATCTGACATTATCTCCATTAATAAGTTCAAAATCTATATGTGACATAAAACTAAAAGGTTACATCAAGAATATATTAGGTGACCTAAAAAAAATAAACATAGTTTCAAAACAATGGATGGGGGAGAGAATTTCATGATCTTACAAAGGATAAAGGAGATGCTAGAAAAATAAAATCAATAATTTTCATTTGATAAAATTTTTAAAAAGCTTTTGCATAAACAAAATCAATTCAATTAAAATTAGAAAGGAAATAGTCCAGTTGGGAAATATCTTTGAAACCAGATTCTCTGATAACTCAGAATTGCATGTTTAGTTCTCTAATATTAGAATGAAGTGGTATAGCCTGATTCAGGAAACAGGCATATTGAGGAGTCAAAGAAGATAAGTGAGGGAACTTAAGTTGGAAAGCCTCTGTGTTCTCAGTGATGTAGAGTGTGAAACATCTGGTGAGGGAGAGGGGGCAGAGGATTGGAGGGTATTGAAAGCTCAAGGAAAGAAAAGAAGAGCTGGAATTATCATTAGAACAAGAGGATAGAGAGTTAAAGATAAAGTAGAGGTGCCCACTTTTCATGTATTGTGTCTCGTTTCTATTCTATCCTATAAACCATCTGAGAGAAGGAACTATGGTATATATGTCTCTATACCCTTCAAAAAGTTTCATACATGCCTTGTAGATAGGAGCTGCTCAATAAATCAATGCCAGGGTGGACAGAACAGAGCATAGAACAATGAGCCAGCAATAATGGGGTTAGAAGTGATTGCAAAAGCCAGGTGTTCCAACCACCTCTTGCAATTCCCATCTTTCATACTGTTAAGCACAGGGGAACTATTTGACTGAATGTCAAAAGTAGGGTTAGAGCCCAGGTGCTCCGACTCCAAAGCCAGTGATATTTCCACTATGTTATGGTGACTCTTAGCATCAAATAACTGAAATCCAATATGGACCTTGCTATTAAAAAGATATTTGATGCTTGTCAGCCCACCAAATATGTCTGAACTTATTTTCTCAACTTTAAAATGGTGTATGGACACACCAAGACCTAACTCCCAAGACTGGAAAGCTCAAATGAAGAAATAATACAGTAAATTCTTTGTAAGATAAAAGACAGTACAAATGTGGCAATATTTTGCTCATCAGGCTTTGTTAATTATTTCATGTATGAATAGTAATTTTTCGCTATTGACTTCTTATAGAAGCTTCTAATTTACCTTAAAAAGCAACAATTAAATCTCCTCTCATCTAAACAACCCCAATTTTTAATCATTTCCAAAGAGAATTTCATTTTTCCTTTCTCTTCCCTGAATGTTTAAGCTTTTCCGGATCATTTTTTAAAGATGTAATGGCAAAATGTCACCTCAAGACCCTGACAGGGCTGACAAATGAAGCATCAGGGACAGAGCATCTTTGAATAAGGTCTTTGCAGAGTGGGCACATGTAATAGTCAGTCATTGCTTCTCCTTTGAGGACCTGAGGTCCAAGGAGGAGTCAGCTGTCTCTGCCTGAGGAATTCCTCTCAAGACCAAGTGCCTCCAGGGCCTCATTTAGATCTTAATTAGTAAGTGTGCCTCACAGTCCCCTAAGTGGTCCTCAGCATAAATCCTTTCCCTAAATTTAGGTCCTTCATCCCTATTGGGTCCCATTCCCTTGTTGCCTTCACTTCTCAAAACAATTTCAATTTGATTATAGACCTCATCCTCCCTGAAAAGCGGTTCTCCAGAATCCCCTTCATCATGTATCAGTCCAGAGATGCCAATGCATATGTCACAAAGCCCATTTGAGACAATGAGGTATTAGATTCTCTCCCTCATTTGATAGATTGCCTGTAAGATAGTCTACCTGACTACTGATTCAAATCATCCAGGACCTATATGAGAGGTAGAGAAGAGCAGACTACTCTGTGATCAGTAAGTAAGATGGTGCTCAGCATTGATGATGGTTCCCAACATTGATGATGGGCATTGTCAATAATTTTCCTTGTGGGTCACAGGGAATGAATGCCTTAGAAGAGACATAAAGGGGCATTCTGGTGAATGTGAGTGAATATGGTCCTCAGTTTAACAATTCAAAATTTGCTTCTCTGTGTCTGGTAGTGTTCTAGGTAGTAACAATTGAGATGCAAAAACAAAGGACTTTACATTCCACTGGAGTAATGCAACAAGCAGGCAGATAAAGAAATGATGTCATTGGAGGAGAGGAAGAGATAGAGAAAGACAACGACAAGAGAAAGAGAGAAAATAGAAAGAAAAACAGGAAGGAAAGAAAGATGCTTTGGGACTATGCTAGAAAGAGGTTGGCCGAGGCTAAAAGGGTTTGATATGGCCTTGGAGAAAGAGGCAATGGCATATGCATCTCCCAAACTTGTGGTAGAAAGCAGTGGGGAGAAGGGGCCAAGGGAGTTACTAGAAGTAGAACAATATCTGCTACTGAATCAAGCTGGGGACCAAAGATAAAGAACATCTGGGAGTGATAGGCTTCATTCTAGCCCACTGGACTAAGCTTCCCTGTTTGCTTGTTTATTCAACCACTTATGATTCCACACCTCCTGGAGATAAAGATGAATTCTGCTGCCCCTCTTAGGGGCTAAGTTGAGAATTTTAGAAAGCCATATGTTAAATTTCTACCTACATTTGAAGTTATTAAAATACTGATTGATTAAACTCTGAGTACTAGTTAGTACATGGCTGCAGCCTTAAGGGGGAAGATTGGCAAAACAGTAAGTAAAGAGATTTAAATGATTTCACTAGTGTCCATAGGTGGAAGCTTCTGTTCAAAGAGAAAGAATTTATTATTAAATTAACTTCGCAGAGCATAGGGAATGCAGTCATTTCAAGCAATTCAGTCACCATGGTGGCTGGCTAGGGGTACTGACAAATTTGTTTTATAAAAGCCTGAATTTACTTCTATTCCAAGACTGACCCTTTGAGCCTGACTGAACAATGGGCCATCAAGCACCCATTAAGCACCCTGAATGGGAGTGATTGATAGAGCTGCTCCAGTCTTAAGTATCCCTTTGAATTTGAAGTTTCTCTTTTTGGCTCCCATTCTAGCCTATAGCTGGAATCCTCTTAACTTAGCCTCCATATAAGCCAATCAGTAGACCTTCCTTTCCTAGATTCTCAAAAGTGTATATATATATATATATATATATATATATATATATATATATATATATATATATCCCCAAGTTCTTCAGTTCAATGGAAATTCCCATTCTCCTGGTGTTTGTTTTTTTTTTTTTCCCAAAAACATTGTTCCCAAAGTCCTGAACCTTGGCTAGGTGTGATATGTAAGTGTGACACTGCAAGGTGGCCATAGGAGGACTGTCTCCCCTGTCCTAATTCTTTTGTAATTGCTTTGATGATTCTGTGTTTTTCTAAATTGAGGGTACATTAGGCAACCTCCCTAATCTCCTTGGCTGCATGACTAGCTTGGAAAGGAAATTAAATTTGCATAGGAGAAGGCAAGAGAGAAAAGAAAGTCAAGTACCCAAGGAAGGAAGGAAAGCGAGGAAAGCTCCATCCTTGCAAACTTGGGGATCAGATAATAAAGGGACAGCTAGTTCTGTTAGCCTGGTCATGGACCCCCTGATATTTACAAAAAGTGAAGAGTTTACAGTCTACCCACCAATGTTTACAAGAAGTGAACCAACTTGATTAATTAAAGAGTTTACAATCTAATTAGGTTACTAAGGCATAGGTTACTCTTGAAATGACTGATCATTTCATCTGTATTGAACTGGTTGGGTTCCATGGCACAGGAGTTGTAGTGAAACACAGACCATCTTCCCACCAAGATATATGGGGAAAAGGAAATCCCAGAAGATATCATTCCCATGTTTCTGTATGTGCCTAACTATCCTCATTAGAATTTTTAACAATGTAACTTCACTTTATCAATACTCAGATGGAAGGAAAGAAGGAAGTATTTATGAAGTCTCTACTTTGTACCAGCATTTTACAAACATTTTCTTATTTCGTCCTCATAACATCCACGAGCAGTAGGTACTATTATCATTCCCATTTTTCAGTTGAGAAAACTGAAGTTGAAAAGGTTAAGTGACTTTCCCAGGGTGACACAATCAGTATCTGAGGTCATATTTGAACTCAGGTCTTCCTAACTTCAGACAGAGTATTTTATCCACTTAAGCACTGAGCTGGATGCCTGTGGAGGAATTAGCCAAATATGAAATGACCAAAAAGATGTCACTGGTAATTTTGCTCCTATTGAGAGGCAGTGAGATGATTTGGGTTAGCAGGGGGCTTGGAGTCAGGTAACTTGGGTTTAAGATTGGTTCTGATACTGATTCTGTAATCCTTGGTGCTGAAACCCTCTCTGAGTCTGGTTTCCTCTTCATCTGCAAGGTGGAGAAAATTATGCTTGCCCCGACCACTTCTTTTGGCTGTTATAGGGAAACCTGAGGGGAAGGAGGATGATCAGGGAAGATCCAGGGTAAATTGAATAAACTTACCTAGGTGGTAGGCAACTAGGTTGCAAAGTAGATAGAGAACCAGGCCTGGAGTCAAGAAGACTCATCATTTTGAGTTCAAATCTGGCTTCAGATTCTTACTAGCTGGTAACCATAGGTAAGTCACTAAACCCTTTTTGCATAAGTTTCCTCATCTATTAAATGATCTGGAGAAGGAAATAGAAAACGATTCTTTACAAAGTGAAGAGTCAGATATGAACAAAAAGCAAAGACTGAACAGGCACTTAACCCCTAATCTCTCAGTTCCTTTGCTCTTCCCTGGAGAGGCAGAACTAGAGTTATGTGATAGTTGAACATGCACCCAAACATCTGTCTCAAGTATGGGTCAATTCCTGGGTGTTTCTAAGCCTCAGCCTAATGCTTGCTTCAGAGACACCTCTATCAAACACAAATTTGAGAGTTTTACTATCCAGAGTTCTAAAAAGAGAAGGAGGAATTTCTGGGTGGCAACACTCCTTAAAGAGAGAATGGGATTCAGAATCCATCCTTCTAATGAGAGGTGAGTCTGGTAGAACACACTAACCTCATAGAGAGAATTTTGTACCTGGTGCCCATTACTGGGAAACAAAGCAATAAGATGATGACATGAAGGAAGTAAAATATCTAACTTATTCCTCCAACTACCATATCACACACATACATTCACACACACACACACACTCAAAAACATACACTCACACTCATACCCTGAATTATTATCATAAATTACTTTTACTCTGTGGTTTGGTTGGGAATGAGGTGGATGATGTCAGAATTTCCAAGTGTAATTTCCTTCCAAAAGAGTCCAAATCTTCTGTGTAGTTTCATAAGATTGAATTCCTGAATAGTACTTAAGTGGAAGTGAAAATCACTGAAATGTCAAGTTTTTCTCTCTAGCAACTCCAAGTTTATTTTCTTTCTGAAAGGATTTCATTTATCAGCATGCTATATAAACTAATTTTATGCCCAGAAAAAAAACCAAAGAAAAAATTCAGAATGGAATACAATTTGGGGGATGTTCCCACAATTTTGTTACATTTACTATATTTATATATTTCATTAAAAGTGAAGCATATTTGATCTTTCATAATTTCTAATACAAGCCTCTAACTTTTCCTTAAATATAAAGTGTTTATGACTAAGAGGGGGAGAAGCATCTACTATGTACCAGATTTTGGACTAAACACTTTTACAAGTATTAATTCATTTGATCTTCACAAAAACCATATAAGTTGGATGATAAAGTTACAGTAAAAAAATTACCTTAAAATTTAAAAAAGCAATTTGTATGGAGCCTCAAGAAGGAGTTGGACATTGGCAGAGATGGATGAGAATTATGCAAGTTAATGCTGGGTTACTGTAAAAACTTTAGAATTTTCTTCATTTTGGGGGGGGGTAAAATGTCTGTAATATACCTGAAAATCATTGCTATGTTAAATGTTTGTTTGGATTGTGGGTACCCTTTGACCCCATATGTTGAGACAAAGACATAAATTATATGGTTTAATCACTGAGTGGAGGGAAAATAACAAGAAAGTAGATATTTTATGGATGGTCCCCAATATTAGATATCATCTATGTAAGCCTAGAGCTTTAGGTCTTGTGTCATAGGACACCTTTTTACATCAATAGAATTTCATCAATATTTATTTTGATGATGATGATGAAGGTCACTGTTATTAGGATTTAATCCAGCAACATGATTGCAAAGTATAGACAACCTTGTACTCTAAAAACATGTTTCAGGATCCTTTTCCCCATCATGCTAAGCCCTAAAGATGGTCTATAGTCAATAACTGGTAATTTGCCTAAATTTATGCAATATTTGAATGGAATAATCACAGAATTCTTTCCCCAAAAGTCAAATACATGCTATGTCTAAAATTTGATCAATAAAGTTATTTTATTTAACGACAATAAAATCATATACTCTTCAAAGCAAGAAAGACATTCAACACACACTGATTATATACACATCAATGCCACTATTTGAAAATCTAGTCATTCATTTAGGTATTTGGGTTAAGGATGGTCAAATGAAAAGTTTGATTAGTATTCCACCTTCCCCTCCTCCCCATGGGACTTCCTAATGAGAGTGTTGGCTATCCATGTCCATTCTTGTGAGGAAGTCTTTGATAAAATCTTATCCATTCATATTGCAAATGAGGACTGAAAGCAAAAAGGGTAAAATACCATGCCCAGGCATTTCTGACTAATTCATGAGAGAACTGGTGATTAAATTCAGGATTTTTAATTTACTGCCAGTGATCTTTCTGCTGCAAAAGACTTCTAGCTGTTTTGGAAGTCTTCCCAAACACATTCTTGGTGGACATTGCTCCTTCCTCAAGACCTGGGCTCTGGAGGTCATTGTTTTCACATTCACCAAACAGTTACTTCCTATTGAGAAAGAATTGAGATTCATTAACACTTTATCTCATTGATCTCTTTGCACAGCAAGTCAGCCCTCTACCTCTCTTTTAATTCCTGGCAGAAGCTGAAAGCAGGAGGGTCAATGAAACCAAACAGCTCTCAAGATGGCTTTGTTCTCTTGGGCTTCTCTGACAAGCCGCAGTTAGAGACTATTCTCTTTGTGGTCATCTTGGTCTTCTATATCTTGAATGTGGTGGGGAACATGACCATCATATTAGTGTCCTGCCTGGACCCCAAACTTCACACTCCAATGTACTTCTTTCTTGCCAATCTGTCCTTTGTAGACCTCTGCTTAACCACCTGCATTGCCCCACAGTTATTGGTCACCATGGGGAAAAAAGACAAGATCATGAGCTACAGTGGCTGTGTGGTACAACTCTATGTGTCCATGGGTTTGGGATCCACTGAATGTATTGTTTTGGCTGTCATGTCTTATGACCGCTATGCAGCAGTCTGCCGCCCCCTCCACTACGCAGTCATCATGCATCCTCAGCTCTGCCTGTCACTGGCTGCCATAGCATGGCTCAGTGGTCTGGTCACCTCCCTGATCCAGTGCTCTCTCACTATACAGCTACCTCGGTGTGGTCACAACCAGTTGGATCACATTTGTTGTGAGGTGCCAGTGTTGATCAAGCTGGCTTGTGTAGACACCACCTTCAATGAGGCCGAACTCTTTGTGGCCAGTGTGGTCTTCCTAGTGGTGCCTGTCTCTCTCATCCTGGTTTCCTATGGCTACATTGCTCAGGCCATATTGAGGATCAAATCTGCAACAGGACGCCGTAAAGCATTTGGGACTTGTTCTTCTCACCTGGTGGTTGTAATCATCTTCTATGGGACCATCATCTTCATGTATCTCCAGCCCGTCAAAAGTAAATCAAAAGACCAAGGAAAGTTTGTGTCTCTCTTCTACACTGTGGTCACTCCTCTGTTAAATCCCCTCATCTATACCCTGAGGAACAAGGATGTGAAGGGGGCACTGAGAAAGTTGGTACCAGGGAAAATTCTTGTGTCAGAGAAGCTGTGAGCAGTAACACAACTAAGAGGGTTGTTCTAAGCCCAGATAATTCTGTTTTCAAGCCCTAATATCTTGGCCAATGTGTGTCTCCCTTTATGGTTGACTAAAAGAACTGCATGTGAAAGAGAGAGATAGTCACATAGAGACAGAGACAAAGACCAACAGACAGATGGATAGATATACGTGGATTTGGATCTATTTGTATAGAGCACTTCGTGGAAACACCTTATAGACAAGGCTGGCCCAAGTTGTAGGGACTCTGTAGGTACATATATATTTAACACCATAGTTCATGAGCATCCACTTTAAGGTTTACATTTTCTGGTCCACCACAGGACCCAGGAAAAAGGTACTACACCTGTGCTTTCATTGGTATTTGGAGCTCCTGGGGGAGAAGACTCCCACCACCCTGGCACCTTCTTTACAACTCATAGTCTTAGATTAATGCCTTGAGCTCTGATAGGTTAAGTGGCTCACCCAGGGTCACACAGCCAGTATGTGCCAGAGGGGAACCCAAATCTTTTTGACTGAGGCCAGGTGTCTAGTCACTATACCATGCCACCTTTTCAACTTCAAAGCAATGGCATTTAATGGAATAACACACCATTAATGGGAAAAGTGAACACAGATAGATGACACATACAGATAGACATGTAAGAAGAGAACACAGGACCAGCATACACATGTAGATGGTTGAACATGTGGGGATCATAAGTGGCCAAGAACTGATGGGGAAAGGTACAGATGCCAGAAAATAAGTGCAGGGAGACAATTTATGCCAATGACTCTATGGGGTGACCATTTTCTTTTGATGATGTAATTGTGCTGCTCCATCCTGGCATGATCCCATCTGTTGTTGTTTTGTTGACTTTTTCCCACATGCTATGCAAAATCAGGCAAATCTATCATCTGTCAGACGTTGGCTCTGGCTAGTCTTGTGTAGCCACTTGTGTAGACAATATTGCCTGGCTATACTTGTGCTATCCGCCATTGTTACTGTTATCCGAGGCCCCAAAGAGTATATGATGATGTAGCTTCTCTCTGCTTCTTAGCATCAGCTTCTGACCTCAGTCGTGTCTCTCTCCCTATCAGAAAATGCCTCCTTCAGACTAAAGTCTAAAGGCTTTCCCTGCCACAGCTATTTTAGAAACATCAAAATCTATTCAGCTATTGAACTTGGTGAACAGAGTAGAAGTATTCATTGGCAAAACTACCCTGCAGCAATTGTAGACATGATTATAGAGAAAGGGATACAAGTGAGAAATACTCTGGGGATCAAGTAAACAAGATAGCAACTTGGTTATTGGAGATGAGGGAGAGAGAACTGAGCATCAGCTTGCAATTGAAAAATACATCCCAGCAAACACTGAAAGAAATCCCTGGGGGCAGCTAGGTGGCTCAGTGGATGGGCAGCCAGACCTAGAGATGGGAGGTATTGGGTTCAAATCTGGTCTCAGACACTTCCTAGCTGTGGGGCCCTGGACAAGCCACTTAACCCTCATTGCCAAGCCCTTCCTGCTCTTCTGCCTTAGAACCAGTACACAGTATTGATTCTATGATGGAAGGTAAGGGTTAAAATAAAAGAAGAAGAAAAAGAAGAAGAAATCCCTGTACAAAGTAATTTTCCAGAAAAGAATTAAATAAAATTGTCCCAATAGAGTTGTGGCTGAGAGCATATGCCAGTTTCCACCTTGATAGTTTGATTATTACCAGAAAACAATGGGGACCTTTGTACTTCATGAGGATTTTTATTTCTCTGTGTGGATTTTATTTTCATTGTTGTTATAATTATTTATACAATTCCTTTGACTCTATTTTTCTTCACTTATTCTTCAATCCTTCAAGTCTTCCCATGTGTATCTGAATTCTTCATATTTGTCTATCCTTATAGAATAGTAATATTCCTTTGCATTCATATGCCAACATTTGTTCACCACTCTCCAATCAATGGACACACTTCATTTCCAACTTTTTATTAGAATAATGTAGCTTGCCTTTCCATAGTTCATATGCATCCTTTATTTCCATAAATAACCTTCTTGGAGTAGAGATTCAATATTGAAATCTTAGGGTCAAAAAGTATAAACAAAACAGTCACTTTCAAAGCATAATTTTATATTATATCCCAGAATCGTTGGACAAGTTCCCAATTCAGCAAGCAATGACAGTATCCCTATCTTCCCACAGCTTTTCCAACAATCCACATTGGCCAACTTGCTTAATGATCATAAAATCATACCTTAGGGTTATTTTAACTTGTATTTTTATGAATAAGAGTGATCTCGAAGAAATGATCATTTGATTCTCTATAATTCTGTCTATGGAAAAATATTCCTTCATATTGTTTCACTACTTATCTATGGCATAATGAGTCTTAAACTGACAGGTTTTAACAACTTCGTATGGATATTAGAAGTCATTATTTTAGCAGTCATGTAATGGAAAGATTACATTTTCCAATTCATCTTTTTTCCTCTGATTCTAGCTAAAATTATTTCCCATGAGCATCCTTTTTATTTGTATGGGAATATTGCAAGTAGGACCCATTTCTAGAATCTTTTGCATGTAGGATTCCATACTCTATAATCAAGCTCTTTCCTTGCAAGGAGTTGGTCCTATTTCCATTACATATGGGAATTAATGTACGCACATACAGGTATGTACATGTCCATACATAAGCACACATGAACATGGAGATAGCACATATGTGCATATCTAAATGTGTACACATGTACATGTATGCCTAAACACATGTATAATTATATATGTGTTTGTGTCTATATATATATATATGTACACATTCACATGATTGATGGTCTTTACACACTGCCAAATATGGAAGTTCCTGTTCATTTTCCATGTTCCGGTTACATGATCTATTTTTCCATAAATTTTTAAATCAACATTGTCTCTTTGGCCATTAAAAAGATCTCTTCTAATTCTTGTCTACTTATAAGTTTTTTTTTTCCTTTGTGCATATCTGTGGAAGATAAAAGCTTTGATTCACTGACCTCTATGTTAGAACTGTTATTTAAAGACCTGACTTCTTATATTTTGGTAATTTATTGGACTGGAATTTACCGTGATCAGTGAGCCAAGATGCTGGTCTCAGTTATTCAATAAATGTTTATTAAGCATCTACTATGTGCTAAGCACTGGGGATAAAAAGAGAGGTAAAAGTGGCTTGCCCTTAAGAAGCTTACAGTTTATAGAGGAGATAACATGCAAACAGATCTATACAAACATTCTATACTGTATAAATAAGAAATTAACAAAAGAACTGGAATTAGGAGAATGTGGAAAAGGTTTCCCTGTAGAAGACTAGATTTTAGTTGGGACTTAAAGGAAGCTGGGTAAGTCAATAAGCAGAGAACAGAAAAGAGAGTCTCCTAGGCATAAGGAACAGCAGAAGAAAATCCACTCTCAATCAAGAGATGGAGTATCTTGTTTGTGGAACAGCAAAGAGGCCAGTCACTGGATCAAAGATTGCATGTGAGGAGTAAGGTATAAGAAGACTGGAAAGGTAAGAGGGGACTAGGTAATAAAGGACATTGGATACTAAATAGTAGATTTTGTAGTTGACCCTCAAAGGAGGTGGTGGGGGCCACTAGAGTTTACTCTATTTTTTTTACTATATTGGTTAAGGTCAATGACCTTGTTTTATGGGACTCCAAATTTTTCTTTCTCCTTTAGGACCTTGTCTTGGGGAAAGTCCCAGACTGGCACTTGTCTTAGACTAAACAATAAACCTTAAAGTACGCAATGGTCTCAGTTTAGATAGAATTAGTAGATGTAATCAAATCTTAAGTACTCGTTTGTCCTTCCTTTTCTTTATTCTCCAAAAGGTATATAAGATACCAAGTTCTTCAGCTCATTGGAAAATCCCATTTTGAGGTGCATTTTCCTGGAGTCAGTGTTTCCAGAGTCCCAGAGCTTGTCTCTGTGTGGTATTTAGTGCATGACTCTGTATGGAGGTCATTAGAGCATTGTTTTTCTTGTCCTGATTGAAGACTTGTTCTTTCTAACTACTTTGGTGGTTCTGTGTTTTTCAAGGTTGACAAGCTCAACTATGAACCTTCAATATATTTCCAATTATTTGAGTCATATTTTTTCTGGAAAGAAAAAATAGTTAGATGCAGTTCTTGCTTTATTTTTTTGTGAGCAGTTTATATAAGTATTATCTGGGGAAAGGAGAGAAAGGATCAAACCAGTGATTACAATATTTTAGGTAGTGTTTAGTAAGAGACTTCTATCAATGGAAAATGATAGCTTTTCAACAATTTATAAACTTAATTGCCCAGAGCCTTGAAAATGTTGATTTTCCCAGGGTCATTCAGAATTTCATAGATGGTTCTAAGTAATTCTACTGCTAAATCCACCCACTGATGGACAAATATATTCCTTTTCCATCTTCCTACCTCAGCCCAGCTCCTCATTCCACTTATTCTCCTTTAACTTCTATAATATCTTTGGCAGTTCCCCTGCTGAACTCAGGAGCACTGTTCTTTCTTTTCAGAATGTAAGCATTGGATCACCAACTGGCCTTCTTAATGTATTTAAACTTTTTTGGTCTTTTAAGTTGCTTTGATTAACCTTGCTTGCATGTGAAAAACTGCTTTCCTTCAAGGATTTTTGGAAAGACATCAATTAATCAAGCAACCATTTGGAATCAAATGATATAGAAGAGCTGGAAGTGACCTCAGAGATCATCTAAAGATTGGACTTACTGGTCTCTATGGTCCCTTAAAGTGTTAAATGTATGATCACAGCAGGGATATGCTGGTAAATATTGAATAATCAACTCAAAAAATGCACCTTTAAACTTAATCTTCATTATTAACACTTTCTCTAGTCCAAATCATGAAGAAATGATAAATCAAGCCTGGGTTGATAGCATTTGATAGATGATATATAGATATAGATATAGATATAGATATAGATATAGATATAGATATAGATATGGATGTAGATGTAGATATAGATATAGATATAGATGTAGATGCAGATGCAGATGTAAATGAAGATGTAGATATAGCATTGATCTTGGAGGTCAATGTGGAAGAAGTGATGGTCTGATCAATTGGAAGACCATATTCCAAACCTTGCCAGAAGAATCCTTGTTTCACACTTAGCATAGGTATCTATACCCTCTTTTCATTCAGAGGCTGGTACACTCCCTGAGGCAACTGGTCCAATACTTACTAAATCAAAGAAAGCCTACCCTGAAGAGTGCTTACCACTGATGTTGCATTGCATTGAGTTGTGTGTGTGTGTGTGTGTGTGTGTGTGTGTGTGTGTGTGTGTGATTGGGGAGGGTGGGGCTGAATATGTGATTTAATTGCTAAAGGGAATTTTTGCATTGGCTATGACCTGCAATTTAATCAACCAATTAAAAAAAAACAATCCCTGACCTTAAAGAGGTTATATTCTATTGGTAGAGAAAACATAAATATATACTGATATATAAAATATATACAAAATCATTGTGGTTGTTGCTGTTGAGTCATTTTGGTTTGACTCTGTGCATTTTCTTGGTAAAGATCTTGGAGTGGTTGGCATTTCTTTCTCCAGGTCATTTTATAAATAAGAAACTGAGGTAGATGGGGTTAAGTGACTTGTTCAGAAGAATACAGCTAGTAAGTGTCTGAGGCTCTTTTGGAACCTTTGTCTTTGTATCTCTAGTACCTAGCACTGGACATGACACATAGTAGAAACTAAATAAATGCTTGCCTACTGGAATTTCTACCTTCTGAAATCCTTCTTACCACTCTATTTAGAAAACACCTAATAACATAATCTTTCACCTTATTCTTTTATTATGCACATTTGGAGATTTGTCATATCTTTATTTTAGATATCTATTTTTAGAGGACAGAGACACAGTTCTGCTCTATTTCTGTCTCTGCAGGGCCATTCACTGTTCATGACACATTCCAGGAGTTTAATGAATATCTGTAGAATGAGTAAATCTTAACCAACAATTTTTTTTCGTCTCCGTAAAAATGAAAATAAGTTTGGTCGGGAGCACAAGGGCAGACCGCATTCAAATCCTGCCTCAAAGGTTCTTTCTTGGTTCATCATGCCTTTCTCTTTGAGTCTGGTGAGTCTTTTCTGGTGAGGGTGATCAAGAAAGACCAAAGCTCTGCCACCCCCCTCATCCCACAGAAAAGAGGCAGTCTTCACTCTGCCATTAACCTAATATCCTACCATTAGCTGAAATTCTCCTCGAAATGACTAATTTTCGTGACAAACTAAGAGCCACAAAGGAGCTGGAGGAAACAAGCCAATACCTAGAACCATCAAAACCATTCAAAGGATCAGTTTTATAACTAGTCTTCAGAAGATTGGGAATGATATGGGATGCCCCTCCAAATTTCATCTTCACTTAGGTCTCTACCAGCTTTGTGAGGAGGGCAAAAGCCTTAAGCCTCTAATGATGTAAAGAGAAAAGTGAGATGGAAGGCAGCAGCTTACTCCTGTAAACCACTGGTGGGAGTGTCCAGGATTGTGGATTAATGCAGAAACCTGTGGTCACTGTGAAGGAGGTGGGGAACAGAGACACTACTATCTGGGTGTTAGAAGCAAAGATAGTTCACAGTCTTGTTTTTTATCATAAAGAAAGGGAGAAAAAAGGAGATGAGAGAGGAAGGGAAGGAAGAGAAAGAGGAGACTGGGGAAAGGATAGAAAAAAGAAGAGGAGGAGGGGAGGGAGAGAAAGAATGGGAAAGAGGAGAGAGGAGAAAAAGAAAGGAGAGGACAGGGGAGTAGAGGAGGAGGGGAGGGGAAGAGAAGAGTGAGGAGGAGAAAGAAAGAATGGGAAAGTGGAGAGGAGGGAGGGGAGGGAAAGGGGTAAGGGAGAAGCAGGGAGTGAGGGCAGAAAAAGAATGGATGAGGAGAGGAGAAGAGAAGAGAGAAGGGAAGCAGAGGAGAGGATGGAGTGGTTTGAAGGGGGAAATGGGAAAGAGGGGAGAAAGGAAAGGAATAATAAGGGAAAGAGTATAGGGCAGAGAGGGGGAGGGGAGGGGAAGAAAAGGTCATCCCTTAGCAATTTGGATTCTTAACTATATAGCAAACTCTCAGTTCCCTTACCTTCATAGAGGAAAGCTGATACTTGGAAGCTATAAGAATCCTCCACAGAGAAAAGATCCCTCTACATATTGGAAACAATAATATAGAATGACTGTAAACTGGTTTGTGAATCATCTTGCAGAAGTCATGTTTTGACCTTACCTTAATGTGCAGTCATAGGGAAGTCACTGAAGCCTTCAGTCTGTTTTCTTCTCTGCAAATGCTGGTGCTCATTTTGGAATAAGATACTAATAAAGTGTTTTGCAAATCATAAAGTACCCTATAAATGTTCGTAATTGTTGCCATTATTACTTTTCTAGCCATGCGAAACTCCCAGTGTAAAACTTCCTTCCACCAAAGCCAATCTGCACCCATCTATGATGCAGTAAGCAGAATAAAATTCAGGAGATGTCTGCAACATTGAAAAGTTAAGAGAGTTTCCCAGGATCATCCAGGGAGTCTTTGTTCAGTGTGGCTTTTGATTCTGGGTTTAATTGATTCCAACTCTAGCTCTATACACAATCTGCCATATCACCTCTGTTTCTCAAATCAAGAAAAAAGAAGCCTTCCAGCGCAGTGTTGGAAGGATGGCTGGGAGGGGAGAGTACTTTGAAAATCTCAAAACCTCCCTCAGTGTAGTTGCTTTTGTCAATTATTGTTTTAAGCACATTTTCTATCATCCTTCGCTGCTGAGTGCCTCCTTGTAGCTCAATGATGCCCCATGTATCTGATCTGAACTCCTAAGCTCAGAGTGCCAGACATCTTATCTTACTCCCTGTTGATTTCTCAGCATGTGTGTGGGAAAGGAAGTGAAGGAGATGGTGGGTGAAAATGAATCAGCCATTCTTGGGCATAGAATGACAAAAATGACAGAAAAAAATATAATTGCAGTCACTTGGGGAGGACCTTGATGTTCCAATTCAGTTTTATTTTTTTCCTCCTTTGTTGGGTGTTGTTGTGAGGAAGATTAGATTAGGTATTGATTATGTATTGATTAAGTTGTACATAGCAGGAAGGAGCTGAAGCTGGGAATTCCATGATGGAATGAGGGAGGAGGAAGTCTGTCTGTGCCCTGAGTAAGGACTCCATTAGTGGTGGGCAAAACTGTTGCCAGCCTGGGAGACCTCAGAGCAAAGGACACCCTGATTCCTGTTTTCCCCTGGGATCCTGTGTGGTGTGGCATCTAGCAAAAGGACAAGATCTACAGAGCTAAGAGAAGAGGTGAAGTTTGAGTACTGGAGGACAATGCTTCAAGCAAAACCCTTACTGCTTGGTTCCTGAGACAACTTTAGCTCCTGGCATCCAGAGGTCATCAGTGGATTGCAGTGAGAATCCCAAAGCCACAAAAGCCCTAGCTGTACTCAAGCCTGGCAGGTTCCAGGTTTGAGGCAGAAACCCAGAGACTCCAGTATAGCTCCTTGGGCCCTGTTAGTTTAGATCACTTAGATAAGAGTAGAATAAGTCCTCCCATTGCCCTGTGGTTTTATCCTTTAGGTTTTAAGTGTAGAAATCCTTTCCCACCTTTTAGTCTAACATAATTAAAGCTGTTAAGTCCCTTTTACCTTGTTAGCCTGTTACTATACTCTGGTCTAGTGGAAGCTGGGTGACAGTTAAGATCAACTGCCATTCCTGTGGAAATCCAGTAAACTCTGGTCTCTCCACCCTGGTCCAGTCTCTCATAAATCCTAGAGTGTGTTCCCACAAACCACTTAGTTTATTGTAATATCTCTGGTGACCCCATTACCTCACTTATATTTTCCTACAGTGTAGAGGATGAGCCAAGCAGCCTGAAGTTGGAGGTAGTGAAGAGAGGTGCAGAGGTAGAAGAAGGAAGGAATGGGCAGATAGTGATAGAAAAAAAAATATAACTGTGACCAATGGGGTTTCAGTTATAACACCTTCTTCCCAGAACTTGACTTGAATGGGGGAACAGAATGTTGACCTTGTGAAGTTATGATATCTACCAGTGGCAAAATGGAATGCTCACTTCTATTTTTTTTTAGAGTCCATGTGACTGCTTTATTATTCTTAATGTTGAAAAATTATTATAAAAATCATGTGCAGGTATTTTCCATTTTCTTTTATTTATTCATCCACCTCCCCCCACTGTTTTCATTTTTAAATGCCCTCAAGATGATTTTGCTTAGTTGAGTCTCTTGCCAAATTTTATTTAAGTTAGCTTTTTCTCTACTTTTTTCCTCTTTAAGATCACTTCTCATAATCTTCTGCCATCCTCTTCTTTAAAATTTTTCAAACAAGTTTATATTCCAAATGGGTGTAGCCTTTGGCTGCCATCACTCTTCACTCAGCAAATGTCAAGATTTTGCTCACTTAGGCACTTTTTAGACACTTCTGGCCTCTCATTATATCAATTGATTCACATCAGGGAATGCCCACTTCTTAAAAAAGAAGAGATGGACTCAAGACACAAAATTAAATATACATTTGGGGCATGGTAATATAGGTAAGCCAAATTCCCACTTTCATTCTTTTAAGTGGGGATTTGGCTTAACTATGTTACTAGAGTTCTGGTTTGGTGTTTTTTTCCACTTGTGGGGAGGATGGGGAAGAGTAGAAAAAAGTCAGCTGGAGAAATATATTAAAAACACATTAAAAATAGAAAAGAGGAAGTGATACTTGTCTTTGAATTTTATATCTTCTGGGCTTCTAAACTTCTTTGAATATAACCTCACCACAAACACCAGGGATCACTTCTTGGAAGAAGTTCTACCATGTGCCTCATTTTCCTAACCCATGACTATTTCAAAAAAGCTCCTGCTATTGTTCACTTCACTCCTTTCTAGCTACTGCCTCCTCAATAACCACATGACCCTGCCACCCTCCCTCCCCCATTTCTAAAAGCAAGAACCTTAGAACAACACTGATTATTTTAGTTCCATTGTCCCTAAAGGCCTGCTTTTCTGTTATCCCTTTAGCTAAGTGCCCCTCCATGCAACAGAAATACAGGTACTTTATTTCTTTCATTAGAAATAATAAGTTCCTTGAAGGCAAGGTCTAATTTACTTTTATATTTATATCTCAAACCCTTAATACAATATTTGGCAACTAGTGGGTACTTAAGAAATGCTTTTTCTTTTTTTTATTCATGTCTATATCTGATGGATTTTTAAAGTTTTTGTTTCCTAATTGGAGGAAAACCCTTTGCTTTTACTAAAACATAAGACTTATCTATTTTCTTTTTTTTAATTTAAACATTTATTAATATTCATTTTTAACATGGTTACATGATTCATGGTCCTACTTTCCCCTTCACCCTCCGCACTCCCCCCCACCCATGGCCGATGCACATTTCCACTGGTTTTGTCATGTGTCCTTGGTCAAGATCTATTTCCAAATTGTTGGTAGTTGCATTGGTGTGGTAGTTTCGAGTCCACATCCTCAATCATGTCCACCCCAACCCAAAGCCATTCTTTTTCTTATATGTGTCCTCTCCTGCAGTCCTTCCTCTGAATGTGGGTAGTGTCTTTACCATAAATCCCTCAAAATTGTCCTGGGTCATTGTATTGCTGCTGGTACAGAAGCCCATTACATTCTATTTTACCACAGTATATCAGTCTCTGTGTACAATGTTCTTCTGGCTCTGCTTCTTTCGCTCTGCATCAGTTCCAGGAGGTCTCTCCAGTTCACCTTGAACTTCTCCAGTTTGTTATTCCTTTTAGCACAATAGTATTCCATCACCAGCATATACCACAGTTTGTTCAGCCATTCCCCAATTGAAGGACATACCCCCATTTTCCAGTTTTTTGACTTATCTATTTTCTAATTGGATCTAAAAAGGAGTTACCAGTGACTGGGACGGAGTCCAAGTAGAGGATATTGAATACAGACACAAGTTGACTTTTGGATGAACAACCAAGGAGTCCTCGGGGTATGTATGGCACAGGTCCTACACTCTACCACTCATAAATACAAAACTCCAATTAATAAGAAACTCATTAGGTTAAAGAACAACAAAAAAAAATAGTCACATGCATTTTTGCATTCTTTTGGATAGATAGAATCACAGAATTTCTCAGTTTCAATGAACTTCAAGGAATATTGAGTCTACCTCTGCCTACACATGCATAAAATCATCTTCATATCACATATATTTATATTAAGGCTAACAACACACTCAGAAGACTTACAACCATCAGTGCCTGCAATAATTAGTGGAAACATTAAACCCTCTCAGCACAAAATATCATTCTAATTCCTAAAGGATCCAGGAAGCAAGATGTGTACTGGTGCCCATGACAAGCTTCACTCTCTGCCCAGGCAAAGATCATGAGTTTCTCCATGAAGTGGTAGTCTGGTAATCCATCTAGTAATCCATCAATCAGCACCACTCTCTAGCCCTAGAATCCTCATATTTCCAAGTGTGGGGCACAAAGAAGTCTGTCCTTGTGAACACCTAGGAGCAGGCAATGACTAAAGTCTCTGGTGGATTTTTATGTCTTTACCCAACGGGGTGTACAAATTATATCCAAGCTCTAATTGGTGATTGATTACTTAGGCATATGGTGAAAGGAAACTATCAATCAAAGACATAGTCTTCCATCCCTTTATCTTGAATAAGTCAAGTAACTTCCTTGGGCCACAATTTCCTCATCTGTAAAATTAGACAGAATAGATTGCCTTTGAGGACCTCCCAACTCTATATCTATGATCTCTGATGCAAATAAGATCTTTTCTGATCATCCCACACTAGAATACCTCCAGGAACTTCTAGAGTATCACATTCATCTATTATCACAGTACTTTGGATGTGGTATGACCTGGGTATGGTACAATAAGACCTTCACCACTTATGTTCTCCCCACTGTACTTCTCTTGATCCAGATGACGATTTCAGCTCTCTTTGGGGCTACCATCTCACAATGTTTCTGACTTCTGAAGCTTTCCCTTCACTAAAACCAGAACTTTCAATAAAAAGTCAAGAGTGATATTTCCTGTACTGTTCCTTGAAGAGCCTGGGTCTCACCCCTTAGTTGTTCTCCATACTCCTAGAAGATGTTTTTTTTCCTTTGGCCATCTTATAGCTGAGTCAGGCTGGAAGGGAGAGTTTGTGGGAAAATCTGGGGATAGGAGACACAAGATATGGAAGGTAAAGTTTCCCTTACTCTCTTCAATTCATCTCCATACCCTCAGCTATAAGAGGGGTTTGAGAAGCTGAGGAACATTCCTCCTTTCTGCTCTATTGAGTCATGATCATGTTATATTCAAATCCCGAGAATTGTTGGTCTCACCTTGATTGAGAGGGGAGACAGTTAGAGACATCCAAAAGTTCCCAGATGCCATGAGCCAGGGGCAAAAGTCGGTTGGCCTGAGAGTACAAATAACCCTAACGGCCATCTGGGAGGGGGTGGTCCTTGACCTTGGATCTTTGGGTCTTTGACCATTGGTCATTGGTTCTCTCTGAATCTCCCTAGATCTTTAGATATCTGAATCATCATAGCTCATTAAGTGTCTGGGTCCCTGGGTGGTGAAAGGGAGGAAGGGAGGTCTGAGGAAGAAGAGGGTGGTTAAGGGTGGAATACTTCCTGAAGGCTGTGAAGGCTAACACATCACAAACTGATAATAAGAAAGCTGAGAGGAAATCATCAATACAGATGCACCCACAAAGCAGACTACTCTCTCTGGTTTGGCAGTGGCCAAGCTTGAACCAGGGGTTGTGAAGAACAATAGCTCCAGCTTTACTGAATCAATAGCCTCCAGTCCTGATTGATAATAGATTATAGATATTAGATTGACAGGGTCTCGTATCCTGATTATCCTTTCCCTAGTTAAAATCATAAAGTATTTAATAAGTACCTTCCTGAGCGGTCGTTATATCACGACCCTTGGGGAGGGAGCAAATGCAGTCAGATGAACAACGTGATCCAAGGCTAATCAGAGCCCAATATCAACAATTAATCCAACCCCAGGTGGGACCTGAAAGGGTTACCCATCCACCTGACTATTCGGGGTCCTTCCTGGGCACTGTTATTTAGAAGGGGGAATTATAACATCTAACAAGGGTGATTGGGGTTGGTGTTCTCCCATCACCAGCTCCTAGGGAGAATACAGAGATACAGCTCCAACCTCCTCACCTATATCTCTATCCCCTAGGAGTAGAGTAGCACCCCCATTTCTTTATAACAAGCATGACCATGCATTAGTCTTCCCCACAAAGTATATACAAGGACCTGAGATCCTCAGCTCCAACCATCCTGTCCTGATCCTTCTATCCATACATGCTAGATTCAGATTCTATTTGTTCCCTTTCTTCTGGATAGAAGAAATGGTAGTTTTGGCAGAATAAAGAAATTAAGAAGTTAAATCCAGACAGTGATTTTGCATGAGTTTGCAGAAACAAATCAATTCCTAGACTTTTAGTAACCAAGGACATAGACCATTGGTTTCTACACAGTCAATATACAATTTGGGGGGAGTGAAAAACAGGAACAACAGGATGTAGGAACTGAGACATCTGGTTTCTTATTGGTGGAATGGATCAGGAGACACTGGGGGGAAAGGGAGAGGGATGGTTTTATGTTATTCTTTCAGCTAGGGGACAGTGGAAGTGGGAGTGATCTTGTGACTTCTCAAGAATCAGGTGACTTATTAGCAGCTGAAACTTAGCTTCACAAACTTAGCTTCACAAAATAAAGGCAAAATGAAGTCACTAATGCTATTTATTAATGTAAAAGAACATTTTGTCCATTTGTTGGCCTATCCACAGTTACAGCCCTCCTATCTGGTATCATTTCCCCCTCATCTGGCTCAACCAGCTTTCAAAGGGCCACTGAATCAAAGGGTCACAGAACTGTTGAACATGATTATTAGAAGGGACCTCAGCAATGACATGCCATGACCCATACATGTAAGCAATCTCCAGTCCATGCCTAACAAGGGATCATTTTCAGCAGCATCAGTCAAGTCTCTGCAGCATCAGATACTCTACTCTACAGGGAGACAGAACTTCCAAAAAGGAGTTTTTCAGCTTTCTGAAGTTTTTATTTTTCCACCATGGAAAACTCTTCTTTCTAGGGAGTCCCTGTGACAAAGGCTTATGTCAGACTTCCTAGAGACCTCTGAATCCTCCTGGTTCCAGAGGAGAGCCATGGCAGTGTGTCCTTAGAAGAAAATAAAGGTCTGATCTTCCAAGAAAATTTCCATACTTTCCTGAATTTCTCTAGACTCAGCCTCCTGAGCTTCACCAAGGTAACTTTTGTCTTGAGCAGGGACACGGGGTCTTGAAGGAGAAATATGAAGTCTCCTCTTCTTTGTTCTTCTGAATTGTGGACCAGTCACACACTGATAACCCCCTGCCCCAGAAGACAGCCCTTTCACCTACACCTTCCCACATACCCAAACACTGTCCTGGGTTCAAGACACTAGCTGAAGGTCCAGAACAGAGAGAGGCAGAGAGACAGAGATAGAGAGACAGAGACAAAGATAGAAACAAAGTAGAGAGGGACAGAGAGATAGAGAGAGACAGAGACAAAGACAGAGACAGAGAGAATGGAGAGTGACACAGAGAGAGACAGACAGGGAGAGAGACAGGCAGACAGACAGGCAGAAAGAGTTCTGTTCTGTACTCTTCTTAGCCCTTTCTGACCTCTAAAGCCTCCTTTCCAAAGGTTTCCTCAGATCCTCCTTCAGGTCTCTAGTGAAGCCCTTAAAATCACAAGGCTATAACCAGGAGGTGGGTGCTGGATAACCACTTCTTCTGGGCAGATTGAAGGAGGGAGCAGGGCTTGAGGCTGGGCGCAGGATGTGGTGGAAGGAGCAGCTGTCCCAAGGCAAATGCAAGTTGGCCAAACCCCAGCCCACACTTACTCATCAGAAAGTTGAGAAATCAGGGTCATATTTCCATCTTCCCCTATCTTGAAATATCTCCAAATCCCATAGAGCCCAGCTGCTGCCTCTAGCTCAAGCCTCGTCCACTGTTAACCCCTCCTGGGGTTTTCTGTTTGAACCTCATTCTGGACAGCTCACTCAAGGAGATAGTTACAAAGAGGATAACAGGTGAGAGTCACTGGAACTGCTTGATTAGGCTAAGGGATAAAGGGATGGGAGAATGAGATTAGCACTAATCTTCATCATAGATCTGTTGAAGGAACTGGGGATGTTTGACTAGACTAAGGTTGTTGGAGATGGGTGAGACAGGAAGACTGTCTTCAAGGGTGAGAAGGGCTGTCACGGTGTACATTAGGGACCAGGCTTGTTCCATGACACTCCAGGTGACTGAATTAAGATTGAGGTGGTAGAAGTGTGAGGGAGGCAGAATCAGCCGAAGGTAAGGAAGAATCTCCTACTAGTCAGAGTTGTGCAACCTAGACCCAGCTGCCTTCTGTGGTAGTGAGCTCCCTATCCCATGGAGGGATGGTGGAAAACCACTCTACATCCTAACCATCAAGAAGGACCAGAGCTCTGTTACCCCTCTCATCCCACACCAGCTTCTGATTTAGGAACAATTCTGCTGTGACAAGTCAAAGGGCCAATATTCAACTTGACATTGTGAAGTCCTAGGACAGGGCTGAACTGATGCGGCTGAGGGTGAGTATCCCCAACATTCCTCATCCCTGTGGCCCCAGAACTCCACTGAGCACTGTCCCTCCCTATTCCACAATCCATCATACACACAGCTGGTGGACTGATCATGTTTCCCCCTTACTCAGTAAATACAGTGGCTCCTTATTACCTCTAGGATAAAATATGGATTTCTGTGTGAGACATTTAATGTCCCTCACAAACTGATTCTAAAGTACCTTTCTTACCTTATTACCATAGTTCAACTTCCTGTGTTCTAAGGTCCAGCCAAACAAGCCATGCCCTACACTGATTTCCATCTATGGTCTTCCTGCCCTTGCAAAGATCATTCCCCATGACTGTAACATGCTCCCTCTTGATGCAAACTCACAGAGTCCTGGTCTTCATTCAAAACACTGCTCCTTTAGACAGAAAGTCTTTCCAGCCCACCAAACCACTAGGGCACCCTGTCCCACACTAATTTATATCTAAGCACATGCCTTAGTTTATTCCTTTATATTTATTCTGCATAAACCTAAAGCTGTATGCATGTTTTCTCACCTGAAAGAATGGAAGCCCCTTGAGGACCTTTCTGCCTTTGTATCCCTTGCAGTTAACTAGTCATCTTTTAGGTGTTTTTCAGTCAAGGTCAACTCTTTGGGGTTAATCCCACTTGGGTTTTTCTTGGCAAAGATATTAGAGCGGTTTGCTCTTTCCTTCTGTTGAGGAGACTAAGGCCATCAGGATTAAGTGATTTGTCCAAGGTCACATAGCCAGTCAGTGTCTGAGTCCCAAATTGGGACTTGGGTCTTCCTGATTCCAGGCCCAATGCTATATCCACTGCACCACCAAGTTGCTCCCTATATGCAGCTAGATTAGACCTAACTGACATTAGATGCTTAATAAATGTTTCATGAGTAATCGTGCACCAGATAGGACCAGTGACCATCCGACGTGCCCTCCCCCATGTGTACTCATTCTCTTTTTTCCACCTCTTTCATAAGGACTGATAAATAAACAAAATACCCTTGCTTTTTGCCATAGTAAATGATTGATGATCTGCTGTTCCGTGCGTCCATTCAGAATTTGGAGCCATGGGCTGCTGAGGCCATCATCAGCCTCTCTTCTAACATAGCTATCCACTTCACCTTCAGTGTGTTCAGGGTCCCATCCCTCTCTCCCCTGCTCTTGCTCCGGGGCCCTCTGGGAGCCCTGTTCTGTCATTAACAAACTGTTCTTCACATTGGAGCTGAAATCTTCACATCCGTATTTCATTCATTTATTTGTTTGTTTATTTTAATTTTATAGTTTTTATTTTTAGAAAAATTTTCCATGGTTACATGTTTCATGTTCTTACTCTCCCCTCCACCCACCCCACCCACCCCCATAGCTGACACGCATTTCCACTGGTTTTTATATGTGTCATTGATCAAGACTTATTTCCATATTATTGATACTGGGGTGGTCATTTAAAGTCTACATCCCAAATCATATCCGCATCAACTCATGTGTTTAAGCAGTTGTTTTTCTTCTGTGTTTCTGCTCCCACAGTTCTTCCTCTGAATGTGGGTAGCGTTCTTTTTCATGAGTCCATCAGAATTGTCCTGGGTCATTGCATTGCTGCTAGTACAGAAGTCCATTACATTCTATTTTACCACAGTGTATCAGTCCCTGTGTACAATGTTCTTCTGGCTCTGCTCCTTTCACTCTGCATCAATTCCTGGAGATATTTCCAGTTCACATGGAATTCCTCCAGTTCATTATTCCTTTGAGCACAATAGTATTCCATCACTAGCAGATACTACAATTTGTTCAGCCATTTTCCAATTGAAGGGCATCCCCTCATTTTCCAGTTTTTTGCCACTACAAAGATCACAGCTATAAATTTTTTTTTGTACATCTTTTTCCTTCTGATCTCTTTGGGGTATAAGCCCAGCAATGGTATGGCTGGATCAAAGGGCAGACGGTCTTTTAAAGCTCTTTGGGCATAGTTACGGATTGCCATCCAAAATGGTTGGATCAATTCACAACTCCACCAGCAATGCATTAGTGTCCCAATTTTGCCTCATCCCTCCAACATTTATTACGTTCCTTTGCTATTGTTTTAGCCAATCTGCTGGCTAAAAGGTGTGAGGTAGTACCTCAGAGTTGTTTTGATTTGCGTTTCTTTAATTATAAGATTTAGAACACTTTCTCACGTGTTTATTGATAGTTTTCACATCCGTATTTTAGATTGACATCTAGACTAGCCTCTATCCCCCTCACCTCTACCACCCAATGGAGTCTAAGCCCAGGGAGGCAGAAGCCTATTTCTCTTTTCTCTTTGTAAATGATTGTGCCTGGGCTGCAGGCTGCCTGCATCATAGGGCTCCAGGTCAGGAAAGCACTGAGTGATGCTATAAAAGGAGGCATGAATTTATCATTATTATCACTCATGGCTCCTGACAGCACAGGTCAAGGGTTTGCTCCATGGGTGGGTACAATGCCTGAGCAAATTGCAAACAGATCAACTGATGCTGTGAGTGGCCATTTCTGGACTGAACAGTGGTGCCACTGGGATGGTCTAAAGGAAATGCAGGAACTGGGAAATTTAAATACTTGGACATTGGGTACCCCTTATCTGCACCGAACTCCTGCAATAGGTGATCTGACTTCATTATTTTGCTTAACTTGGAATCAGGTAGATCTGGGTTCAAATCCTGTCTCCCACACTTCCTATCTGTGTCAACTTGTACAAGTCACTTAACCTCTCTGTGCCTCGGTTACCTCATCTATAAAATGGGAATAATATTAGCACATCTCAAGACTGTTATGTGGATAAAGTGAGATGATATACATAAAGTTCTTTGCAAATGGGAGAATGCTAATTAATGTTAGTTATTATTATTTTATTAGTTTATTATTATCATTACTCATATAAAGAGGGCAAGGGATAAGAATTACCCAGTAAATGCCCCAAACAGGGAGAAAAGACACACAATGACTATCTGAGATTAAGTCATGAGGTCCTGGGGACCTTCGGCTTTTGTGCCAATCTTGGTCCTTTTAAGGCAAAGTGCTAAGGAGGAGCTCATTTCATTGCCCTACTAGTATGTTTGTCCTGGTCCTCTTCAGTGGCCTTTGATTCTCAATATCCATCAGAGCCCCAGGTCCTTGCCATGTGACACCTACCTTAAGACACCCTGATCTCCTTAACACTAAACCTTGAAGAATTAAGGTCCTTCTTTCATCTGTATCAGAGGGAAAATTGTAGGGCCTGGGTTTAGGGGGTATAAGATAGCTGGGCTGGTCACTACATCCTGGGCCAGCCTCTGGTCTTGCTGCCTTTTCCACTCTGTATAGTTGAGGCTGTCCAGCCCAGCACGGAGCTGAAGACCCACCATGGGACCACCAATCACTTTCTTCCTCTCCATTGGTGAGTCTCCAGGGTTAGGCCTGGGAATGGAGGGACAACAAGGCCCTTGGCTGACTGAGCCTAAAGGACAGGGAGGAGCCCTAGGGAGGAGATAGAACCCTCTTGGGCAGAGCAGGACCAAGTGTCTGGTCAAAGGGCTCTTCCTTCACATTCTGATCAAAGCTGAATGAGAGATTCAAGGGCCTTGGAAAGAGTTGTGGATGGAGTCAGCATGGGCTGGAGAGGAATGATCTATAACCTGAGCTTCTCTTACAGAGCTGTTTCTGGACTTGGTAATTAAGGCACATATGGGTGAGTTTTCCCCAACACTCTATTACCCCCCTCCATCTCATTGTCCTAACTCAACCGAAATAGTCACTTCTAAGATGATCAGGGTGGGAAGACAGGACACACTGAGATTAGTGGAGAGGGTGACTTAGGGAGGGGATTCAGGGCCAAGATCTAAAGGAAACACTAAGGCCAGAACAATCTCTGGAAATCTGGACCCTGTTCTCTCTCAGATGCCCTTCCCAGGCCTACTCTCTGGGCTATGCCAAGTCCTGTGGTCTCCAATGGATCAGATGTCACCTTCAGGTGCCAAGGCCCACTGAGGAGTGGCAGATTCCAGCTGTGGAAGGATAGAGAGCTCAGAGATGAGAGAAATGCTTCCAAGCAGCTGGCAGAGTTCAAGCTCAGGAATGTGGATGGCACGACTGATGCCAGAAGCTATAGCTGCCGCTATGCGCAGGGGCCCTTGTGGTCAGAGTTCAGTGAACCTCTGGCATTGGTGGTAACAGGTAAGAGGGTGTTGGCATAAAACAGTTCCTGGTGGGAAGGAGGCCATCCTTGATGAATTAGTACCAGATTCCTCTCTGGGGAGTACGCTACTAACGTGGCAAACCCCCAGGCTTTATGATGTACCATCCCTTCAACATTCCCATTTCCTCAGGTTCTAGAAAACCCTGTCTCCCCAGCTCACATTTTGAGAGCAGAAATAAGGCTGAAATAGTTTTCCCTCAATAACCCTGTGAAAAAGAGAGCCCATGTACCATGATTTCCTTTTTACAGATGGGGAAACTGAGGCCTGGAAGGAGGGAATGCTACTTGGGTAGGTTACCTGTTTTTTTTAGTATTAGGGCCAGAATTGAACCCATGTATCCCATCACCAATACAGGGATCTTTCCCCTTCTAGTTAGTAGCATCCCTTGGTAATCTAGCCATGAGATGTGGATGTTTCTCTCTCACATGATACACAGCAGCTTTTGGAGAAGAGGCATACTCTTTATTACCTAGCAAATGTTATCTAGATAAACTTTCCCAAACTGACAATATGCACCTGACCAGTTGTGCCTCCCAATGTTTCTTTCTGCCCTCACTATGTTTGCTTCAGCCAGGAGTCCTTCACCTCTCATTGTGCCCCAGGCTTTTGCTTTTGCCCCCTGACAATGGTGCCCTTCCACTTTCTTAAAGTTTAGCTGAGATACTGGCCGCTCCAGAACACTGTCCCTGAGGGCCTCATGTGGCAATGTCCGGGCCCTGGGCCCTCATTGTGTGCTGCCTACACCTCTCGCATGCCCTACTCTAGTATCAGGCCTCTTCCTGCCACACCTAAGCACCACACATTTGCCCTGTGTTTGAAGGCAGCCTGCTGAAGGGGGAAAAGAACATGAGTCTGGGAGCCTGAGGCAGGGATTGCAAACCCCTGACCCTCTCCAGCTCCCAGCTGGGTGACTATGGGCAAGTCCTTAATCTATATAGTTTGGTTGCCTCTTACATGATGTGAAGCTCAGGAGCTGGATTATCCACTGAGGTCATTTGAGCTCAAACCCCTGTGAACTCCCTGAGGACAGCAGGAGTAGTGCCTTCTGGAAACCTTTGAGGCTCCACCATTGCTGAGAAGGCATCAGACAATTGGGTGATCAATGAGGTCAAGAGAACTAGACAAATCCAAATTGCTCATATTGCTGCCCAGAGGGAGCCC
Organism: Gracilinanus agilis; assembly: GCF_016433145.1. Taxonomy (NCBI): domain Eukaryota; kingdom Metazoa; phylum Chordata; class Mammalia; order Didelphimorphia; family Didelphidae; genus Gracilinanus; species Gracilinanus agilis. The sequence continues at coordinate 21,554,043 of NC_058132.1, forward strand.
CCAGTTTCCTCTCCCAGTCCCTACCAATCCAAAGACCCAGGTCTGCAAGCACTGTTCTGGTTTCACTGAGGGTTGGGGAGGGGTGACAGGACAGGGAACTGGTACCATGAGGCAGGGTGGGGAAGTGGGTAGAGCTCTGCTTTTGGTATCAGGACATCTGTCTAACCACACAGCCATGAGGTTATTGGGAGGAAATAGCTTTGCTAACCTCAGAACTTAAGAGAAAGGTCACAATTTGCTAGTGATGTTATGTGAGCATCCTACCTTGGTCCTGGAGGCCCAGGCTAGAAGAAAAGAGCTGGGCTCCTTGGAGGAGGTGAGAAAAGGAGCAGATGGACCAGGGAGATATCTTCTTCCCCCAATCCCTTCTCCCATTACTCTGTGCTCTCAGAGGCTTCCTGCATCCCAAATATCTTTCTGAGAGTGGCCTAGGGAGCCCAGTTACCTAAGAGTGAACAGACATATAAGACTAGTCAGAGGGGTTTGAGCAGGGACCCTCAGCCCACCTTCCCCCTTCTCAGCTCTGTTTCAAGGTATTATTTGAGGGAATTCCCATGGGAAATCAGGTCCCTAATTTTCTTCCTTCCTTTTTCCACAGGATTCTTCTCCCAACCCTACATTTCAACCCAGACTGACATTCCAATAAGCTCAGGTAGAAAAGTGACCATCTTTTGTGAAAAGTCACCCATCACTTTCTCTCAGGACTACATTTTTGTCCTGCTGGAGGCAAAGAGCCTTAAGCCCCTGAGGAAGCAGAGCTCTTCAGCAATTTCTTACTTCATATTCCCATCTGTGAGGATCCAGGATTCTGGGAACTATAGCTGTATTTACTACAAGAAGACAGCCCCCTACAAAGGGTCACAACCCAGCCAGGCCCTAAAGCTGACTATACTTGGTAACTAGACTTGGGAACTCCCAAATCCCCAATTCCATCTTCCACAGATCCATTATGGGGACAACAAAAAATCCTAAAAATTCTAAATGAATTGTTTGAGGGAGGCTGGAGGAAACCCCGGAGTCCTTTTGTTCCACACAGACCCAACTCTGGGCTCCAGGATAATGGGGGTATTCACCTTAAGACAGACTCAGATAAGAAAGTGAGAAGAGAGGTTAGATTTCCATTGCCCCTTTCTCTAAGGAGTCAGGGGAGGGAGCCTAGAAACAACCTCTGCCCTCCACCTCTCATATCCCTTTCTATTCAGGAACACTCCCCAAGCCAACCCTGTGGACACTTTCTGGCCTTGTAGTGATTCCAGGGACCAATATCACTTTCTGGTGCTCCAGACCCAAGCTGTCTTTCCTTAAAGAGGTGACTTTCATTCTATGGAAGCCATGGACCAGGACATACTTAAATGCCCAGAGCTCAGGAGAACTCTGGACCAGCTTCGTCCTCCCTTCTGTCAGACCTGAGGATACTGGGAGCTACAGTTGTACTTACAAGGAAATGACAGCTTCTGCTAGAAATTCAGAGGGTAGTGATGTCCTGAAGTTGGTGGTGACAGGTGAGGAGTGTGGCTGACTCCCAGAATAACTAACTCAGAGTATGATCTCTCTGTTATCTGCTAAGATAGGAGCTTGAGAATTCTGCCCTGGTGCCTTCAGGACTCAAGGGTTTTGGATGAGATGAAATGAGGCATTTCTATTCTGATCTAGAATACTAGAAAGAAAGGTCATGGTGGGGCCTGAGTTTGGGAGTTAGTAGAAAAGTCACAGTCTCAGGGCTGAATGAGATCTTGGTGGTACTTGAAGCCAACCTTTCATAAAATCAAAGACCAAAGTGAGTACCAGAACAGGGAAGGACTTTCTGGGTTCCCCTAGCAAATAAGTGACAGAGCCTGGAAACAAGCCTGAGTTGTCTCACTCCTTGACGATGATCTGAGCCATGGTTTTAGGCTAAGAACTGAACCTATTTATGATACTCTAGATGAAAAATGGGAGGAGGTGATTATCTTCCCTTTCGTGAGTCATCAGAGATACATGACATTGTAGATTGGGCAAGTTCCCAATAGATTCTTAGGTTGCTATAGCTAGAAAAGGCTAAAAGACTGGTCCAGCCCCTTCATTTACAGATGACATAACTGAAGCTCAGACAGGACCATGGTCACACAGAATTCAGGGCCAGAGGAAAGATGACACACATGTCATGACTCCCTGCCCCATGTTCTTCCTCTCACAGGATCTCTCCCTAAGCCCACCCTCTCAGCCCTCCCAGGCCTTGTGGTGGAACCTGGTACTCATGTGACACTCCAGTGTGAGCAGCCTCCTCACTCTTTCCTTTGGGGAGTGACATTCATTCTGCTGAAAGTGGGGATCTCTCAGCCCTTGCAGAGCCAGAGTCCAAGTGGAACCTCAGCTGATTTTCTCCTTCTCTCTGTGAGGGTCCAAGATTCTGGCAGCTACAGCTGTGTCTACCATGAAAGGATGATGACTCCCTCCCACGTGTCTGAGCCCAGTGAGATCCTAGAGATCTGGGTGACAGGTGAGGGTGTTTCAAGGTCTCCAGGGTGAAAACAGAGGATATGGAGTCAAAATTGAGAAGCAGCCCCAGAAGTCTGGGAGGGCATGTTGGTGGTTTTTTTAAAATATCATGAGGTTGGGATTTAGATTGGGGGGTCATTTTGGAAGGATGGACCAGATCAGGTAATCCTTTGAGCTCAAGGGACAGGGACTGAAGGAGGAATAACCTCCCTTCTCTAGGCAGCCCCAGAAGATATCTGAGGTTTAGCATCTACCCCTCTCCAGCAAAGGAGGCTTGGAACAAGAAATGACCAGTCAATGGAAGCATGATGGTTAGGGAGTTTTTCAGGGACCTCCCAGCTCTTGCTTCCCCTCACCCCAACTGCAGAAGAGTCCTTGAGGACCTTAATCTTTGTTGGGATTTCCAGATGCACTTCCCAAAGCTTCTCTCTCAATCTGGCCAGCCCCAGAGATAGCCTCAGGGGTCAACGTGACCCTCCTATGTCAGGGGCCCTCAAGATATACTGAGATTGTTCTGTACAAGGAAGGAGATGAGAAAATCTTGCCAAGCACCTACACCACTCAAGATGGAGCCCAGTTCTTCTTGACTCATGTGACACCCAAGCATTCTGGCAATTACAGCTGTGGCTACCAATCTGGCACTGAGGACAGTCTCTGGACCCAACTCAGTGACCCCCTGGAGCTGATCGTGAGAGGTGAGAAGAAGCCCACAGGACCCAGAGGAGGGTGCCAACGACCCCTCCCTCCCTCAGCCCCTTCCAGGAAATGAAACCAAAACTCCATTTGGCTCTGATCTGGAAACATTGTATAAGAATAAACAGAGACTGACATTGCCCTGAATTTTGGGCCCTTGGGGCCAAGGGTCTGAGCTGGTACATGAGACTTTCCCTCATCCTCCCCTGTGACCCTCATTTCTACATTCCAATTTCTGAGTTTCTCACCCCAATTCCAAAGGATGAGCCCTCTCTTAGAAACATTTGTGTCCAACTGCTGGGTGCTGGTGGTGATGGGAGTCTATGAAAGAGGATATATGGGGAAAGTGCAGAGATGATTTCAGGGGCAAGGTGAGGGTCCCTCAGGATAGGGACTTATGAAGATGTTTCTCTCTCCCACTCCAGCTTCAGAGTCTAGTAATACCCTCATCATCACCCTCAGCTGTGTCTCCTTCTTCCTCCTCCTCCTTTGCATTCTCCTGCTGGCATTCATCTGTTGTGGATCCATTCCTATGGGTGAGTGTGATAAAGACAGAGTTAAGCCCCTTAGGGTATGAAGGAATAAAGAAGTGAGTAAGGGCTGGCATCTCCATATATCCTTTTGAGATCTTCTCTGAACTTGTTTCTTCCTTTCCCATGTCTCTCTCACCAGGGTCTTTGCAGAGAGACAACCTGAGGAGGTAAGGAGACTATTCCCATAGTTCTCTGTTCTTTCTTCCCATGTAATCCTGGACCCTCTTCACTGGACAGAATCTCTGATAATGAAACAATACTACAGAGCCTCCTAGGGGGACTCTAGCCCCCTGCTCTATTTCCTCCCCCTTCTCCCTACTACAGGTACCTTTGTTGTCCTTCTCTTCCTTGGAATACCTGCTTGCCTCATAATCCTGAGGCCTCCAGAGAGGAAACCTTGTGTAAGTTGTCTGGGGAAGGAAGGGGGAATGATCTAATGGGGTATGGGAAGATGATGGTGGAAAGGAGTCTTGGACTTGGGAGCTGAATGAATTATGAAATTTTTCCTCCTCTTAGATACAGAAGTGACGGGGGAGAGATCAAGGATATCAGGGGTGAGTTATCTACTTGGCGTAGTCTTTCCCATCCTTGACTGTAATTTTCCCCACAAGCTCTGGGACCAGACTTGTACTACTTCCTAATTACTTATCTATTATTTCTTCTCCTCCTCTCACAATGTAGAGCCTCTGAACTGGACATCCCTGAACTTATTGGGGATGTTTAAGAATATTTCAATAATTGTACTTCAATGGGGGCAGCTGGGTAGCTCAGTGGAGTGAGAGTCAGGCCTAGAGACAGGAGGTCCTAGGTTCAAATCCGGCCTCAGACACTTCCCAGCTGTGTGACCCTGGGCAAGTCACTTGACCCTCATTGACTACCCTTACCAATCTTCCACCTATAAGTCAATACACAGAAGTTAAGGGTTTAAAATTAAAAAAAAAATGTAGGCATCATGAAGATAAAAAAAATAAAATTAAGCATACATTGCATTCTATACCTTTAAAAAATAATTGTACTTCAAGATTATTAATTTCCTTGATAATCTTATAGAGTTCATGTAATTAAAGGCATGAGATTAAGAAGAAATCCATAGGTTTCACCAGATGACCTGCCAGAATTCACTGGTACACAAAAATTTAAGAACTCCTGCTCACATATCACTCACTGTTCCTTCACCTTTGTATTTATCTTTCAGGTCCCCATGGCTGAAGATCCCCAAGGAGTGATTTATACTCAACTGAACATAATGAACCTGAATAAGAGGCAAACAGATCCCAAAGAATCGCCCACAGAGAACACACTCTATGCCAACTTGTACTTGAAATGAGGGACTAGCTTAGAGGTTTAGGAACTTTGCAAAATTAATCCTCTCCCCTCTTGTCTCAGCTTCTCCCATTTTCCAATTCAGAGAAACCATGATGGTTATTGGGGATATTCACTGGAGTCTAGAGTTGTGCAAACCAAGTGCATCTATTTATGATGATTAGATATATACAAGATACATTCAGAGGGGCAGGTGGGAAATAATCTCAGAGGGGAAGTCATTAGTAGTTGTTGGGACCAAGAAAAGTCTTCTGCACTAGATGGGATTGGAACTTAATTTTAAAGGAAACCAGGCAAACTAAGAAGTGGCTTTAAGGAAGGTTAAAATTCCAAGTAAGGGAGACAATCCCTATAAAGGCATGATTTTAGGAGACTATTATATGTAAGAACAAAAAAATGGTCAATATAAGCTAGCTCATAGAGTGATGAATGGAAATGAAGTGTGAGAAGATTAGAAAAGGAGACCACTGAGACTCACAAACTCCCTTCTATTCTCTACTCTCCAGTCAAACTGTCTCCATATATTCAGTCTGATACCAAGTCCTGTTGTTTTCACCTTCATAACATCTCTTGTATATGTCTCCTTCTCTCCCATCACATGGATACTACCCTGGGGATCACCTCATATCTAGACTATTGCAATAGCCCCTCACTGTTCTCTACTGTCTCCAGTACTCTTTCACTCACTCATCAACTTTATCTTTCTCCAGTGAAGGTCTGATTATTTCAGTCATCTAGTCAATAAACTCCATTTTCTTCCTTTCACCTCTAGAATTAAAATATAAAATCTTCTGTCTTTCAAAGTCCTTTATAACTTCCCTCATGACCTTTCATGTTTCCTTATACCTTATACCTTCTCTACACATTCTTAGTTGGTGGAGGAGGGCTCCCTCTGGAACCTTCACTGGTATTTGTGTGGTCCTGTACCTCCCTCAACCTATTATTATTTCAGATGTTAGTAATTGAGAGAACAATTAATATCACATATCTATTTACATGTGGTGAAAATATATATGAAGCATCCAAACAAAGCATAACAGGTACATTTGTTCCCCAATCATATGCACATGTTGTCTTCCCCTAAAGAATATAAAAGCATGAGAACAGGGTCTGTTGCACTCTGTGTCTTTGTATACCAAGATCTAGCATAGTGCCAGGTAAAGAATAGGCACTTGATAAATGTATGATTGAAATTTGGGGTGATGGGTCATGTTGAGTTTGAGAGACCTATGAGATATATGGTTTGATGTCCAGGAAGCTTAGTACTGCATAACTAGATAAGGGTGTCAGTCACAGACACATGAGGACTTGGCCCATGGGAGCTGAGGTCACCAAGAGGGAGATGTCAAGAGACTAGGGAAGAGAGTCGAGGTTCATTCATGGTTCTGTTATTCTCTCAGGACCTTAAAGACAGCGGGAAAAGAAACTCAAAACATAGAAAAGCTGAGCAGATCTGTAAACTCACTAATGTACACCGCAACACAAAATGTGACTCCTCCTAGTAGATCCTTTCTCCCAAACAGTATGAGCCAATTTAACTTATTCACCTTGGTGACAACTCAGTCTCTAATTCTCATTCTTCAGAATGGGTCAAAAGGAGAATCCAAACAACCAGAAGTGGTGAGGAAAAACTGAGCCTTAATCCCATGTTTTCTGTCTTTCTAAGATTAAAATTGGCATGTTTATACCTTATGGGGAAAGGCACAGACAATCAAATTTCCAAACAAAGGTCAACAGATTTATGATGGGATTCTCATGATTACCCCTTATATTTCACTTATATTCATATTGTCAATGCCTAGCACAGTTCTTTACATAAAATAAGTGCTTAGTATATTTTTGGTAGCAAGTTCTTTCAGGTAAAGCCCAGGCACTCCTTGAAAATAAATTTAGGGTCTGAAGGAACTATATATCCTCTAGTCTGAGCATGATGGTCTGTACAAAGTAGATGATTAGGTGTGATTCTAGAAATTGAGTTTAATTGAAAGGAAAGAATAGAGAAGTATGTAAAGATAGTAATCCCTTGGAATACAGGCTAAATGGAGAAGTGAGTCAGGAGTCAGGAAGTTATGGGGCACAAATGGTGAAAAGAGCCATTGAGTCCATACTTGCTCTTGTAAAGAAACAGAAGAGAGGGAGAATTTTAGAACTGCACAGTCTTAGGAAAAGATATAAGTATTTAGCTGGGGTCATTTGTGTCCTTCCAAAAGTCACTTAGGTCATGGACCTAGGGTGGTGAACTTTGAATTGCCTAGTATGGGGGTAAGCAGATTTGCTTGGAGATTCAACCCTCAAGAAAACTACTATCTGAGATGTTCAAACAATGGATAACAAAGGAAAACGAAAGAGTAAATGAACTTACCAAAGATCACAGGAAGAAGAAAACTCAAAGACCTTGAACATAAGCAACTAAAACAAGAAATACAATAAATAACAAAGGCAAAAAGAAATACAGCCTCCAGGTCCTATAAATGAAATTAAAGATTCAATAGAACCTTTGGTAGATTCTATATATGGACATGGCAGTCAAAGTTTAACTTTCTTCTAGTTGGGCAGGCTGTCCCTAAAGTATGAGATGGAGATGGAAAGTGGTCAGGAATGAAATTTCTTGGCATACGTAAACAAGTAAGTGTAGATTTTTTTTAACATTCATGGAATCTTTAATATATTGTAAGGTTTGTTTTTTACTTAAAATCACCAAAATTCCTCATTTTCGTTGTCAATGAAACTCACCTCACTGTCTTCCTTGCCAAAGATTTGACCTTTTTTACTCCCAAAACTCCTTAAAAGCAAGTCAGGACAAGTTTTCAAACTCATGACCTGGAAGAAAATGGATTTATGCCTAGTGCACTTCTAGAAGATATGAGGAAAGCGTTGAACCTCATATCAGATCCTGAATATGTCAACCTCATACAGAACAAATCAGACCCAGAAAGACTAGGAATTATCTTACTGGGAACCATTCTCCAAGAGTTCTTTCCTGATAAGAATTCCAGTGTATCAGAGTCATTCACTGAATACTGCTACAATGGACTAAATCAGTCTAATTCTAATTAAAAAAAATAGGTCATGTATGTCAAAGGTAAAACAGTTCCTTATCCTCTGCTTCAGAGAAATGACACTCCAGTGAAGCCAAACCAAATGGCCATATATAGAACTGCTTTGTACCACAGATCATTCTCCTTCACTTAAACTGATTTGCCCAAGTGTTTATATGCCCAAAGAAAAGTGTTTATGCCCAAGGAAAATAATACATATATATTCTCATGGAAGGATTGAAAATGACAATTAAATGTACAATTTAATACTTTGGCTAAATGAAGATATCCACTGGTATCACTGATAAATGGTAAGTCATTTTAAAACACCACATCTGTGTTTAAAATGCATTTAATTTGTATTTCTTCTTAAATGTCTTCTGTTAAAGTATATCATTTGTGGTTGTGACAAAATTAATTGTAAGCTTTCAATAGAATGTTTGTTTACAGTTTAGGATAAATTGTCATCTCTTAAAGGCAGATTATAGATGTCTAGTACTATAATGTCTGCATATTGGATATCAAAATAGAAAATTATTGTTATAGTGCACTAGAAAATTGAAAAACGTCACCTCTGCTTGTCTTTTTAGTTCATCTGAGCACGTTCTATTACTTAAATAATACTGGCTTCTATAATATCACAGCTCAGCATCAGCACTAAAATGCATAACAATCTGAGGTTTTGCTGTTGCTTTTCTAAAATTTCTTTTCAACTAAAGTGACTTACGAAATTGTGGTCAGATGACACAGTTCAGAAAAATCCACGTATAAGAGGAATCATCAACTCTGCCTCTTTACAGTTGTCTATTGCTTTGGCTTAATTATCTACCATGCTGAAAGGCAGAAACTAAGAAAATGATGTATTAATTTATAAAGAGGGGAATTTATATATACATATATATATATATATAATTTATAAATGAGGGGAATGTAAAAATAAATGCAACAAAAAGATTCTGTTCTATAATTGTAACTGTCTACTTTCATTGTATTATCAAATGATCTTCTGACTTTGTCCTAGCAACAATGTAAGTCTTATATATTTGTAACTATGCTAACTGCAAGAGAAAATGTTATTTCATTAGTAATTATTAAATTAGAAAATTATTTAAATTAGTAAATTATTTATTATGATCTTAGTTGATGGCTCTAAAGAAACAACCTTTTTTTCCTAAAAACAAAACAAAACAAAACAAAAACACAACAACTTGTTTGAGCATCTAGGAATGAATACTACAAAACAAAGGGAAATGGTCTAACACTTAAATTTAATTATTTTAAATAATTAAACAAAATTAAATATAGGCCTGTGTGGAATATAGGGAGAACATAAAACTGCAATGTACTGTTCCTAAGTACTAGTCCAAAACAGAAATGAGAGTTATGAGGACAATATTTATGGGCCGTACAGTAAAACATACTTATAGAGCTGATGTAGTCAACGTAGTCTCATCCAAAGGATTGACTAACATTTCAGACTGACTCCATTGTCAGGAACCAACTTTATTTTAAGAAAATATAATAGAGGTGTGGCTATAGCTAGCTAGCTAGCGTAGTAAGTAGGTAGAAGAGTAAGCAAAGGTAGGTGTAAGGGTTTTCAGGAACACTTTTTATCTCGATTAGTTGCTAAGGAAGGAGTCATTTGTTTGGACATTTGTGGTCCTGTTATTTCCAAAGAATCACTGTCACTTTCCCCTTGGTCCACTATAGTCTGCTTGGCTTTATACATGGATTCACTGAATGCTAATGATAGCCAAGGGCAACTTTTGGTCAAAATTTATTTACTGCACAGACTCTGAGGAAGATAGTGATTGTGGAAATTGAATATTTTGAATCTGGTCTTATGTGACAGGGATACTGAAATACCTGTATGTGCTATTCAGAGACACTCGACCAATGACCTAGATTATGCCTAAAAATTAATGTGGGGAGTTTTCTCATAATTATAAATCTAAGCAACCCATGTGTCTTATCTGAAAGACAGCCCCATACTAATCAATTAGCTATTGTTTCCATTTTCTTTTGGTTGCTTACAGCCACTTCTCAGGGTTTCTGGAACATTTTAGTCTACATCAGATTCAATGCAAACAGTGTCTGGAGTAGAATGAACATACACAGAAACCTAGCAGGAAGAGATATAAATAATATCATTTTAGAACTATAAATCTTATAATTCTCATATGCTTGAGACAATCCATGACTCTTTGGGGATGTATCTTGATAACCCTGATACCTTTAGAAAATGGTTAAAAGCGACAATTCTGTCAAATTTTAAGAATAAGAGCCATCCCTCAAATGATAATATTATATAACAAGGATCATACACCCTAATCAGGTATATTTTATACCACGAATTCATGGATAGATCAATATTAGGAAAACAATTAGCATAATTGACCATATCTATAACAAAAAAATAGAAACTATATAATTATTTTAATAGATGCAGAAAAGGTTTTGACAAAATTCAACACCCATTCATTATAAAAACACTAGGAAATACTGGATTAAATGGAGTCAATTGGAAAAAGAGGCACAGAAATCCAATGAAAAGAGTTCCAAATATTTTATATAGTATTGGATTTAAAATATCTGGTAGGATTCCCTTGTGCATTAGTGGATCAGTGGAATAGGTTAGAATATCAGCACATGATAGTTAACAGTCATAGAAACTTAAATGTTCAGTAAATTCAGATTCAAGCTTTTGGGGAAAGAACTTACTATTTAACAAAAACTGCTAGGAAAACTGGAAAGCAGTATGGCAGAAACCAGGCACAGACCAACATTTTATACCATACACCAGAATAACATCAAAATAATTACTTGATCTAAAAATAAAGGATAATACTATAAATAAATTAGGGGAATTCAAAAAAGTTTACTTGTAAGACTTATTGATAAGGGAAGAATGTATGAAAAAACATGACCTAGGAAACATTACAAAAAATAAAATGAATAATTTTGATTACATTATATTTAAAAGGTTTTCTACAAACAAAACCAATACAACCAAGATTAGAAGGGAAACAAAATGTGGGGAAATATAACAAGTGTCTGTGACAAAGGCTTCATTTTTAAAATATATAAAGAATTGAGTCAAATTTATAAGAATACAAGACATTCCCCAATTGAAAATGGTCAAAGAATATGAACAGGCAGTTCAATCTATAGTCATATGAAAAAATGCTCCAAATAACTATATATTAGTGAAATGCAAATTAAATGTACTCTGGGATACCACCTCACTCATACCATATTGGCTAACATGACTGAAAAGGAAAATGATAAATGTTGGAGGAGATATGGGAAAAAATTGGGAAACACTCACTATTGTTAGAACTGGGAAATGATACAAACATTCTGCGGAGAAATATGGAACCAGCTGGAAAATGCCATTAAACTGCAAAGCCTTTGACCCAGAAATTCTACTATGGGGTCTCTGTCCCAAAGAGACCTGAGGTAAGGGGAAATGACCTACTTATACAAAAATATTTTTAGCAGCTTTTTTTTTTAAACCCTTACCTTCTGTCTTGGAGTCAATACATAGTATTGACTCCAAGGCAGAAGAGTGGTAAGGATAGGAAATGGGAGTCAAGTGACTTGCCCAGGGTCACACAGCTGAGAAGTGTCTGAGATCATATTTGAACCTAGGACCTCCTGTCTCTAGGCCTGGCTCTCAATCCACTGACCTACCCAGCTGCCCCCTAGCATCTTCTTTTGTAGGGGCAAAGAATTGGAAACTGAGGGGTTATCCATCCCTTGGTGAATGGATAAACAAATTGTGGTATATAGCTGTAATAGCATACTATTGTGCCATAAGAAATGATAAACAGAATGAATTCAGAGAAACCTAGAAAGACTTATATGAACTGTAATATTTAGAAATTTGTTTGGAAATATAATATTAGTTCAAAAAAAGATTATTGTGGTCACAGCTTATAAAAATAATTAACCCTTAAGTCACAAGAATGATAGTAGCTTTTAACAATTTAATTTTAATATGAATATAGTTAAGAAAGAAATAAGGAGGGAAGGGAATAGAAAAAAATATTTCCTAGCCTATCACCCTAATCTTACCAGCTCACAAGAGTGCCTTCTGTCCTAGCCACCAACATCAGATCACAGAAAAATCCCTAGCCAAAAATCCCCAGGGAAAGAGACCGGCCTCCTATACAGTCTCATTTTTATAATCTTCCTTCTCCACATCATGTCCTTTCCCTCTGCGCTGGTCTACAACATCTCAGGAACCAATCAAAGTTTCTCTGACCCAGACCCATAACCTCTAGTTCTGGGTTGCTAATGTGCTGTCTTGGATGAGCAGAAATTTCAGGATCCTGGGAGGAAGGGGCTACCTCTATACAGTAGGTTTGGTAGTGTTAGTTGTTTTTCCCTGGGGTTGGGTTTGTACTACAACAGAACAGGCTTGAAAGAGCCCAGTGTTGTGGACTTTCCAGCCTCACTGCCAGCTGGTGCCAGGGGTTAGGACATCAAGAGATGGGTCTAAGGTGCTCTTTTGCTGGTGTAACCCCTGTCCCAGAATCTCAAAGTTAGCCTACACCCAATTGGGGAACCTAGTGCAATAGGTGGAGGGGATGGTCAGCCAGCACTCATCTGTGTGCAGTTTTGCTTCCAGTTCCCCCTTATCCCCTGAAAATCTACTCTCCCCTTCACACCTTGCTATTCATTTTTTGAGTCTTATCATTTTGAAGCAGTTTTTAAAGATTGGTTTGGAAAGATTGTCAGAGCTGTTTAGGTTTTCACTGCTACTAAGCCACCATCTTGGCTCCACCCTTCTATATATAAAGTATTTGAGAAAAGAAGCAAGAAGGAAATCCTATCAAATTCCTTTTATGTCACAAATATGACTCTGATACTTAAACCAGGAGAAAAAAATAAACAAAGAAAGGAAACTAGGCCAATTTCCCTAATGAATACAAATGCAAAAATGTGTAAAAAAACATTAGCAAAGAGAATATAGCATTATATCTTAGGGATCATGCACCTTTACCAGGTGGGATATATAATGGGAATGAAGGGCTAGTTTAATATTATGGAAACTATCATTGTAACTGCCAATATGGATAACAAAAACAACAGAAATCATATGATTATTCCAATAGATGTGTAAAAAAAACTTTTAAAAAATTACAATCCCCATTTCTATGAAAAGCACTAGTGATCATGAGAATAAATGAAGCTTTCCTTAAAATGATGAGTAGTACCTATCCAAAACCATTAGCAAGTATTATCTATAATAGGGATAAACTAGAAACTTTCCTATTGAGATCAGGGATAAAGCAAGGATGCTCACTATCACCACTATTATTCAATATTGTATTAGAAATGCTAGCTATAGCAATAAAAGAAGAAAAAGAAATTGAAATAATTAGAATAGCCAAAAAGAAAATAAAAGTATCACTCTTTGCAGATGACATGTTGGTGTTGTTACAATTAGGATTTATTTAGTTTCATTAAGAGTAAGTTTCAGGCAAAGAGAAAAGGGTTTGTATACTTTACACTGTCTCTTTAAGGGAGAAGACCACAGAACTTGGAGAGGTCACTTTAAGAAGGAAGAAAAAAAAAGTGTGACAATTGGGAATTCTTGGACTGTCTCTTGTACTAGCTCTCTTTAGGGGGTTGCTGGAGATTTTCTCTGAGAATATCTGTGAGTCATTTGAGAGAAATTACTTTGAGAAGTTGAATTAACATCAAGGAAACTGAAGAACAGTTGGTTGGAGTGAGAACTTTTCTCCCAAAGAGAGAAATAACTGCCAGGAGAGGGCTTTGTTCCCTCTCACTGGAAGAGTGTGAGTTTCTGACTCAGTGATTCTGACAGCCACATTTGGCTTGCTAATATAATAATAATAACAATTATTTTATATTATATATAATTATATTATATTACATACAGTGATATAATAATAATAACAACTTGTTAATTTTCATAGATTATTTTAAGGAAGTTAATATAAATTGAAGTTCATCTATTAGAATAATTAGATAGAAATTGGGTTTTAGACAGCTGAGAATAGTTTAAGGAGATTCACTTTGGTCAACAAGAAGAAAATCTGTGAGGATTTAGATTGGGAGGGGAGTTATATTTAGAAATATTGGAATTAGAATAAGAGTTTTCCTGTTTATTCCTACCTCTTTTATCCTGTCCCTGCCTCTCCTCATAATAATTAAATAAGAATTGGATTAAACTGTGTCCAGCATTTCATCCACCACCTTAAAATAGGTTACCCTGAGAGCTTTTAGCCCATCTATACCATCTGATCAGTATCAACTGGCCATCAATATCCAAACCCCATACAAGATCAATATTAGCCATAACAGTGTATTTAGTGGATTCTAAAGAATCAACTAAAAACTTATTGAAATAATTAATAACTTTAGGAAAATTGCAGGATATAAAATAAACCTACATAAATCATTAGCATTTTTATAGGTCTATAGCAAGAGTTAGAAAGATAATTTTCACTAAAAATAACTAATCAATATAATATAATAATAATAATAATAATAATAATAATAATAATAATATGGATAGCTACTTGCCAAGAAAAACACAGGAACAATTTTAACACAATTACAGAACACTTTTTTTTTAAACCCTTACCTTCTGTCTTGGAGTCAGTACCGAATATTGACTCCAAGGCAGAAGAGTGGTAAGGGTAGGCAATGGGGGTCAAGTGATTTGCCCAGGGTCACACAGCTGGAAAGTGTACAGAACATTCTTCACACAAAGTCAGATCCAAGCAAATGAAAAAACAATTGTCCAATTGCCCATGGGTAGTTAGAACCAACATAATGAAAATGATCACTTTTACTTCATTTAATTTACCTATTCCCTGCCATACTAATAAAACTACCAAAAATTATTTCATAGAGGTGGAAAAAATCATAACATTCATCTGAAAGAGCAAAAGTTAAAAAATATCAAGGGAATCAATGAAAAAATATTAAAGAAAGAGGCCTAGAAGTACCACATCTCAAACTGCATCAAAACAATCTGATACTAGCTAAGAGATAGATAGTGGGGGGCTAATAGATTAGATTAGGTACATAATACAAAGTATAAACTGACCATAGTCATTGTCATTGTCATTATAGTTATTTTCCCCTCCTTATTCCCCTCCTCCTTCTCCTCTTCCTCCTTCTCTTCTCTTACTTCTCCTCCTCTTCTTCCCCCTCCCCCTCCTCTTCCCTATCCTACTTCTCCTCCCTTCTTATTTTCCTCCTCCTCCCCCTCCTCCTTCTCCTTCTCTTCTCCTCCTAATCCTTTACCTCCACTTCTCCCTCCTCCTTCTTCTTCCCTAATTATTAAAATTTTATTATTTTCTTTAAATTTATTCATTTGCTTGCTATATCAAAGTTCCCAGATATCTCCCTCCCTTCCTGCACCAGTGAAGGCATCTTTTAGTATAAGAATTCCATATATAAAACCATGTCTTGTTTGTTTCTCTTTATAATTTATTTATTTGAAAATGAACATACACTGTATATGATATTCTCTTGGTTTTGTTCATTTCATTCCTCATAATTTTATGTCACTTGTTCCATATTTATTTTAAATTAACCTACTCATTTCTGATGATGTAGTCCATATTTCATCACAATCCTATGCCATAGATTTTTTTAAACCATTCTTTAACCGATGGACATCTCCCCATTTTCAATTTTTGTCACTACAAAGATAGTTGGAATAAGTATTTTAGAATGTATAGGCTTTCTTTTTTCCCCTAACTACCTTAGGAAACAGACCGAATAGTGGTATTGTTGGTTCACAGTTTTGTAACTCTTTAGGTATAATTCCAGATTGTTCTCTAAAATGGTTGGATCAGTTCATTGTTCAACTAACAGTGTATTAATGTCCCTTTTTTCTATATCACCTCCAACATTTGTCGTTTTACCATTTCATCATTGTAGGCAACCTGATAGGGGTGAGATGATATTTTGGGGTTTGCATTTTTCTAATCAATAATACTTTAGAGAATTTTCATCCGCCTATAAATAGCTCTGAGTTCTCCATCAAAAATTATCTCTCATATTCTTTGATGGGTTGGGAAATGGCTTATATTATTTGAGTCAAATTTGATAAGTATCTATATATATTTTCAAAATGAGACCTTTATCCAAGGAACTGTCTATAAATTTTTCCCTCTTAGTTTTCATCTTTTCTTCTGATCTTGGTTACATTAATTTTATTTGAATAAAACCTTTTTAATTTAATAGAATCAAAATTATTAAATTCACATGTCACAATGCTATCTTTTGTTTATTCTTCTTTAATCCATAGATTTGATAGCTATGTGCCAAATTCTTCTCATTTGCTTTTGATATCTCCCTTTATGTCTAAGCCATATATTTATTTTGGTCTTATCTTGGTAAATGGTTTAAAACATTAGTCTATGTCTAGTTTCTGCCAGACTGCTTTTCAGTTTTCCCAATAAGTTTATCAAATAGTGAGTTTTTATTGCAAAAGCTTAGATTTTAACTTTTGTCAAACAGAAGTTTACTATAATAGTTTGTTATTGTTTATTGTATGGTTGTTCTGTTCCACTGATCTACTTTCCTATTTCTAGCCAGTAGTTTTGATAATTAGTACTTTATAATATAATGTAATATCTGGTACTGCTATTTCTCTTTTATATTTTTCCACTAATTTATTTGATATTCTTGACCTGTAATACTTCCAAATGAATTTTGTTATTTTTTTCTAGTTCAAAAAAATTTTTTTTACTAATTTTATTAGGATGATAGTGAATAAATACATTTGGGAGGATTGGCATTTTAATTAAATTGGCTTTGCCCATCTATGAATTATTACTATTTCTCTAATTATGTGCATCTGACTTCATTTGTATAAAACACATTATATAATTATATCCACATAGTTCTTGGGTTTGTTTTGGTGGTATATTCCCAGATGTTAATGTATCTATGGTTATTTTAAGTGGAATATCTCTTTCTATCTCTTCTTGTAGGATTTTGCCAGCAATATATAAAAAAGCTGATGATTTATGTGGGTTTATTTGGTTGTATTTCTAGGATTTCCCACACATACTATCAAGTCATCTGAAAACAGGGATAGTTTTATTACCTTTTTGCCCATTCTGATTCCTTCAATTTCTTTTTCTTTTTGTATTGTTATTGTTAGTATTTCTAATACTATAATAAATAATATTGGTGATAATGAGAGTGAGCAAGAATTAATTAAAAAGTCTTTCTATGCCTAATTGAAAAAAATAAAATTAAAAAAACAAACATTTATTACACACCTATTGTGCACCAAGGACTGTGGTAAGTTCTGAGAATAGAAAGAAAAGCAAAAAAAGTACTTATCCTCAATTAAGTGATAGTCCAATGAGGGAGACAACATGCAAATAACTATGTACAAAAAGATTAATTGAGGATTAATTGAAGATAATCTCACAAGGAAGGAGTTGTCAATGAGAAGATCTGGAAAAACATTTTTACAGAATGTGACTAAAGGAATTTAGGAAATCGAGGAAGTGGATGTAAGGGTAGAAAGCCTTCTGGGAATGGGAAGAATCAGTAGAAATTAATAGTCAACAAATGCAGTATCTGGCTCAAGGAACAACAAGGAGGTCAGTGTCACTGAATTATAAAGTCAATTCAACTGAATAAAGTAAAAGAAGAGGGAAGAGATAGGCAGAGGCCAGGTTAGGAAGGGCTTTAAGGGCCCAAATGAAGATTTCATATTTGATCCTTAAGACAAGTTTATTTGATAGGAAAGTGATAAGATCCAATGTGCAATTCAGAATGATCATACTGATAGATAAGTGGAGGATGGATGAATCAGGAGAGACTTATGGCAGAAAAACTATAGTTTCTATGTTAAGTTGAGGTTGAGGTGAAAGAAGAGTCAAGAAAATTTCAGAAGATTGAGGGTAGTTGGCACAACCTTCAGGTTGCCAAATGTAAGGGGTAAAAAAGGGTTTTGGTTGGGTGAATATTAAAAGATTTAGTCACCAGGGAATTGAATAATTATCAATTCCCAATTAAAGAATAACCTCAAGTCAAAATAATTTTTATGGAAGTTTATTTACAAATGAAAAGAGGAAGAGAAAATAAGAAAATCAGAGAGAGGATAAGGATAGGATAAATAATCTAACACACTAAGTAATTTGCTCTGGCTCCCTAGTTTAACCCAGGCAGATCTAATTAGTCCTCAGTCAGAGGAGGCTTAGCCTTGAACCCAAGGCTAGAGGGCTGGAGAGCCAAAGATGAAAGAAGCAGAAGCTTCAGTCACAGAATCCCTTTTGAAAGAGCAGTTCCTTTAGAGAAGTCCAGAAAGATTTAGTCTTTACACTCACTACTTGTAATTCCAAGGGAGAGATTAATGGAAATCTTACCTAGTCCTAGGTCTCAGCCAGTGGTCAGAGCTCCTCCAGGTCCTAGTCACCTGCCACAAGAAGAAATGAGCAGCCAAGAGCCAAGAGCAGCCAAGAGCGAGAGCTCTGGAATTTCTTTCAATTTACTCAGGCCATTTCTTTCGTCACTTCCTGTGCCTTCCTCTTAGTTTACGTGTCCAATCACAACAGATGCTTTTCTTAGGACTGCCTAGGGGGCAGTCAGTCAATTCTGATTCATCACCCATTCTTGTACACATGAATCACAGACCTCCCCACTGGAGAGTTAACTTGAGAGTTAAGTGGAGTTGTTTACACTTTTGGTGATTTGATTTGAGAATGGGCAAGGTAGATTTAATCTCATTCTCACAAAACTAAACAAAAGGCTATTACAATAGGCCAGGTATAAGAAAATAAGGACTTGTGATCAGAATTCTCAAACCATCCAAAATTTTTCCTTTATAATGATATTTTGTATAAATTGTCCTTCTGTTTCTATTCACTTCATTCTGCATCAGATTATAGAAATCTTCCCATGTTTCTCTAAAACAATGCTTTTGCTTTTTTCTTTTGGAATATTAATATTATATAATATTCACATCCCAACATTTCTTCAACTATTTTCAAATTAATGGTCATATCCTTTGATTCAAGCTCCTTGTCAATATAAAAAGAGCTTCTATAAATAATTTTTTACATATTAGTCCTTAACTTTGTTCTCTTTGGCATATAGGCCTATAGAGGTGCTGCCTTATCAACTTCAATCATTAACTTTAATTCCAAGATCATTTTCCAAATGTCTGAATCATTTCACAGTTTTGAGAGTTTTCATTTGTTCATCTTATCATTGTCCCATCCAATAAGTGTCTTTTTTCCCCTTGTAAAATAATCAAATGAGTGTGAGGTAGAATCAGTGAGCTGTTTTAATTTGGATTTCTCTAATTGTTATGGATTTGGCACATTTTTTATATTTCTCTTGATAACTTGAATAATTTTTAAAACTACATGTTTACATCATTTTTCCATTCCTTTACTGTGGGATTTTCTTACCTTTTTAAAAATGAATTTGACTCATTGCCTTGCTCTCTAGAACTTGCCAGGCCACAGATGCCTCTTAACCCAGGAAGATCATTTAAACATGGGACTTCTCACATAGGAAATATCCTTTATACCTGTTGTTTCTCTCTCTCTCTAACTAACCAATTACTCTTAAATTTCTTTTTTTATGTTTTTTATAAATATTTATTTTTAGTTTTGATTTTTAAAAAATATTAATTTAAAAGTGTGTTTTTTACATCAGAATCATTTTCCAAAACATTCCTTCCAGAGATCCATCCCATGTAACAAATAATATTTTAAGATGGAAAACTGATCAACTGATCAAAACATTGAAAAAGTTTGAAAATATATACAATGTGCAACAATTGTGTAGCTCCATTCTTTTCAAAAGGGTAGGTTAGAAGTGCAACACTTCCTGCTTCCCCATTCCATTTAGAATCCTTCAGCCCTGCCTGCTAAGCCTCTGAAATAATAATTTATTAATCTTCCTCACAACAGGAGTATATTCTCATATCTTTTCTTGTTATTTTTGAAGCATTCTTTTATGGTCTGTTTCATTCATCTCTTTGCCTTTTTTTAAAAACAAAAAACTAATATGAGATGGATTTGACTAGTCTTCCTTTATAATATAGTTTCTGGTCTGGAAGTACTATCCTCTTTTCTTCCCTATCTACTTTTATCATTTCCCTGGATATTTTAGATCTCTAGCTTTTCCAAAGAATTTTATTATCTCTTTGTCAAATTCTCTAACGTATCTCTTCAATCATTTGATAGGTCTGTCATTAAAATATTATTTCAGTTTTGAAGTAGAGTCATTTTATGATATTGGCAAAGCCTTAGTAATTCTCCAATGATTCATGATACTTTTTGTTATTTTATGGAATAATTAATAATTGAATCTATGAATCTCTTCCATTCTTTGGTAGATAATCCTCAGATATTTTATTAATTTTGTAATTATTTGGAATAAGACTTCATTTTCTATTATTGTTTTTAGATTTCATTATTATTTAGAGATATGGTTGATTTTTGTGGGTTAATTTTGTATCCTGAAGCTTTTCTGAAATTATTGTATAAATTGGTGTCTTGGTTGATTCCCAGATTTAAATATACTCTCATGTCATCAGCAGATAGAAATAGTTTTGTCAACTCTTTACCTATACTTATATCTTTAATTTTATTCTCTTGCCCAATTTCTCTCACTATTTCCTTTTTCTACTGCCAGAACTAAAATAACTAATTATGGGAAGAACAGATATCTTTGATTTATCTCATATTGATTGGAAATCGTTTCAGTACATCCCCATTGCATATTATGAACACTTTTGGTTTTAGATGAATATTTGTATCATTAGATAAATATTAGATAATATATATATATAATAAATATATTAGATAAATATTCTCTATCATTATACGTCACAATGTTTTTAGCAAAAGTGAATGTTGGGGGCAGCTGGGTAGTTCAGTGGAGTGAGAGTCAGGCCTAGAGACAGGAGGTCCTAGGTTCAAACCCGGCCTCAGCCACTTCCCAGCTGTGTGACCCTGGGCAAGTCACTTGACCCCCATTGCCCACCCTTACCACTCTTCCACCTATGAGACAATACACCGAAGTACAAGGGTTTAAAAAAAAAAAGTGAATGTTGTACTCTGTCAGATACTTTCCACCCTATATATATTGAAAGAAACCATATAGTTCGAGGTGTTTTAATTTAATTTTTAATAGAATTAATTGTGTTGATTATTTTCCTAATGTTAAATTGATATTTTCTTAAGGTTAAACAATAATTTCATCTTTGATATTAATTCAACTTTATCATAATGAATGATTCCTTGAATAAACTACTGTAAAGTAAAAGAATTTTATTTAAAAATTTTTGAGTTAATATTTATTAACAATATTAGTCTAGAGGGGAAGGGAGTCAAGATAGCACCTTAGAAGCAGCAAAAGTTGATTCCTCTGTGAAAACCCTTCCATACCAAACAAAGTGCTTCAAAGAGTACTGAAAAACCACATACAACAACAGGACAGAGCCAGGGGACTCTCTTGCTTGATTCAACCTAAAATGTATGCAGAGAAAGTTGAATTCTCAGGTTTAAGGAAAAGAAAGAAAGAAGGTCCTAGGACCCCTCCATCACCTACTATGTTGAGACTCTGGTGCTTGGTGGAATATTGGGGTAAGGGTTCTAGCCCAGAGGGAGTGCCTTGCTACCAGAGATATGCAAGACTCAGGGCTCTGACTACAGCTGGCAGGGAGGCAGCTAAAGGAGAGCAGCAGAGAGTAGGGCAGCTTGGTCACAGCCTTCAGCCACCACTCCTCCATCTTGGACCTCTGTCTCTGGAAGTTTTGGCCTCAGGGCATATTCAGCTCTGCTGATCAGCTCAACAAGCTCAATCTAGTCTATCAGTAGTATAGAGAAGAAGCCCCCAGAGGGTAGAAAAGCTTAATCTCCAACACTCCTCCCCCACCTACTGTGCTGAGACTCATAGTAAGAATCCAGCTGATTAGAATCCCAGGGCAAAGGCTGCAAGCATGACAGAGTACCTTGTTACCACCATGAGAAGCTCAGGGCTCTGACCTGGCAGCTGACAGAAAGGAAGAGAGGAGGATAAGGGTAACTACCTTCAGCCTCTGCCAGCAGCTGAGGAAGATCTGGCCTCAAGGCACATTAATACAACCAGTCAGCTCCATCAGCCTGATCCAGTTAATCAGTAGAGCAGAGAAGAAGCCCCTTCAGGACAGAAAAACCCAAACTCATAGATGCAGCAAATAAACAGAGGAGCAAGAATACAGTTAATAAGGGGAGGGAGGAAAAGGAAAAAAATATGGATATACAACAGAAAAAGAAAAAAAATAAATTACAATTAACAGCTTCAATTCAGGTAATGAACAAAGAACAAATGGAATAGAAGAAGAACAAGGGACATTAAGCAAAAGCTCAGGAACTGCAGAAAATTGGACATAGGCTTTGGAAGAACTCAAAACAGAATTCAAAAAACTAAGAGAGACTGAAGAAAATTGAGAAAAGAACTTAAAAAGCAAAATAGGTCATTCAGAAACAGAGGCACATGAACCAAAACAAGAAAATAGTTTTCTAAAAGCTAGAATTAATCAGCTTGAAGATCAGGCAAAGAAAGTGGATGAAATTCAGTTTTTAAAAATTAGAATCAAACAACTAGAAGCAAATGACTTCACAAGGCAGCAAGAGTCTATATAACAAAATAAAAAAAAATGAAACAATTAAGGAAAATATGAAACACCTCATTGATAAGACAATATTGCTCTATAACTTATAATATATAATATAATATAACTTATAACTATAATTTGTGCTTTATCTTTCCCTGACTTAAATATAAAAATTATCTGTGTCCTATAAAAAGAAGCTAGTAAGGTGTTTTTTTCTCAATTTTTGAGAATAGTTTGTGTGATAAGGGTACTAATTGTCCTTTTAAAATTGGACAAACTACTTCTTTAAATTCATCAGGACAGGAGGTTCCTCTATCCTTTGGAAGTTTCTTCAAACTTAATACCATATCCTTTCCTAAAAAATGGATTATTTAATATCTCTATTTGGCCTTCTGAAAATTTGAATAAATTAGGTTCTGAAACTATTCCTCTATTTACCCTATGTATTGGTCAGTTGGGCTGATTTTCTTTTCTTTCTTTTCTTTAAAAATATTATTTGTTGTCTGGGAGTCAGAAATACTGAGGAAAATTATGATGATGTAAAGAACAGAAGGCATCAAAGAAACCACATTTAAAGAATAAAATAAAACCAACACCTGGGCTTCCAAGAAAGCCCTCATCCCCCCATGGTCACTCTGGTCCTCATACTCATCATTTCTCCAGCCTCAGCCTCTTGAACTCTTCTCAATCCTCCAGAGCTACACTGGGGTGGCATCTGTATTGATCAGATGCTAGGGAAGTTTGAAAGAGAAAAATGGACCCTCTTTGCTCCTCTGACTTTTGTGTCAACTATTTCTAGTTGTCTACATAGGAGATGGCAATCTCCCCCACACCCACACACCAACCCAAGTTGTGGCCAAGCCTGAGACAGGTAGGGGCAGCAAAGACTTGGGATTTATTTAGTCTGAGAGGACTCTATTTGGTCCCTGCCTATCCTCCAGGGCCCTCTTTCCAAAGATCTCCCTAGATCTTTCCCAGTTCTCCATTGTGATCTTTGAATTTCCTGGGTTAGAGGAGGATGGTGAGGGGCTAGTTCCCACTTCTACAGGGCAAAAGGAAAGAAAGTACAGGGTTAGAGACCAGGCACAGGATGTGGTAGCAACAACTGTCCCACCTTAACATGCACAAGCCGGCCCAACCCTAACCAAGATGTTTCCACTAGAAATTTGAGAGATCACACCCAAGTTTTCAATGCTCCCTGTCCTGAAGTTTTCTCATCTCCCAGAAGT
>NC_058132.1:21602442-21653763 GCF_016433145.1 Gracilinanus agilis
ATACATACATACATATGCACACTCAGAGGATGTCAGTCAGTCCCGGGGTAAGGAGGAGCACTAACACACACCCTAGAGCTTGTAGCCAAAGCAGAGTATGGGTCCTCATTACATTTCAAGGGCAGAAAAGAGTTCTTATGGTCATTCACAGATGAGAGCATAGGCCAGGAGAGTAGCAAATATACCTCTCTTTATGTTTTATCATTTTGGAACAAATGAAAATTTACATGCTCCCAGAACCAGCTCCAAAAACAGTTGCACAAAACACTTGAAGTTTGGGATACGGATCACCCTTCACCAAGAAATAGTCTTGGAAAATGAGCAAGTAATCAGAAAAGTACGTGAACATAGAAAGCTATTATGGTGACAGGGAATATCAAAATATGAGCTCTGAAGAAGACAATAATGACAAAATTGCTATATCCAAAGCCTCAAAGAAAAATGTTAATTGTTCTCAGGCTCAGAAAAAATACTGGAAGAGCTCAAATCAAATTTAAAAATCAAAGAAGAGAGGTAGAAAAAATTGGGGAAAGAAATGAGAGTGGGGCAAGATCACAAAAAAAGAGTCAATATTTTGGTGAAGAAATCATAAAAATGAAGAAAATAACATCTGAAAAATCAAAATAGATCAAATGGTAAAAGAGACACAAAAATCCACTGAAGAGAAGTCTTTGAAAAGCAAAACTGGCCACATGGGAAACATGTTTTAAAAAATCATTGAAGAAAAGAACTCTTTAAAAGTAGAATTGACCAAATTGGAAAGGAGGTTGTAATATCATTTCTGCTATGCAAAATGGAAAGCAGAATGATTGACATTTAGCAGTTTGGAACTTGGAATGAACCAGAGATTGGCATGAGCCAGCAAGGGAAGACAGTTACTGAGGGCAGTATGAAAAGCAGTATTTGGACTGAATAAGTCTCTCAATTTGGAGAAGGGCTTTTGGTGGGAAGTTTTGGTTGGTTGAGTAGGCCAAATCAGTTTAGGTTACTAACAGCCAATACTGATCAATACCTTAGTGTCCAATCCTGTGTGAATTTATACTATACATCCTAATTAATTAATCATCAAAGAAGAAGCAACATCAATACCATCAAATAACCTGGTTCAGGTTAAAGTTGCAACTGAGAGAGACAAATCTCTTCAACTGCTAATCTCAAACCCTGATTACTTTCAATTGATATCACCTGATCATCTGTAGCTTTAGTCAAGGATTCCTTTTATACCTCTTTCCTTCAGTTCCCTGTTTCCCTTTTCCTAAGTCTGTTTTCATTAAACCTTGAAACTTATTTAATCGGATGTCATTCTTACCCTAAGCATCATCACACATATCTTTGGGTATCTGAAGGAAGAGGGATTATTCAAAACCAAAGTTAAGTCACAGTCATTTAGTGTTTATCTACCTTTTGGAGCCCAGATAAGCAGTCAATGGAGCTGTAATCTAACCCACAGTCTCTTCTCTTGATCACTTGTCCTGGAACACTGTTATATTGAGTCTGAGTGTATTAATTGCTTCACAAATACTCCTGTGGGGTCCTAAGTGTTCACCACCTCAACTTAGTGCTACACCTAGGGATTCCCACAGCCACTCAGCTTCAGATACTCATACCATTAAAGGACCTCGTGTGCTCCCATTATAATATAACAAGGTTCAAAAGCTTTCTAAAGAAAATAATTCCTTAAAAGTTAAAAATGAGCAAACAGAATGTAATGATTCTCTGAGACATCAAAAGAATGGAAAAATGGGAAAAAATATGAAATATCACTGGAAAAACACTGTTATGGAAAATAGATCCAGGAGTAATCATTTAAGAATTATTGGAATACCTCAAAACCATGATCAAAAGAAGATCCTAGACATTATATTTCAAGAAATTATCAAGAGAAACTGCCCTGATATTCTGGAACAAGAAGGCAAAAGTGAAAGAATCCACTGATGACCTCCTGAAAGATATCCGAAATGAAGACTCCCAGGAGTAATGTAGCTAAATTCAGGAGCTCTCAGGTCAAGGAGAAAATATTCCAAATATTCATAAACAATTCCAGTATCATGGAGCCACAATCAGAATAATTCAAAATTTAATGACTTCTACATTAAAGTATCATAAGACTTCTGATATGATATTCTGAAAAGTAAAGGAGTTAGGACTGCAATCAACAACCACCTTATTAGCAAAACTAATAATTATTTGGGGGAAAATGGATATTCAGTGAAATAGAGGGCTTCCAAGCATTCCTGATGAAAAGTCCAGTGCTGTATTGAAAATTTGACATTGAAACACCAGACTCAAGAGTAGCATAAAAAGATAAATAGGAAAGAAAATAATCAATTATGGTTAAACTGTTTATATTCTAAAATATGAAGATGATATTTGTAACTCCTAAGAATTTTATCATTATTAGTGCAGTTAGGTGAATGCATAGGCAGAGGGCATGGGAATTAGTTGGATATGATGAGATAATATCTAAAACAATAAATTAAGGCATGAGAAAGATAAATTTCCTAAGATAAGGGAGAAGGTCAAGGTAGGATGGGATAAATTACCTCACATATAAAAGGCATAAAAGAATTAATCAACAAAACAGAGAAGAAGCCCTCCCATGGCTGAATAGCCCAAACTGTATGGGGGGGAGGGGTTTTATGGGTTCAATATATTAAAAGATAGTCACCAGGGGGCAGCTGGGTAGCTCAGTGGATTGAGAGCCAGGCCTAGAGATGGGAGGTCCTAGGTTCAAATCCGGCCTCAGACACTTCCCAGCTGTGTGACCCTGGGCAAGTCATTTGACCCCCACTGCCTACCCTTACCACTCTTCTGCCTTAGAGTCAATATTGACTCTAAGATGGAAGGTAAGGGTTTAAAAAAAATAAAATTAAAAAATTAAAAAAAGATAGTCACCAGAGGATTGAACTATTAACAATCCTCAATTAAGAATAATCTCAAGTCAAAATTGACTTTTATGGAAGTTTATTTACAATTAAGAAGAGAGGATATAAGGAAATAAGAATCTAACCCAGTAGGTAACTTATTACAATCCTCTAATTAATCCAGGTAGATCTTAATCCTCAGCCAAGAGTTAGAGGCCCAGAGGCCCAGAGGTGAATGGAGCAAAACATCATTCACTGAGTCTACTAAAAGAATTTTCTTAAGAGAAGTTCAGGAAGATTCAGTCAGTCTTTAACTCACCACGTAGAATTCAAAGAAGATATT
Source organism: Gracilinanus agilis (assembly GCF_016433145.1). Lineage (NCBI taxonomy): Eukaryota > Metazoa > Chordata > Mammalia > Didelphimorphia > Didelphidae > Gracilinanus > Gracilinanus agilis. Next base: position 21,605,650 of record NC_058132.1, read on the forward strand.
TAAAGCAGTCTCACCAGGGTCTCAGTGTTCCAACACTCCTCCATGAGCCAGAAGTCCATCACCAGAAGCCCTCTTCAACTGAAGACCTCAGCTGACTGAGGACCTTCTCCTTTTAAAGGGGTCACTTATGCACCACATCCTGTGCCTACCTCCTAATTTGCATGTCCAATCACAATAGATGATTCTTATAGTACTGCCTAGGGGGCAGTCAGTTGATTCAGATTCATCACCCACTCTAGCACAGGCAGGTTACAGACCTCCCAGAATTAGAGGTGTTCTCACCTTTGGTGATTAAATCTAAAGACAGGCAGTTTAGACTTAATCTAATTATCACAAAACCCAAAAATAGGATCAGAGGATCAAGATTATAGCCGATTACAGGGGAGAAAGAAGTAAAAAATATGAGCAAATAACAGAAAAAGAAAAAAAGAAACCACAATTGATAGTTTTTATCCAGAAATTAAACAAAGAGAAAATGGATCAGAAGAAGATAAAGGAACACCAAGAAAAAATCAGTGAAATGGACACAGACTTTGGAAGAACTTAAAATTCAATTAATTCAAGAATTCAAAATCTAAATAACTCAAGAATTCAGAAAACAATCAACAGAGGCTGAAGGCAATTGGGAAAAGGAAATACATGATCTAAAACAAGAAAATAATGTCTTAAAAGCCCAAATTGACCAGCTGAAAAATGAAGCAAAGAAGGCAAAAGATGATCTACAGAGAAAAGCAGACCAGAAGGAGAAGGATGAGCAAAAAGCCAGGGAAGAAATTCAGTCTTTAAAAATTAGAATTCAACAACTAGAAGCAAATGACTTCACAAGGCAGCAAGAATATAAAAAACAAAATTAAAAGAATGAAAAATTTGAGGAAAATATGAAACACCTCATTGACACAATCACAGATCTGGAAAACAGATCTCAAAGAGACAACTTAAGGATTATTGGACTGCCAGAACATCATGACAAAAGAAAAATTTGGACATCATCTTACAGGAAATTATACAAGACAACTGTCCCGACATTCTTGAACAAGGAGGAAAAGTGGAAATAGAAAGAATCCACAGGTCACCTTCTACATTTAATCCACAACTAACAACTTCCAGAAATATTATAGCCAAATTCAAAAACTACCAGACCAAGGAAAAAAATATTACAAGCTGTTAAGAAGAAGTCATTCAGATACCAGGGAACCACAGTTAGGATAACACAGGATCTAGCTGCATCTACATTGAATGACAGGAAGGCATGGAATAGAATATTCTGGAAAGCAAGAGAGCTAGGTCTACAACCAAGAATTAACTATCCAGCAAAACTGACTATAGTCTTGCAGGGGAAAGTATGGTCATTCAACAAAATCTAAGATTTCCAAGCATTCAGAAAGAAAAAAAGGACTTAAGCAAAGAGTTTGCTACTTAAACACAGAACTCAAGAAAATCACCATGAGGGGAATCTCAGTCATTTGAGAATCTTCTTGCCAGCAGCACTGTTTGGAACTCTTACAACAGACTGGCTCCTTTGTTCACGCTCAAGGTAGGTGTATGAGCTACTGGATGAAGTGGTGTGAAAGCACATATCCAAGCACATAATGATTACATGATCTTAGACATTTGAGACAGCAGACACTGTCACTGATTCCAAAGAATAAAAGGGGGGAAAAGTGAGAGGCCGAGATGGAGAACTACCTTGTTATTTGACAGAGAAAAAAAATCAGTATTCTGAAGTGCGTTTATTTATTCAAATAAATTCTTTAACTTTTTTTTTTAATTTTTTTTATTTTAAACCCTTTAACTTCTGTGTATTGACTCGTAGGTGGAAGATTGGTAAGGGTAGGCAATGGGGGTCAAGTGACTTGCCCAGGGTCACACAGCTGGGAAGTGTCTGAGGCCGGATTTGAACCCAGGACCTCCCGTCTCCAGGCCTGGCTCTCAATCCACTGAGCTACCCAGCTGCCCCCTAAATTCTTTAACTTTTGAAAGCCTTAAAGATGCTTTTGGAACTTCTCTTAGAAAAAAATGAAGTTAGGACTAAAAGGAAGAAAAGTGGACATCTGGCTCCCCTTCAGTGAAAATAAGGACCACACTTTAATGAAAACCAAAGAAATAGAGTGAGCTAAAGTTCATGAGTGGTGTCATTATCGTTGTCTTTGTCATCGTTATCAACAACAACAACAACAACAACTGAAAGTGGCAGATTTGGCAGATTATATTTTTACACTCTGTTATATCCTTAAACTTTTTTAGGGCCTGGGGGAAGATTACATATTAATAGGGCACATGGTAAACCAGAAAAGCAATTGTCTTCTGAATCCAGGTATTATAAACGGACAAGAATAGGGTTTAACCACAGTATAATGCCCATCTTTATCTTTCCAGTTTTTAGAGCCCCAGTATGATACAAATCTACTTTAGGACTACAAGAAGTTTCACCTCCTTATTTTCAAACTGGTCGCATGCCTCTATAAATTAGGTAAGGCTATTCCTTAGATAATAGAAATATTACAATATATCACAATATGGTACAGTAGAAAATGCATCAGTACTGGGCTCAGAAAACCTGGGCTCAGATTCTCTCTCTTACTTATTGACTGTATGACCTTGGGCAAATTGCATATCCTTTCTAAGACTCCTCAGTTTCTTCATCTGTAAGATAAGAGGATGAGATTAGATGGACTCTGAGGTGCCTTATGATGCTATGATTCTATTCTTAAAGTCCTCCATCTTGATATAATAAGACTAGGCAAAGTTTATGGTGTGTTGGCAGCACCTTTATCATCATCATCATCATCATTGGTACCACTATTAATAGTAATAATAGTTAGCATTTATATAATGTTCTAAGATTTACAAAGCACATCATCTCTACACTACAATGAAATATGAGAGTAGGGTTTCAGTGGAGCAATCTAAATATAATTCCATTAAAACCAAGGAAATTTATAATCAAATGAATTTATTTCTATTATCTTCAACATTTTAATCAATGAGTTTCAATAGTAATTCAACAAATTCAGCTTGCCAAATATTTATATGTAAGGCATTGACCTTGAATTTTCTTTCTCAGGCAGTATTACATTACCGTTTCCCACGTTGGGTGGAAATGTTTACATTTTTAAAAACATTAATTTTAAAATTTCATAGACTCATACAATGTGAAAACTGAAAGGGATCTTAGAAGGCATCTAGCCCAAGCTCCTCATTTTATAAATTAGGGAACTAAACCCCAGAGAGATGGTCTCATGCCCAAAGTGAAACAGACATAAAGCATTTAATTTATGTTGTCATTAGTATTTCCTTATAAAATGAATAAAATATTAAGCTTGTGCTACATTCACTTTATTATCTATAATACTTTTAGTTCATACTCATGCAGACTTTAGTAAAGATTTATAATTATTTATGCAAAGTGATAAAACTTGCTTAAAATACAGAGGAAATCTGAATGTTTAACAATATTTACATTTTTTCCTTTGATAAATATTTTTAAATTCCTGCTCTGTTTTTTTTCTCTTAAATGGAACATCTCATAGACTCTACATGGTGATTTATTGATAGATAAATCTTCAAATAAAGCGTCAAAAGCACAACTTTTCTTTGGAGCTGCTGCCTCCAAAGTAGTTATTACTGTTTTCTGAAATCAATAAAATAACCTATGGTCAGTAAAAAAAAGGCACAAAAGCTTTTACAGAGGAAAGGAAGAGGGGAGAATTGGAACAGGAGCACCCAAACAAATCTTATCAGAATTGTTTAAAAGAGGGAATAATATATATTTTCAAAGGGGTATAAAAATCCTTTTGCAGAAAAGTAGGAAGGGAAGGAAATAACAGGAGCTGACAGAAGAGAAGGTAGACTGAGAGAGGTGTTAATCAGAAGTAACTTTTGAGAAGGGATAAGGTGAAAGGAGAAAGAGAAATAATAGAATAAATGAGGGGAAATAGGATGTAGGAAACACAAAGAAATCATAACTAAAAATAAATTACAGAAAAGTGTATTTTTATGAAGACCTCATTTCTCAAATAACAGAAAAGGAAAATGACAAATATTGAAGGGAAGGTGGAAAAATTGAAACATTGATATTGGTGGAGTTGTGAACTGCTTCAACCATTCTGGAAAGCAATTTGGAGCTATGCCCCCAAAGGCTATAAACATGTGTGTGTCCTTTGATCTAGCAATAGCTCTTCTATTTCAGTGTCCCAAAGAAAAAAAAAGGAACAAAGACCTACGTGTACAAAAGCATCTACAGCAGCTCTTTATGACATAGCAAAGTATTGGAAATCGAGAGGATACCCATCATTATGGGGATTGGCTGCACAAGATGTGGTATATAATTGAAATGAAATACTATTGTGGCACAAGAAATTATTAACAGAGTGTTCTCAGAAAAACCTGGAAAAATTTACATAAACTGATGCAAGGTGAAATAATCAGAACCAACACAAAAGAAGCACATACTAGATGTTTGTTGAATTGAATTGAATATTCAATTCAACAAGCTTTTCAATTTGCTTATCCAAGACAGTGACTCAAAATATTTATTTAAAATTTACCATGTGCCAGGTAGTAGTCACTAAAGTTACCTTATTTTCCAAAGGCTAGTCTTGAAAACTTAGAAGAAAGAACAGAGGCATTATACATGTTACATAACAATAAACTGAAAAAGAGCATGGCCAAATTGGAATAAAAGAATCAAAGGCAGAAAAGAAAATAATGAAACTTTTCTTTAATTTAAAAATTGGAAAAACATATAATAATCCTGCAAATAAGAAAATTTAACTGAGAGATGAGATGTCCAGAAATAATTTAGAGATTATAGAGAAAGAAATTTAAGTTATAATCCCAGAAATCTTATAGAAATTTTGACCAGAAACATTTGAAGCTAATGACAAAATACAGACCAAGAAACTCCACAGAATGCCAGTGAAAAGAAACTCCCAAATCAACTCATTAAGAAATACAGAAAATCCCGTTCAAGACTACATCAATGAATAAATATTCTAGCAAGAAAAATGGCCTTTCTAATTCCAATATAATCCTATCAGACTAGTATAGCCTTATTTTATAGTTAACTACCCCCTCAAAAAATGAAAGAGAATATAGAATATAATAACCCAAACACAACTAAAATAAATTGTTATTACAAAATTCAGGGTAAGAGGAGATCTAAAAGAAAAAGACTTAAAGAAAAGAATTGACTATTTGGTGAAAAGGAATAATTTAAATCATTCCTTTGAAAGAGCACAGAGGTGAGCAGAGTATTGAAATGCAAAATGAATAAACAAAGAAAGTTAGATATATTCAAATAGTAATGAAAGAGTAAAAATAGAAAAGGTTATTTTCCTTGTGACTACTTTTAGACAAACACATGAATGTGTAGTCTCTGTGCTTGTTTTTTGGAGTTAAAAAAAGTTACATTATCTGAGTAAGAATACTAAAGTTAAAGAAGCATCAGTGATCTAAAGAATATAAGGAATAAGAGGCATATTGGGAAAATCAAGAAGAGAATATGAAAATAATTAATTTTATGAAGAGAAATCTTTCATCTTCTTATAAGCAAACCAATACTATAGGTGATCAGATTATAAATAAGATTAATCTTTTGGTTGGGGGGAAGAGAAGAGGAATCTTTCAATAAATTAATCAATCAGCAAGCATTTATTATTCACCTATTATATATTTTTAAGAATTCCCTGGTGCTTGGGACAGAAAAGCAAAAGTCAACAAGCAATTCCTGGGCTCAAAGATTTAACCTCCTATCTAGACAGACTTCCTTATACATAAACAATAGGAATATATAAAGTAAATTCACCCCTGCATTGCCCAGAATTCTTGATGGAACAGAGTTAAGAGATTTCCATTTCTCCCCCTTAATTGGGAACAGTGATAGATGGTAAGAATAAAACTTTATAGGAAGAAAAGCAGGAAAGATTGGGAATTGAGTACAATATGTAATCATAGTTTCAAAGGAATGATTTTATGTCTCAAAAGGGATAAAGGAGAGTGGGAGAAAATATAAAATGGGTTTGTTAACCTCTAGAGGAGGGTTCAAATACTCCAAGAACCCTATTACCACCATTAAGTATGTGTATTCTTGGGAGCAGATTCTAAAGGGTGTATTCTTATTTAACATGTAATTCATGGACTTATTGTTGTTTCCACTGATTTTTAATCTTGTTTATGGCATTTCAGTATACTTGCTTTCCTTTGCAATCCTGTGTCTTTTATTTTGTAATTTAAAACCATGATTCTGAGAAGGGGTCCATAATTCACTTAACAAACAGCTAAAGTGGCCCAAATCTTTTGCTCCACAGAAACCTAGAGGGGTAAGAGAAGAAGTGGATTAAAAACACACTTCTTGGGAGGACATAATACAGGTTAATATTTCTCAAATAATGAAATGAATGGGCAGGGGGAGGATTAGGTGCTACCATCTTATCTGAGCTGGGAAGGGAAAGGTTAGTACTTTGAAGGAAGCCAGGGATTCTGTGAGGTAGTAAGATTTCCCCTAAAATTAAAAATTTTGAAGGAAAACAAAAAGGGAAAGAGGAAAAAAAAAAGACAAACTAGTTAATATATCAGAGAAGTTTGAAATATATGCAATGTACCAAAACAATGGAGCTCATCTCTTCAGATCAATGGGATAAGGATGTCTTCTCATATCTTTTCTTGAGTACTATGCTTTTTTCCTTGTAATTTACCTCATTCATTTGAAGTAGGTTTTTGGTGGTTCTTCCAATTTACTTTACTATTAAGTTGTGTGTGTGTGGTGTGTGTGTATGTGTGTGTTTGTGTATTTGTGAATTTTTTCTGCTTACTTCACTTTGCATCCAATTGTGTAAATATTTATATGCTTCTTTAATTCCATCATATTCATCATTTTTTGCTACAAATATTTTGGTGTATTTGAATTTTTCCTTTTATCACTGACATGCTTAATGAATAAGTTTAACCTTTATATTCTCTAGGATGTCTACTTGAAGAGTATAGATATTTTTGTCACTTCATTTATATAATTTTGAATTGCATTCCAAATTCGTTGTACTGATTCAAAATTCCAAACATAATAAAAATGTTTTCCTATATTCCCACCATTTCTCTAATAATCATTGTAGCCTTCTTTTGTCATCTTTTCTGATCTGTTGGTTTTTGAGGGTGAATTTCAGGGTTGTTTTGATGTGCATTTCTCTTATTATTAATGATTTAGAGCATTTTTAGAAAAAAAACTATTAGTTTTTTTATTCTTTTGAAAACTTTTATGTCCTTTGACTGCAATCTATTAAGAATAACAAAGAGATTTCTGAGACAGTCTCCATATTAATTGTCATGGGACCCCAGAAGCCAAACCCTTACCTGCAAAGTTTAATAAAAAAATTTCCCATCATTTTATTGCTTCTCATCTTATCATAAGTTAATTGATCTTGTGCTTTTCAATTTCATGTAATCAAAGTTATTTATTTTATCTATTGTTTCTCTCTTGTTTCTTTAAAAATACATTTTTTTAAACCCTTGTACTTCGGTGTATTGTCTCATAGGTGGAAGAGTGGTAAGGGTGGGCAATGGGGGTCAAGTGACTTGCCCAGGGTCACACACCGGGAAGGCCAAATTTGAACCTAGGACCTCCCGTCTCTAGGCCTGACTCTCACTCCACTGAGCTACCCAGCTGCCCCAAAAATACATTTTTTTCTACCCAAAGCTCTGAGAAGTGTATGAACTTTTCTTTTAAGTTTTTAAAAGATGATCTTTAATATCAATGTCATGTATTCATTTTTAAATTTATTGTAAAATATGGCAGAAGATATTGGCCTAAAGGCAATTTTAGTCAAACTACTTTAAAGTTTTCCATTTTTTAATCAAAATGGGAGTTCTTTTCTAATGTATGTTTTTCAGCTGGTTGAATTTTGTTATTAACTTTTTGTTTATGACTGTCCCTTTTTATTTTATTTATCTTCTCTAATTTTACTTTATTTTCTTCTTTAAATTTATTATTCTTAACATTAATTTTAGAAATAATTTTGAATTTCAAAGTCTTCAAAATTCTCTCCAATTTCTCCCTCTTTCATTGAGAAGGCCAGAAATATGATATCAATTATATATATTAAATCATAAAAAACATATTTTCATATTAGATATGTTGCAAAAAAGAAAAAAAGGTAAATATACTTTAATCTTCATTCAGAGTTAATGAGTTCTCTCTCCTGAGGTGCATAGAATTTTTCATCTTGAGCCCTTCAGAAGTGCCTCGACTCATGCGTTCATCAGAGTAATTAAATAAGTCCTTAACTGTTGAGCATCATTACCATATTGTTTAACGTATACAATATTCTGTGGGTTCTGTTCACTTTACTTTGTATCAGTTCATCTATGTTTTCCTCGGTTTCCTGAAACATCATCATTTCTTATAGAAAGTTCTTATAGAATAATAATATTCCATCAAATCATATACCACAGTTTGATCAATCATTTTCCATTTGATTGGCATCCTTGCCAGATACAAATATTTTGATATCACAGAAAGAGCTACTATAAATGTTTTTATATATACAGGTAGTTTTCCTTTTTCTTTTCTCTCTTTGGGAGATAGACCTTGTAGTGATATTTCTGGGTCAATGGATGTTCATATTTTATATCTCTTTGAGTTTAGTGCCAAATTTCTCTCTAGAATGTTAGAAATAGTCCAGAACTCCACTTATTATTCATTGTCTCATTTTTTCTATAACCTCTCCATAATTTGTCATTTTCCTTTTCTCTCATTTGAGCCAATATGATAGGTGTGAAGTGGAAATTCAGAGTGGTTTTAAGGGTCATTTCCCTAATCAATAGTGAGTTGGGCCATTTTTATCTGACTGTAAATAGTTATGATTCCTTCTTCTGAAACTGTCTATTCATATTCTTTGATCATATTAAATTTGATTCAGCCCTCCATGTATTTGAGAAATGAGACCTTTCTCAGAGAAGCTATGGGGAAAATGTTCTCCCCATTTTCCTGACCTCCTTCTAATTTTGGCTACATTTGTTTTCTTTGAGCAAAATTTTTAAAATCTCAACTAATCAAAATTATTCATTTATTTTCTGTGATCATTTCCTTATTCGGTCAAAATTTTTTCCTTTATCCATAGACCTGACAGTAAAATTTTTCATGCTCACCTAACTTATTTATTATATCATCTTTTACATCTAAATCAGGTACCCATTAGCCCTTACCTTGGGCTATGGTGTGAAATGTGGGACTTTGCAGTTTCTGCCAAACCGCTTTCCAGTTTTCCCAGAAATCTTCTCTACTTGCTCTTTTATAATAGATTTTGATAGTGGAAAATACTCTTTCCTCTTTGCTTCTTTACCTTTAAAACTTTTTCTCTTGATATTCATTATCATTTATTTCTCTACTTCAATTGTGTTATATTTTTTTTGAGTGTAAAATGTTTCTTTGGAAGTAGGTTGCCATATAACTTAATTGGTTCATCTTTGGTATTTCTGGCCTGCTCTTCTACCATCATTTCTTTCTAAGTTCTAATTTCACTTCTCTTTCCTTGTGTCTTTATGGAAATAATATTCCTAATGTATTTTTGTCATCTTGTTGATTTTTGTTTATTTTCATATTTCTTCACGCCACAAATTTTGCTTATTACAGTTTTATGTTATAATTTTATGGAGAATATTTATTTTATTAAATTCTTATCTCATAATTGGTTGCTAATTTTATTTTTCTCATGTAAGATTGTTAAGAGTAATTTCAATGAAGTCATTTGCTCATTACAGCTTTTTCTCAGAATGCTTCAAATACTTATTTCATTTAATAGCCCTCTTTTTTCACTGATGATTAAAGTTAGATTTAATGACACTTTGTGTTGAATCTTGTGGGGAAATTGATGCGTTATACTATTTTCAAAAATTTATCTTATCGTTAATATTTAACTTTATATGATTAAAGGCTGTCCATACCCAGAATGTTGCCTGACTCCAGTACCTCTCTAGGAGTGCTAGAGATGACAATAAGGTGTTTTTGTTCCCCTAAGTGCTGGATCCTTCCAAAATCATTCTTTTTACCCCTTTTACATTTTAAATTTTTTTTCCAGATTACATGTCAAATAGAATTGTTAATATTTGTTTTCTGATGTTTTTCAGTACATGTTTTCTCTCTCTCCCTCTTCCTCCTCCTCCTCCTCCTCCTCCTCTTCCTCTTTCTCCTCCTCATTCTCCTCCTCCTCACATCCCTTATAAGTATTTTTATTGTTCATGCATTTTCAGTAATTAATGAGTCTTTGTTACCACAATGGAGGTTTTCTTAGCAAAGATACTGGAGAGATTTGTCATTTCTTTAATAGTTAATTTTACAGATGAAGAAATAAAGGCAAACGGGTTTAAGTAACTTGTTCAAGGGTGACTTGTCAAAGCTAGTAAGTGTCTGAAGCCCTATTTTATCTCAGGTAGGTGAATCTTCCTGACTCTAGTCTATCTACTAAGCCACATAACTGAACCCAAATTGGACTATCTGAAAGCCATGATCAAGAAAAAACCTTGGATATCATATTATAAAAATTATCAAAGATAACTGCCTAGAGATCCTCAAACAAGAAAATAAAATTAAAATTGAAGGAATTCACAGATCACCTCCAGAAAGAAATCCTCAAATCAGAACTTCCAGGAATATAAAATTTAAATTCAAGAGCCATCAAACCAAGGAGAAAATGCTTCAAACAGCCAGAAAGGAACCATTCAAATATCATGAAACTATAATCAGGATCACACAGGACCTAGAGACTTCTACATTAATTAACTGAAAGGCATGGAATATGATATTTAGGAAGGCAAATGATTTAGGTTTACAACCAAAGTCATCTATCCAGGAAAACTGAGTATATTCTTTCGGAGGGGAAAATGCACATTCCATAAAATAGAGGATTTCCAGAAATTACTGAGGAATAAGGCCAGATCTAAACAAAAAATTTGAAGTCCAAACATAAGACACAATAGAAGCCCCAAAAGGTAAATAAGAAAGAGAAAATGTAAGGGACTCATTAAGGTCAAGATGTTTATATATCTACATGAAAAGAAAATTTTTGTAATTTTCAAAAGTTACTCTTAGTAGAGAAGATAGAAGGAATTTACTCAGAAATAGGGTAGGAAAATAAGCTTATTATTATGATATGATGTATATGATGATATATGATGATATGTTATGTATGTAAATGTGATGATATAGAACAATATCTATATATGATATGATATGTATGCAAATGAACAATATGTAAAAAAAATTGATCAAGGGCGGCTGAAAGAGAGGGTTGCACTGAGAGAAAAGGGAAGGGAAAGATGAATGGGGTAAATTATATAACATAAAGAGGTGTGAAAAATAATTATAGAGAGGAGTGGGGATAAGGCTGGTGATGGGCAATGCTTAAAGTTACTCTCATCATAACTGGCTCAGGGAGGGAATGAACAAGGAGTAAAAGGGGAATAAGACAAGGGAAGGGAGAAGTAATTGGAGAGAGGGGGAAGTGGGGGATGGCAAAAAGCAAAATACTGGTGAGAAGGAAGAGAATGAAAGGGAATAGAGCAGGATCTAAAGGGGATAATATGATGGAGGGCAATACACAGTTAGTAATCATAATGCTGAATGTGAATTGGATGAACTAACCCATGAAATGGAAGCAGTAGAGTGGATTAAAAACCAGAATCCTACTATATGTTGTTTACAAGAAATACATTTGAGGCAAGGTGACACACACAGATTCAAGGTAAAAGGCTAGAACAGAATTTATTATGCATCATCTAAAGTAAAAAAAGCAGAAGTAACAATCATGATACTAGACAAAGCTAAACTAGAAATTGATCTAATTAAAAAAGATAAAGAAGGACATTACATTCTGTTAATGGGCACTATAAATAATGAAGTAATATCATTACTAAACATTTATGCACCAAATGGTATAGCATCAAGATTTCTAAAGGAGAAATTAAAGGAGCTCAAAGGGGAAATAGATGGTAAGACCATACTAATGTGGGAACTCAACCTTCCCTTTTCAGAACTAGATAAGTCAAACCAAAATATAAATAAGAAAGAAGGCAATGGAATGAAATGCTAGAAAAATTAAAGTTAATATATATCTGGAGAAAACTGAATGGGGATAAAAAGGAATACATTCTCAGTAACACATGGTCTATTTACAAAGATCAACCATATACTAAGGCAGTGATGGGCAAGCTTTTAAAAGAGGGGGCCAAAGGAAAGGAAATGCTCATCTGTCAGTTTGTTTCTAAGGCAACTCTTTCAAAGTTTCATTGTATTGTACCCTACTCATTGTATTAGTCAGATTAAGAATAATGCCGCATGGGTTGGATAGAACATTTCAGGGGACCACATCTGGCCCTCAGGCCATAGTTTGCCCATCACTGGTCTAGGGGAAAATGACCTAAGGAAACTAGTGTTGGATAAACCCAAAGATCCTAGCTTTGGGGACAAGAACTCACTATTTCACAAAAACTGCTGGGAAAATTGGACAACAGCATGGGAAAAATTAGGTTTAGATCAACATCTAATGCCCTATACCAAGATAAATTCAAAATAGGTAAATAATTTAAATATAAAGAATAAAATCATAAATAAATTACATAAACATAGAATAGTATATCTGTCAGAGCTGTGGGAAAGGAAGTAATTTAAGATTAAGCAAGAGATAGAGAACACCATAAAATGTAAAATGAATGACTTTGATAATAACAAATTAAAAAGGTTTTGTACCAACAAAACCAATGCAATCAAAATTAAAAAGAAAGCAACAAACTGGGACAACATTTTTGTAACAAAACTCTCTAACAAAGGTTTAATTACCCAAATATATAAGTAATTAAGTCAAATTTACAAAAAAATCAAGCCATTCCTCAATCAACAAATGGTCAAGGGACACGAATAGGCAGTTTTCACAGGATGAAATCAAAACTAATTAGCACATTAAAAAGGGTTCTAACTCCCTCCTGATTAGAGAAATGCATATTAAAATGGCTCTGAGGTACCACCTCACAGCTATCAGACTGGCCAACATGGCAGCAAAGGAAAGTGATAAATGTTGGAGGGGATGTGACAAAATCGGGACCCTAATTCACTTCTAGTGGAGTTGTGAATTGGTCCAACCATTCTGGAGGACAATTTGGAACTATTCCCAAAGGGCTTTAAAAGAATGCCTGCTCTTTGAGCCAACCATACCACTACTGGGTTTGTACCCCAAAGAGATAATAAGGGGAAAGAGTTGTACAAAAGTATTTATAACTGCTTTTTGGTGGTGTCAAAAAAATGGAAAATGAGGGAGTGTCCATCGATTGGGTGATGGCTGAACAAATTGTGATATCTGATGAAAAATTATTTTGCTGAAAGGAACAATAAACTGGAGGATTTCCATGTGAACCAGAAAGACCTCCAGGAATTGATGCAAATAGAAAGGAGTAGACCATTATATACTTTTATAAGGAAGAGAGGATTATAGCAAAAGAGGATGATCTCAAAGGGACAGATGCAAGGGAAAAGAATTCTGGAATGTTGAAGGAAGGGTTAGACTAGAACAGAGGGGGTTAGTGGTATCTCTCTGGAGGTACCTGAGGAGTGTGGATGCTTGTCCTTAGGGGCTAATCCTATCCTGATTCTTCTCTTGCCTGCTTTCTTGTGTGATCTATTTCCTTGGAGAAGGACCTGGTGATCCTGAACCAACTGTTTGCAGTGATTGTAAGACCAGGTCTAGGTTCTTTTTGAATCTAGGTCCTTTCCTGGGTACTGTCAAGATTACCACACACCATTACCTCTAGTACTAACTAAAGGGGTTTTTAGTGAAGATTAGCTAGAACAGGGAATGGGATTATCCTATTCCCCCTTTAACATTTCCCTATTAAAATAAATTACTTTCCCAGTTACTGAGTGGTCTTTGTGTTGATCTCAGACTAGGCTCTGCCCTGGTCAGAGTTAACTGTTGGCCTTCAACTTACAGTGTAATATCTTGTTACTGGCCCAATATAATCCATCTCATACCATCCCCCAAACCACCCTACTACAATACAGAAACTGATACATTATGGCACAATCGAATGTAATGGGCTTCTCTACTAGCAGCAAAGCAATGATCCAGGATAATCCAGAGGAATTTAGGAGAAAGAACATCATCCACATACAGAGAAAGAACTGTGGGAGCAGAAATGCAGAAGAAAAACATATAAACAATCATATAGTTCGATAGGAAAGTGATTACGGTTTTGATGTTAAAGGATCACTCTACGGCAAATATGAATAAGATGGAAATAGGTTTTGAACAATGACACATGTATAACATAGTGGAACTGCTTGTCAGTTCCAGGAGTGGGGAGGGAAGAGGAGTGGGAAAAATCATGAGTAATGTAACCATGGAAAAATATTTTAAATTAAAAAAAGAACATTCACTAAGAACCAGTATTACTTAGATTTTTCAAAAAAATAGGCAAAAAGGACCTATTTGTATAAAAATATTTCTAGTAGGGTTTTTTTGGTGGCAAAGAACTGGAAATTGAGGGGATGTCCATCATTTGGGAAATGGCTGAACAGTTTGTGCTCTATGATTGTAATGAAACACTATTGTGCTATAAGAAATTACTAGAAAGATGATTTCCAAAAAAGCAGGAAAGACTTAGATGAACTGATGCAAAGTCAAGTGAGCAGAACAGAAAGGCAAAATTTTATAAAGAACAACTGTGAATAACTTAGTTATTCTTAGATAACAGTGATCCAAGACAATCTCCAGGAACTCATAATGAAAAATTACATCTCTCTCCAGAGAAAGAATTGTTGAAATTTAAATACTGTGGTGCAGAAGGTGCAAGTCTACCCTGCAAAGCCTTACTGCAGAATTTCTGACAGTTGAAAAGGGTTTAGAACCCTGAGGGGAGACAGTTGATCTTGGAGACTTGATGAGAGTAGGAGGGTCAACTGAGCTCTGTCTTTGGACTGAAAACCTGACCTTGATTCTGCAGCTTTTCTCTTAAGATTTGTTAGCTTAGCTATTTCCTTTGGATCTCCCTGACCTTCCCTATTCCCAATCATCATTTTCCCTTCCTGAATTTCTGTGGGTTTTGGGAAGGAGGGTGGATCTGGGTGGTAGCTTTCAAACTTTGTAGATTTAGTTTCCCCATAGTCAAGTAGGGCTTATCCTTGATACAAATTATCTCCTGAATCATTGTATGCAACTTTCCTACCCATTTAGGCAACAAAATCTCCCTGACTGAGTTAGGCAGGTCCTTCTCAGTCTCACATACCTATGTCCCTCCCTCACCTGGAGCTTTCCCTAGGCAGCTGTTAGAGATACCTTGTAACCCTCTGTCTTTTACAATCAATCCTGAAACTCAATAAACCCTGTTTGTCACTTAATCAAACCTTTGGCTAAATTGATAAGAGAGGGAGAAGGGGAGAAAGGAATAATATTCTCTCTGGGTCCTGAGGGGAACTGGAGGCATCCATTTGGGAGGAAGTGGTAATCCCTATACTTCCTCTGGCCTCTTCCTTTGTGAGCCCGAGAAACTTACTAGAAAGCCCTCTAGTCAGTTTCAAGCCATTTCTGGCTGGCCCTAACCTTGTCTGTAGAAGTGCCCTTCCTACCTGGAGGGCTCAGTCTGTTTCCCCTCAGTGTCTCTGTCTCAAACCTGAGTACCCAGTCTGTGTCTTCCTGCTTCAGCTGCCTGCCAGATACCTCATTCTCTCCCTTGCAACTCTTTATACCTCAGTGTTTATATTCCCTAAACTCAGTCATTCCCTTACCTCTCCTACCACATCAATTTACCACCTTCACCATTGTACCTTCCTTTCCCACCTATTGACTTAGAGATCTACAATCCCTATCCACTGTGCTTTAAACCCTTATTACCTCCAGCCTTTAGTCCCTTACCTGGCTTAATTTCCCTATTACAACTACCTTATCACCCTGCCAGCCTTATCCCCTTATTACCACTAGCCTATTCCCCTATTACAACTCTGCTTTGATTCCCTATTACAATACAGACCACAATATAATTTACTTCACTTTCCCACTTCTTTTTATTATTTTGTTCAAATTCTCTAGAAAATAACTAATATGGAAAAATGTGTTATATTATTGCACATGTAAAATCTGTAACAAATTATTTGCAATTTTGGGCAGGAGAGGGAAGGACCAAGGGAGAGAATTTGACTCAAAATGTTAAAAAAATGTTTTTACATAAAATTGAGGAAAAAATAAAACATTTGGAAAAAAAACAAAGGAATCTGCAACACTTTGGGTAGGACAAAGTAGATTCAAGGGTTACACAAAGTGGCACCTGAGTCTGGGTCTTCAAAGAACAAAGCTATGTCAAGAGGAAAGTATAATTCTAGGCATTGGGAGAAGGAGGTCTGATATGTCGACCTCCAGGATGACTGCACTGGGAAAAAGTTTTTGACTATTCAGTTTTGTTTTCCCAACCCCCAAAGCCTGGAAAGTGAGTCCAACTACACTGAGGTCACTCTTCTACAGGCTTATACCCTGTGGGCAAAGTCAGGTTTATTCTTGGCCAGAAACCTATGGTTCAGGGATTTGTAGGTCATTGTCAGATATGTGGCATTTAGTTTGCAGAAGTTTAGGTACAAGTGGGACTACTCAATAGGCATCATGGCTCCTCGGGGATGGGAAGTTAAGGAATATGTATCAGAGATCTAAATTAAATGGGGGTGAGGAAGAAAAAGACTGAAGCAGAAGAGAGGAGAAGAGAGGAATCCTGAGGGAATTACCAGAGAGTAAAGATTCCTTTTAAATGGTTCCCAATGCCTTTGTGCTTTTCCCTCAGTCCAAGGACACATGGCCATAGAATGTGTGTTCTGTGGACATACCCACAATGCGTGCCTCCTATAGAAGGTCTTTATTTTTAGCTCAATATAGGCCACTCTCTGGGGCTCCCACCATTGCCCTGCTCTCAGGACCACGACTGCCTTCCACCATCACATTTGTCTGCCTCACAATCATGCTATCTTCTTTCCCTTATACAGGATCTCTTCTTGAGACCTCAAGCTGTTGAGGGAGGCAAATAAACCAAGGAAGACAAGGACACCAAAGGCAGCTTTAGAGAAAAGGAGAGGATGTGGGGCAAGAACAAAGAGGCCACTTTGGTAAGCTTTGTGACTATCCTTTTCTTGCTAGAGACTCTGTATATGAAGAGGGTCCAGGATTCCGTGGAAAGGAAGGAACAGGGAATGATGTGAAGAAGAGCTGAATTTTCTTTCCTTACCTCCTAGAGCTGTCCATCCACAAGATCTGTGGTAAGAGAGATAGAAACAACATTAGATAAGGTCCAGAAGTGGAAAATGGAGGCCCCAGTTCTTATTCAGCTCTTCCTTCCTTTGGAACATGAGAAGTTTTGCTCTCTCTTGTCCACACTCACCCATGGGGGAGATGCACAGCAGAATAATTCCAACAGGAGGAGACAGAGGAGGAGGAGAAGGAGGAAGGCAATCCATCTGAGGATTTCCACTAGCACTGGCACTGGGATGGGATAGAGAGAAAAATCTTCATAAATTGCTATCCACAGGGGACTCCTCATCTTACCTCTGCATTGACCTTCAATTGTCTCATCTTGTCCATCTCTACTGCCCACTCCTCATCACCATTAGTGTCTAACAGTTTAGTACAAGTGCTGCTCGGGGAAGACTCATCCTCTGGAATTAGGGTTAGAAATCAGAAACCAGGATGGAGAAGTGAGGGTCACAGAGAGTTATGGGAGAAATATAACATTAACGTCCACATCCTTCATCCTCTTGGTCTTATAATTGAAAGCAGTGTCAGAGTCTCTGTTGTCTCTTATCTTACATCTCTTGGTCAAAGGCAAGGTCTCAATTTTCTTTCCTTGTAGGGGTCAAGGGATCAAATGTTTATTGACAGACAACCCATTATAGGTCCTGTATGTTTCCTTCTCTCACCTCTCACTATAAGTTCTAGGGGATCACTGTGCTGTGTCCAGAGACTGCCATTGGTGCTGGGCTGGTAGCTGCATGTGTAATTTCCAGAATGCTTGGGAGTCACATGAGTCAAGAAGAACTGGGCTCCATCTTAAATGATAGCTGTGCCTTGCAATATTTTGTCATATCCCTCCTTGTACAGAAGAAACCCACTACTCCAAGATGGCCCATGACACAGGAGGGTCACATTGTTCCTGAGCCACCTCTGGGCCAGGCCATACTAAGAGGAAAGCCTTGGGGAATGCATCTAGAAATGCAAGAATAGGTCAGAGATGCTCAAAGTCCCTTCCACAAAGGGGTAGAAGGGGCAAAAGGGACATGGGCTCCAAGGATTCCCTGCTCCTAAATTCTGTTTTCATTGGTTCTTTGATTATTCCTTATTTAAAGTCTCTTTCACTAGAGAACCAGGGATTGTAAACCTGAAATGTTCTCCAGGGCTACTGGGAAACAATGAGGTTGTTCCTACTTGAGTCCTTTTCCCTGGATTTTGGGGTGGTATCTAATCTGGCCAATTATTCTCCCTGTACCCTTCACATATATAAGGATGGACCCCACAATCTCAACCTCAACATAATGAGGAGACCTAAACAATTTACTCTTCCAGGACTGCCTCTCAATCGGGACACTCAATCCTCTACTCCCTACAAACCTTGACACATGCCAGCTGTCACTTGGATTTCCAGGACCACATTAGGCTCAGATACCTCTGATGGAACTCTCCTCTCATGATAGAGGCAGCTCCAGTGACCAGCATCCTGAGCTCTCATAGAGAGGAAGAGAAAGTCATGAGGTCCCAGCTGGACTCTGAGTCCCTAATGGGTTAAATGTTCTGTATCTACAGGAGTTAATACCCTCCCCCCAGAATAAAGCTGGAGGGGGCTGCCAGAATTAGAGAGTCATGTGTACCCTAGTCTCAATCCCAAAGCCTGAGAAAGCTGAAAAGAAAGGCTTAGAGAGAGATTCTGTTAGAGGAAGAATCCTCAACTAGGAGTCAGGACACATCAGTCAAGTCTTTGCTCTTCTCCTGAATCCTGAAGTAATCATGACCCACACACGAGCCCTGCCTGAACCTCAGTCATTCCATCTATAAAAGAGGGAATTGGACTAGACCTCTCAGCCCTTTCCTTGATAAGACATAAAGAGAGGTATATTTGCTACTCTCCTGGCCTATGCTCTCATCTGGGAGTGACCATAAGAACTCTTTTCTGCCCTTGAAATGTGACGAGGACCCATACTCTGCTTTGGCTACAAGCTCTAGGGTGTGTGTTCGTGCTCCTCCTTACCCTGGGACTGACTGACATTCTCTGAGTGTGCATATGTATGTATGTATGTATGAAATGGAAATTCAGTCTCATATACCACCCTCATTTTATATTCCATTGGGCATATGGAAATGCTATTCTTTGTGTGCATGTGAATGTTTAAATTGAAAATAATTTAAAAATATAAATAATTTTACATTGTGCCCATAATCCAAAATAAATAAACAAAAATAAAACCATCAACAATAACAACTGATGAGAGAGTAGTAGGAAATGGTATATTTATAATGATAGGAGACCCCGGAAAATTCTCACCAACATAACAATCACTACAAGAGCAAAGCTTGACTTGAGGATTCTTTCTCATCTTTGTTCCAATATTTCTTGGCCTACATTGCCTCTAAGAGACCCCTTATTTTATGTGACTTTCTGATCCTTCAATTAGACTTGATTTCTGCCTAACAACATATTCTGTGCTGGCACCATATTCAGACTAGATGACATACACAAATTCATGCAGACCCCAAACTTGTTTTCAAGCAGGTTCTGGACTTAGCTTGAACAGAACTTTCTACCAATAAAATTATTCAAAAATCTATTAAGCACTTACTCTGTATGAGCCACTGTGCTAGAAAATTTTGGGGACCAGAATTTTAACTGATAAATAAAATAAACCCAATTCTCAGAGTATAATATTGTTTATTAATAAGTATGGGAAAATAAGTATGGGGAAAAAAGACTTCCTCAGTCCTCCAAGTTTCTGGAAATTTTCAATTGGTACAAATTTATGCCCTTGAGCAATGACCGGACCTCCAGAGATTGGAGTCTGAGGAAATAAATGGATTCACATAGAAATCTTATTAATAAATAGTAAAATCCAACATTAATTTCCCTCATTATGACAATATGAATAAGAGTTGAGTACAGAAGGGCTGATCATGGGATTTCCTTGATGAATTTGTTGTCCTTATTTTGAGACTTCAATTGTCTGTGACTCTCCCTATAAGGTATAGACATTCCCACTGTCACTTGAGGAGGACAAGACAGCACATGATTTAGTCTCAGTGACTGGGATGCATCCAAAACAAATTGACTGTTTTGGGTCCTTCTTTTGGCTTGTTCTAAGGAATGAGAAGCAGGGACTGACATTGTCGCTATGCTAAATGGGTTGAATCAGCAGATCTGGGGGATGGCCTCTCCTGAGAAAATTCCTTCCCCCACTTGCACACATACACACACATGTATGTATATACATATATATTTATAACTTTAAATATATGTGTATATTTAATGTGTGTGAGAAATAATATAGCTGATATATATTTGTTAGGGAAGTCTCTCATTTTCTCAAACAAGTTCTTTNAATATAGCTGATATATATTTGTTAGGGAAGTCTCTCATTTTCTCAAACAAGTTCTTTCTCAAATGCCTCAAATAAACTTTTACCACATATATGTAGACAGGTGATATTGATTGTCCTCCTGTGTGTTTATGTAGGTAATAAAGATAGCTTGGAGGGGTGGTACTAGAGCACACTAGTACCAGTAAAAGATTCAAAGGGCATCCTCACCAAGAGTCTCTGAGAAGACATGAGGTCTAAGAAGACTAGAAAGGTGGTGTGGGAGATTAGGAGGGGCTTTGAATGACAGAGGATTTAAAAGTATAGCCTGGGCAGTGCCAAGGGTTCTGATGGATATCTTGAATTGAAGATTATTGAAGAGGACAAGGGCAAATAATAATAATAAGACTTGCCTGGTGGTAACTGCTCCCTCCCACAAAAAGCCTTAGCCTGAAAGCACTGAGATTGGGCCAATGATCCCAGAGGACTCCGCTTCAGACTCTGGGCTCAAATGATTGTTGATCACTTGTTTCATATTTGGTACAAATTCTGAGCCAGTCTCATCTACAGATCCTGAGGGGGCAAGTAATATTGATAACTACAAAACATTGACAAAAATCAACAATAGTAATGGGTATCACTTTTATTGCACTTAATGTTTTGCAAAATAATTTGCTGATAGTTTCTCATTAGATCCTCACAATAGCATAGGAGGTAGGTATTAGCTCCATTTTATGATGAGAAAACTGAAGGAGATAGAGGTTAAATTACTTTCCCATGTTCACACAGTTAATAAGTGTCTAAGGCAGGATTTGAACTCAGGTCTTCCTGATTCCAAATTAGTTGGAGTCATAAATCTGGCACCAGATACTATAGGAATTTGGTCTAGTTGAGGGGCACCCAACCTCCAGATGTTTAAATGCCTCAGTTAATGCATCTCTTTAAGCCACCCCAATGGCATCACCTTTCAGCCCAGGAATGGCCACCATACTGCTAACCTCTCTGTTTCCTGTTTGCTCAGGCATTGTATCTACCTATAAAGTTGTCCCTTCACCTGGACATTTCAGAAGTCCTTCATGACAATAGCTGACAGTTATGGGATTTGACAGAAGAAGTAATGAAGCTGAAATGAGAGCTGTGTTAGAAGGGAGTCTCAGAATCCAAAAGGCAGATTTTGTATGGGCAGCCCACAGCTCAGAATTCTGAGTGAGACATTGGATAGTAGATGGTGGGTCCATCCCTTTAGTAGTAATTAAGAGTAATTTGATTTTCCTTCCTTATGCATGAAAAAGGGATGAGTATATTTGTGCAATGGCAGGCGAGATGGTCGCTGGTCCTGTCTGAAGCACAATGAATCATCAAACATTTATTAAGCACCTAATATTGGCTAGACTCCAAACTAACTTCTGGGGATACAGAGACAGAAAAGTTGTCAAGAGGCTTCCGTTCTCTCAGGTGAGACTACATGTACACAGGTACATGTTCATGTAGAACAAATAAAAATTAACACACGTATGTGGATGGATACGAGGCAGGGTGAGAGGGTGGGCATCAGGAGTTGTGGAATCAGGAAAGACTTTAAGTGGAGGATGGTGCGTGAGCAGTGCCTTGAGGGAACAGAGGGAACCTGTGAGCCAAAGATCAGGGGGGAGGACATTACAGGCATGAAGGACGGTACAAAGGAACACATAATTCTCTTATAGCCAGAGATAATTGTGTGTTTATGTGCATGTGTATCAGAGAAGGGTGGGAAATTTTTCATCTAAAGATCTTGTCGTTTTAGTGAATGGAAAGCTTGAGATGTCAACAATGAGGTGTGACAGCAGTCCCACACACTACTGAGGTCTTTAGCTGCATTTAGAGAAGTCGGTTTGTAAACACAGGCTGTGAAAATGCTACTGACACCTCTCTTGCCTCTTACTCATAGGAATTACCAACAAGACTGAGACAAGGGAGTTGCATGATTTCCATCCTGGAGACAAAGTCTCCATTAAGAATTTCTTGTGAACCAGCAGAACTCAGCTTTCTTAGCAAGGTCCATTCCAAGCACTGCTGACTGTTCTGTTACAACCAAGCCTGGGCAAAAGGACTCTGTTCTCATGTAAAGTCTGCTCCATATTTAGATTTATAATTCATCTTGTGATTTACCTTATTTAATTTTTGTCAACTGTTGCTTCCACTTCTTCTGAGGATTCTTCATCATCTGTTAACTTCCCAGGAGAGTGGAGAAGCAATAAGCAGCCATCTTTCTGGGGAAATTGTCTCATCAGGAAGATGGAAGCTTTTTGTTTTACCATTTGCTTGATGCTTCGCATTTTCAATCATTTAAATTGTGACAAAGAAATTAGTAATCCTTGGTGTATTGTTTTGGTTTTGATGGGTTTTTTTCCTAATTCCTTTTTTTCTCCAGCCAACTCCTCTTAGGATTTGAGAATAAGGCCCCCCAAACTAATGTCCTTTCTTCTTAGGTTGGTTCTGCTTAGGAATTTTTGGTGTATATAGAGGATGTAATTATTTTTGCCTGGTTACTATAGACTCATGTTGGTGAACCTATGGAATGTGTGCCAGAAAGGGCATTCAGAGATCTCTCTGTGGGTATGCACCCATCGCCCACCAGAATTTGTTACTAGAAAGGTAGAGAGTCTCAGGTGAAGTTGCTCCCCTTCCCCTCTCCACATGTGCCTGAGAACATTTTTTCACTTGACTGGCTCCTCTACCCAGCAGCCCAATGGGAGAGCTTCTTTCCTCCCCATCTGAGATAAAGTGGGTGGCTCACAGGCAGAGCTGGAGGGGAGCTGAGTGCTCAGGCCACTCTCCTCCCTAACCCTAACCCTAATCCTAAATTTGTTTCTAACCCTAACCCTAACCCTGAGGACATTTTTTACTTCACCACTTTCTCCCTCCCCTGTCTCGGGTAAAACAGTGGAGGGTGAGGGAGGTGGTGGCTTGGCACTCAGCCTCTGGGGGGTTGGACACAGCATGGCACAGGGGTCTCTAAAAGCCTCACCATCATTGCTCTAGGCTATGCCAGCTGTTTTATGACTAAGTAACATCATTATTCCATTGTTAAGTCTTGTTTTTCCTGTTATTTAATTTTATTTTTACCCTTTGTGTTCTTCTCCCCCATGTATTACTTTCAAGAAGACTGGAAAGCACTGAATGTTACTAAATCACATAATGAAGTAGATAGATTTTAAATCACCTGAAAATGACTGGGTCTTAAGGGTGTGGATGTGCTATCACATACCCCAAGAGGCATCGGACACATGGGATACTGTCTGTCACAGAGAGTGATACCTTCACACAACCCAGCTCTACTTATTGGTTGGAGGTTTTGCAGTTAGAGCTATAGCTCAGAGTAACTTTTATTCCCAAGAGGATTATTCTAAATTGGGCCCACCATAAATCCATGACCTTTACCTTTTTAGAAAGTAATTACAATTAATTTAAGATGAACATCCCCCAGAGTGGAGAGAGTACGGCAGTCTGCTAAGACCTGGACTGTTTCTGTTGCTATTAGTGAGCTTCTGTGACCCTTTTCTTTTATGTATTACCTAAAACTGTGGTCTGTAGAATACCCTCGTCTTTGGCAAAGTTCTCAGTGGTGACCACGCTGTCCACACTAACTCACGAGGGGAGATATTTTCATCTGTGCCAGAGCTTGTCTTTACATCAGCCCTGCAGACCGTGAGCTCAGTTGTGTTTCCTCAGCACACCTTACCGGAAACGGTCTGCATTGCTTGAGATATGAGGAAAGTTTGCCAGACAATGGCTAGCTCTCAACAATCTTACATGGACTTGGGGGTTCCCAGGCCAATTTTTCATCCATGTTATAAGGCTTTTGCTTCCCTTCCCCAAACTGGTTTAGAACTCGTGGGATCACCTACGTAGCTCCTCCAGTCTCAGGTAGGAGGAAATATTGCTGAAACGGAGAACCTTGTGCATTCCTCTGAATGGAAAGTGATTACTTGGCACAAATAGCATTATGAAATCACTTGGTCCTTGGACTTGTTCCAGTGTGCCAAGGAGGGGCCGCTGCTATGATTAATCTTGTTAATCAGGGGAAATTGTGACAGATCTTTATAACTTTCAAGGGGTTATATCAAAAACCTAATTGCCTGACCCAAAAGACTTGTGGTGTAATCCCTCCTCTTGGTTTACTTGGCTACAGGCTAATGGCTAATTATTCACCACCATATGTGAAGAACTCTTGCCTTAGATATTTCTGGTTTGGGCTTCTGTATTAACTGTTGTCCTAAACTGTATAAAAGAGTGACATCTGGTGGTCTTTTCTTGATACAGAATTCTGATTCTGATTGTGAAGACAGGTTGAACTTTGATTTGGTTTATATATGTGATTAATGGAGCAGTGGGCTGGCCCTTACCCCTTTATCAAAATGAAGAATTCATGGGATAAAATGAAGACCATGTAAAAAATGGAATTGATTTAGGGTTGGAATCAAAGGAAAAAAAATCAGATTCTACCTTGTGAACACTGATTCCATCTTGTCTTCCAACTATATTCTTCTCCATTTTGTTGTTTTTTTCTGTTACTCATCCATGAGAAGCTAGATTGTAAAAACCATTTATCATTTTATAAATGAAGGTGGATTAAATGAATCAACACCTTCCCATTTTACGAATAGAAGACCCCAAAACCTATTCATCCTCTTACCAATTTGAGGGAAATTCACTCTTTCTTCTTCTCAACTTGGAAAATCCCTAAATTTTCCTCCAATTAAAAATTAGATAACCTAATATTGTATTCCACTTTGTATCCTGGTTAATTGTTTTTATTATATTTAACTTGTATTTATTTGAGTATTTTTTTATTACAAAAATCTGCTTTACCTTGTTGTTAAGATCTTTGGATGGACTAGAAAGTCCATTGACCCAATGATTCTGACCATGGAAGTAAGAAATTATTTTTGCTTAGATTATTAGCATAGTGCCTGGTACACAGTAGATGCTTAAAAAATACTTGTTGATGTAACTTCAAAACAAGATTGCGCATTGTCACTACTATCATTCTATATAGTTTTAGAAATTCTAGTACAACAATGACAAGAAAAGAAATTGAGGCAATAAACATAGGCATAAAATTGTTAAATTTTCCCATTTGCAGATTATATGATGACTTAGTAGGTGAGCCAACAGAGTTAAATTTTTAAAAATCAATAGAAATAACAACTTTGTTAATTTTCAGGACACAAAATCAACTCAAGAAAGCCCATGTCTTCCTCTGTGTTAACAAAATAACTCATTGGAAAGAGAGAGAACAAGGAGATTCCATTCACAATTACTATAGAAAATATAAATTATCTGAGAGTCCCTCTGTCAAGGCACACATAGAAACTACAGGAATTCAAGTATAAGTAAAGATAAGTTTTATTCCCTGGGATAGTGAACTGTCAGGATTTCATTGGGATGAGGAATTCCTAGGGGAAGAATTCCATCTACTAATGCACTATGATATATGTTATAGGTAAATGATAGAGTAGGTATGGATTCAAGTTAGGATAAAGAGCTGACAGCTTGAAGAAAATCTTGGACTCTATGCATGGACATTCCAGGACACACCTACTCTATAATTTACCTATAACACATATGAGCACCTTTTAGAGGCTTAAAAATTTTTCTAGAGCTCTAAGAAATTAATTATCTTGCACAGGTAATAGAATCAACAAGTGGAACATTGCAATTTGAAAACATCTTGCTGGCTTCATGTCTCCTTTCTATCAACTACTTCACAAAACTCTAGAGCAATGATTCCAAAAGTGGGCACTACCACCCCCCTGGTGGGTGCTGCAGTGATCCGGGGGGGGGGGGACAGTGATGGCCACAGGTGCATTTATATTTTCTATTAATTGCTATTAAAATTAAAAACATAATTTCCAGGGGGCTAAGTAATATTTTTTTCTGGAAAGGGGGTAGTAGGCCAAAAAAGTTTAGGAACTACTGCTCTAGAGTGTGGTCTGAATCAGAATAACACATAATTAGGAGGTGTTTAATAAATAGATATCTTTTTACCAATTTCTAAATTAATCAAGGTCACCAAAGCTACACCCTCAGAGTCATAGATTGCTTGAAGAATATGGGATTTATAGAAGTAAGAGCTGTGAATGAAATTTCAGAAAAATTAGAGTTAAGAGTGGAAGGAATTAAAATTAAGGATTTGACTAAAATATATGAAAATTATAAATAATATGGTGGTCACTGATTTAAAATATTATAGCTCAAGTCAAATGACTTTCAATAGTTTTTTATTAAAAATAGGTGGAGAGAGTGAAAGTTGAGAAATACAAAAAGACGATAGAGAAGATATTTAGTCTATCACACTAAATATTGCTCTGGGGCTTGACTCAGCTGAGCATGACTCATTAATCTTTGACCAGAATTAATCTCTTTCTAGAAGCCAGGAAGGGAAAGCCAGCTATTCGTTCACCCAAGTTCCCTCCAAGAGGCAGTCTGAGGTGAAGATGACAAATTGTCGAGGATGACTCCTGAAGCTGATGTCCTATAGCCCCAGAAATTCAGGGTTTTTATAGTGACATCTTGCCCTGTCCCCTCTTCATAGGGGCCAATCACAGATTTCAAATTGTCTGGCACTGCCTAGGGGGGCAGTGTCTTGCAGGATCCACTTCTCATCCTCTGGAGATATAAACTGTTATCAAAAGGATTCACAATTTCCTGACCAATTGAGTTGTTATCTACTTTAGCAAATGATTTGGAAAACTTTTCTTAGTGTCTGGTGAGGTACTAAGTAGGGATACTAAAAGAAAGTCTGATTCACACTTCACAGTCTGGTGAGGTACTAAGTAGGGGTGTTTAAGTTAGTGTTATCCAACTGTTAACTCAAAATAGACAGAGAACAAAGAGTTCCCTTTTACAATAGATATATGAAGAAAAGTTAATAAGAATAAAAAGGAATACACATTCTTTTCAGCAGCACATGGTACATTTACAAAGATTGACGATATACTAGGGCATAAAAAACATTGCAAACAAATGCAGAAAAACAAAAATAATAAATGAAACTTCTTCACATCATAATGTGATAAAATTATAATTAGTAAGGGTACATGTAGAGGCAAATTAAAAATTAATTGGAAATTAAATTATCTTATTCTACAAAAGTGGTAGGTCAAAGAAAAATTCAAAGAAACAATTATTGATTTCACTGAGTAAACAATATATCAAAATTTAATGGATATAGACAAAGCAATAATTGGGAAAATTTATATCCCTGAGTGCCTCTATTAATAGAAAAGAGAAAGAAGAGATTAATTAATTGGGCATGAACCTAAAAAAAGCTAGAAAAAGAACAAATAAAAATCCTCAGTTAAAGACCAAATTGGAAACTCTGAAGATCAAAGGAGAAATTAATAAAATTGAAAGTAAAAGGACTATTGAACTAATAAACAAGACGACGAGCAGGTAATTTGAAAAAAACAAATAAAATAAAGTACTGGTTAGTCTAATTAAAAAAAAGAAAGAAGAGAATCAAATTAACAGTATCATGAATGGAAAGGGTTATCTCACCTCTAATGAAGAGGAAATTAAGGTAATTGTTAAGAGCTATTTCATCCAATTATATGACATTAAATATGGCAACCAAGTTGAAATGAATGTTTACAAAAATATAAAATGCCTAGATTAACAGAAAAGGAAATAAAATACTTAAATAATCCCATTTCAGAAAAAAGAAATTAAACAAGCCATTAAGGAACTCCCTAAGAAAAAAATCACCACGGCCAGATGGATTCATAAGTGAATTCTATCAAACATTTAAAGATCAATTAATTCCAATACTCTACAAATGATTTGACAAAATAGGCAAAGAAGGCATTTTACCAAATTCTTTTTATGATACAAATATGGTACTGATTCCCAAGACAGGACGACCAAAAACAGAGAAAGAAAACTGTAGACCAATATCCTTAATGAATATAGATACAAAAATATTCAATAAAATACTAGCTAAAAGACCACAGCAAGTTATCACAATAAATATCCATGGGGATTTATATCAGGAATATAAGGATGGTTTGATATTAGGAAAACCATCTGCATAATGACCATATCAACAACCAAACTAAGAGAAATCACATGATTATCTCAATAGATGCAGAAAAAAGCCTTTGACAAAATACAACAATATTATACTAGAAATGATAGCAATAGCAATTAGAGAAGAAAAAGAAATTGAAGGGATCAAAGTAGTGAGGAGGAAACTAAACTATGACTCTTTGCAGATGACATGATGGTATACCTAGAGAATCTGAGAAAATCAATGAAAAAGCTATTCAAAATAATTAATAACTTCAGCAAAAGTTGCAGGATATATAAGAAACACACATGAATCATCTGCATTCCTATATGTTTCCAATAAAACCAAACAGCAAGGGTTAGAAAAAGAAACTCCATTTAAAATCTCTCTAGTTAATATAAAATACCTGAGAATTGACTTGCTAAGACAAATTCAGAAATTATATAAAAATAACTACAAAACTCTCTTCACACAAATGAAACTAGAGCTAAACAATTGGGAAAACATCAATTGCTTGTGGGTAGGATGAACTAATATAATAAAAATGAGAATCCTACCTAAATTTATTTACTTATTCAGTACTATACTTATTAAATTACCAAAAATCTTTTTTATAGAATTATAAAAAAGTATTACAAAGTTCATCTGGAAGAACAAAAGATCAAGAATATCAAGAACTAATGAAAAAAGTGAAGGATAAAGGCCTAACATCAATAGATCTCAAACTATACTATAAAGTAGTAATCTTCAAAACAATATGGCTTAGGGACAGAAGAGTGGATCAATGTTATAAACTTGGGGGAAATGACCTCATCAAGATAATGTTCAATAAATCCAAAGATACCAGCTTTTGGAACAAAAACCCACTATTTAACAAAAACTGTTGGTAGAATTAGAAAATGGTATGGGAGAAATTAGGCTTAGTTCAACGTCTCATACCCTATACCAAAATAAATTCAAAATGTGTAAATGACTTAGATATGAAGAGGGAAATAAGCAAATTAGGTGAACATTGAATAGTATACCTATCAGATCTATGTAAAAGGAAGTATTTTAAGGCCAAGCAGCAGAGAGAGAACATTGCAAAATGGAAATTGAATAATTTTGATTATATTAAATTAAAAATGTTTTTGTACAAACAAAACCAATGCAACCAAAATTAGAAGAAAAGCAACAAATTGAGAAAAAAAATTGTATAACAAAACCTCTGAAAAAGGTCTAATTTCTCAAACTTATAAGGAGCTAAATCAATTGTACAAAAAATCAAGCCATTCCCCAACTGACAAATGGCCAAGGGCTATGAATAGGCAGTTTTTAGGTAAAGAAATAAAAACTGTCAATAAGCTCAAGAAAAAGTGTTCTAAATCTTCTAATTAGAAAACTGTAAATCAAAACAACACTGAGGTACCATCTCACACCTAGCAGACTGGCCAATATGACAGTAAAGGAAAATAATAAGTGTTGGAGGGGTTGTGGCAAAATTGGGACACTAATGCATGGCTGGTGGAGTTTTGAATTAATCCAGTCATTCTGTAAGGCAATTTGGAATTATGCCCAAAAGACTTTAAAGGAAAGTGTACCCTTTGATCCAGAAATACCACTACAGTATATGCACTCCAAAGAGATAATAAGGAAAAATATATGTTCAAAAATATTTATAGCTGTGCTTTTTGTGGTGGCAAAAAATTGGAAGATGTTGGAGTGTCCCTCAATTGGAGAATGGCTGAACAAATTGTGGTATCTGATGGTGCTGAATATTGTTGTGCTGAAAGAAATGATGAACTGGAGGAATTCCATGTGAACTGGAAAGAACTCCAGGAATTGATACAATTCTAAAGGAGCTAAAGGAGAAGAACCAGATGAACATTGTACACAAAAACTGAAATACTATGGCACAATCAAATGTAATAGACTTTTCTACTAGTACCAATGCAATGATCCAGGATAATATTGAGGAACTTATGAGAAAGATGCTATCCACATCCAGAGAAAGAACTATGGGAATAGAAATGCAAAAGGAAAACATATGATTGATCATATGGTTCAACGGTGATATGATTGGAATTTTGGCTTTAGAAGATCACTCTTTTGCAAATATGAATGATATGTAAATAGGTTTTGAACAATGATACATGTATAACCCAATGGAATTGCTTGTCAGCTCAGGGAGGGGGGAGGGAAAAGGTATGGGAAAGAAAATGAATCATGTGACCATGGAAAAATATTCTAATTTTTTTAAAAATGGGATTTATGAGACTTACTCTTCCTATGTTTCTTCCTTCTAGGTTTTTTTTAAATATCCTCACTACCCTGAAGACAGCTTTGCCATGGATGAGACTGAGTGCCCCAAGCTTATGAATCTGTTGTTATATTTTGCTATGAAGTCCACAAATTCTGGCTCTGTAATTTTCATTTCTCTTCTGAATTACTCTGTGGGAGCAGGGTGCTGTGGTTTCATTGCTTTCTCATGTTCCAGAGTTCTCTGTCACATCAAGTGTTAGATAATGTTTCTTTATTTTACAGTTTTTGCATTATCATAGGTGTGTGAAGTATTTTATTCAATTTGGAGGCCATATTTCTTTTTTCTATTAGTGATCTATTGGTTTCACTGCTTATTTTCAAGGTATTTGAGTTTTCTTCTTCTTATGATCTTTGGTAATTTCATTTTTTCCCTTCTTATTTTCCATTGTTGTTTATTTTCAGATTCCCTTCCTGATGATGATGGTTTCCTTGAGGGCAGGATCTTTAATCAAATCAATCTTCTCCCATACTAGGCAATTCATGGTTCACCAATTAGGTGTCTGCCCTAATTGACTTTGGGCACATAGACTTTGCTCCAGCTAGATGCTATGCTCTTTTCCTCAGCCTAGTCCAGTGCTACAATATTCCTCCTTCCCCTGACGCACAGTTATCTATTCTAGAGTCCTATACTGCTCTCTCTGTTCCTCAGTTCTTTGGACTATCCAACAGTATGGGCTTTATTCTTTTAATTTTGTTCTCCATCTCTCTGGATGAGGTGGGAAATGGGATATGGTTTTGAGTTCTATTTGAAGCCTAGTCAATTGTCTTGCCCCTTTATTGCTGACTCTACTACAGAGATCTTTTGTTGTACCCCTGGAATGCTGGTATAGCACTAAGTAGCCCCAGGAGGTTTCTACCCTTGGAACATTATCTATAGAGGCCTGAGAAAACTTTCATAACCTGGAACTAGGATTTCTATAACACTGGGGAGACAGATGGAAGACCAACATGTGGGGTTCTTTGAGAGATCTTGTATTAAGTCCTGGGTTTAGATCCTTGGGTCTGCTAAGTGTAACCTTACTACCCAGTGGCATATGGAGGCGAAGTACTGAGGGGACTCAGGGTACAAATCAGCTGATTTTTAAAAATCCTTTCTGTGTCCAAGTTTCTAAATAATGGTGGCAGCTAAAGTCACTTCGTCTTTGGCTCATAATTTCTGTCTTAAAGAGATTTGGGGAGGATTAGAGAAAATGTCAAGTTCTCCATATATTTGACCATGTTTCCCATACTGTTGTTGACATCCTTCTATTTACTGATGTTTTATTGAGATTCATAAATAAATCTTCCAGCAATACCAAACTATTAGTAACAGAATTAACTGAAGCTAGACAATTAACACTGCAAAATATCATGGCCCTTGATTATTTACTAGCCAGTCAAGGAGGGGTCTTATACCTTAGTGGGGATTGATTGCTGCTCCTAGGCATCAATTCAAATCCTCAATACTCACTTTCATCTGAAACAAATTAGAAGCTTAGGATCAGAATAAGAATGCATAATAAATGTGGGGATATCTCACTGGGACATTTGGGATTGGTTTCCAGGGTGGAGCTAGGTTAAGAAAATTTTGAGAACTTTATGCCTCATGATACCAATAATAGTTATTAAATTAATTTTTCTCTATTGTTGTATACAATACTTTCCAATCATTGCCTCTTCCTTTGGGAATTCCTACCCACAAACATATGGGAAGGTATTCTGAGAAGCAATTGATAAAAATTAGAAGAATATGGTCCAAGATTCCCCACAGGTAAGTTAGGACTAAGACAATGGTGGGAAAGAAGGTCTGGCTCAGAATTTTACCACCACTATGATAAGAGTTTCATAGCTTAATGTATAGGGGGCCATGTCTGGAATCAAGAAGACTCATCTTCCTGAGTTCAAATCTTGCCTTAGACACTTCATAGTTATGTGATATTGGAGAAGTCACCTAACCCTGTTTGCCTTAGTTTCCTCATATGTGAAATGAATTAGACAAGGAAATGGCAAACACTGGGTCCCAAAATTTCCAATCCACAACAAAGAGCAATTGAAACAGGGCTCTGAGCAGGTATTATCTTATTAGAGAGTCTGGTGATCCCATAGCAATTGGATCCAAGACCTTCCTCATGGCCAAGAAACCTGTTGTTCAGGTGCTGAGGGGTTTTATAGACCTCGAAATATCCTTGGTAGGTCTCTTCAAAAGTCAAGAAATTAATATTATTGTCTAATATTCAGAATCAGGAGAATCTCTTTTACTTGCTCAGGGCAACAAATATCAGCCACAACCCCTTTGTCAGCAGGCCTTCCAAAAGGTCATCAGCTATAGGCCAACAACTATAGGCCATTTCAACAGGGACTTTCCACATGCCGTCTCAACAGGGGCTTTCCACAGACCATCAAACATTAATATTTGGCCACCATTATACTAGCAGCCCAAGGAAGTTGTGGTTTTTAAAGCAAAAGACACTTAGAAATGGTCAGTAGTGATTCATAAG
This sequence comes from Gracilinanus agilis, assembly GCF_016433145.1. NCBI lineage: Eukaryota > Metazoa > Chordata > Mammalia > Didelphimorphia > Didelphidae > Gracilinanus > Gracilinanus agilis. The sequence continues at coordinate 21,639,047 of NC_058132.1, forward strand.
GGTGGAGGAGTATTGCTAACACAATAAGTTTCTAACACAAGTTAATGACAACCCTTGTAACAGGCCTAAGTAATATAATATAATTCTATCCTATAAATCAAATAGAAGTAATATAGTCATCATTACATAGTGGACTAATTAATTGTAACTCATTCTTAGCATTGTTGTTTGACCTTCCTTTTGAAGAGGACCAGTGACATCATGGAGCGATGTCTTGACTCAAGCCTGAATTGGATTTAAGTGAGGCAGAGGCACATAAAGTCTCCAGCCTCTCTTTCTTCCAGGATCATCAAAGTCCAGTGGCAAGATAAAAGTCAGGATGACTTGGTGAAGGCCAAGGATGCTGCGGATGAACTTGGTGTCTTTGATGGCTGACCAAACTCTAAGCAAGCCACAACACGTGCTTAAACCATCTTTGTGGATGTTGGACCAAATTGTTCTTATTTACACATTCTGATAACTCACCAATGGGTCTAAATCCTGTAGGTTACCTTTAACCTGGTACAGTCCATCTGAATAGATGGAGGGGAGAGGGTGGCTGCTAATGCAATAGTTTCTTAGAGCCACAGGTGAGAATTTGGGGAGAAAATAGATACCAAATGTGGATGAGGAAACCTGAAAAGGGCTTTGTGAGTCCTCACAACAGAAGTGCTAAGCCTTGCTTAATACCTTATACATCCATTTCAGCATTAACTAGCATAACCAACTGAAACTTAATTCTATTTTATCCAACTCACCAATTCAGTCATGGATACCCATTAAATCACAGGGATATGAGTAAATATCGATAAAATTGAGGAAGGATATAAATATTATTTTCACAAAACCCACTTTGGTATCTTTGCTAAGAAAGCCCCAAATGGGGTCAGGAAGTGTTGGATGAGACTGAAAAACAAGCAAACAAAATGATAAGAAGAGGATGTTTCGCCTCCATCATACCATCTGTGTGTGCCCACAGAGAGTGCTCTGCTTGCCATCTTTGGCACCTAATCCACAGGTTCACCATCACTGGTCTATGACAAACTTCTTTGTTGCCCATATAATCTCTTCCAAGCATTAGTTGTTTAGATGCTACTAATATGTATGCTTTAGTGCCTCCACTGTCAGACAGCTAAAATTCATGACTATATCTCCTTGTAAGTAGTCATCTTTGCTAGATCATCCTTCCATTTTCTCAGTGCTCTGACCTAGGTTCTCTTCTCTTTTTCCTCTATGTTTCTTCCATCTCAGAGACCACATCAGCTCCCTTGGATTCAACTATCATCTCTTTGCAGATGACTCAATTAGTGAATAAGCAAGAACTGAGATGGAGTTGGTTAAGAGAGAGGATAAGAGAAAGGGGGAAATATTCAAAGGAAAAATAACATCCTAATCCTGAAGAGGGGGTCTAAAGGAGAAGAAACAAAAATCAAGCATCTAAAGAGGTGTCCTAGACTGTTCTTTAGACATTTGGGGAATGGATACACCAATTGTGGCAAATGAAAATGATGGAATGACATTGTATCATATGCAAAAAAAAAAAAAAAAGAAATCATCTCAGATTCCTGGGCAATATAAATTGGGTCAGAATGAAGGGAACAGAATCAGAAGAATAACTTAAGCAAAAGCAACAACATTGTAAACAAAAGAACTTTGAAAGTCTAAAGAACTCTAAATAATACAATGATCAGTCATGCCTTCAAAGGATTTCTTATGAAGCATGGCATCCAATTTTTGTCTAAGAGGTAATGGATTCAATGTACAGAGACATGTTTTTGGATATGACATCTGAATTCATTTTATTTAATTTGGGGGTTCCAGGAGAGATGTAGGGTCAACAATAACAGTAATGACAAAAAAGCATTCATATATTTAAAAAAATGATTAAAAGAATATTCATAATAAAGATCATGCAACAGGGAAAATTTTTAAGTGACATATGTGAATTATATAAATGTATACACACAAATATTGTTGTGAGGAAGATTACTTATAAATTATTATTTAGGAGACCTAGCAGGAAGGGCTTGAGAATTCCAAATGGAATGGGGAAGCAGGAAGTGTGTCTCTCTCTCTGAGACGGACTCCATGGTGGTTGGGACAAGCTGTGGCTGACCCTGGGAGACCTCAGAGGAAGTGGAGTTTGTACTCTGATTCTCTGGGATCCTGAAGGAAGACTGTCATCCACTTGTGGGAGATTTTGGTAGAGACTATTAATCCCAACCTGAGTTGCAGGTTAACTTGGGCTGGATTAGCTCCCAGAATCTACCCACCTGAAAGAGTGTAGCAAGTGGTCCTGGAAGAGCTGCAACATCGCTGGAGGGTCAGGACTCTGCTGTGAGGATGCCCACTTCAGTCCTGCTATCCTCTGGGCCCTGCCTGGCTTTAGATCTCATTTAGTGTAGATAAGTCCCTCCCCTGACCCTGTGGTTTTCCCATAGCCTGGAAGTGTAGAAACCCCTATTCCCATCCTTTAGACCATAGTTCCCTTAATTAAATTTGTTACAAACTCTTGTCTTTTGCTTGCTAGTTTCCACAGGACCCTTGTCTAGATGGGGCAGGGTGACAGTTAGGTCTAACTGTCACTTCTGTCAACAGATGTTTTTCCATGGCAGTTAAACCCAGTTTCCCTAACTTGTTTGGTCCCATCTTTTGTCATTCCTGTGTCCTTCACACCCTCCTGAACCCACATACAATATTTAAGTTAACTCCCCCGGTTTTCCCCATAAGAATGTATAGATATATATACACATAGGTATGTATACATATTTATTTAACAGAGAAAAAAGAAATAGAAATTCATAGAAAGAAATGAAAATGCTTTCATTTTTGCACATCGTATATATGCATACATATATGCTCAAAATCATTACAAAAATACATACTCTTGCCTTTATCCCCTAGTCCAAAATAAACAAATGAAAACCACACAAAATTCCAACTATGTACAATAACAATTATGCAGTAATCAGTGGGAAGGTGCTTATAAAGCTAAGAGTGACAAACATTGACAAACTCCAGACAATTCTCACCATTATGCCCATATCTTTAGAAGAGCAGTGGTAGACTCAAGGGCTATTTTCCTTATCTGGACCCCATCATTCCTTGATCCCTCATTGACTTCTCCATCTAGCCTATATTATAAGAGACTCCTACTTGTATATGATTCTTTGATCCTTCTCTTCAATTCAACTCATTTTCTAGAAGGATTGCCTAAAACTTACTCTGTGCAGACAGACCCCCATGCTCAGACTAGAGAACATCTTCAAGTTCCTTCACATTCAAAATCTATTTTCCAGTTCTATCTGGGTCTGGTCTGACTGAATGTACTGCCAATAAAATTCCATAAATTCCAATTAAGCAGTTATTCTTTATGAGGGACTGGGCTAGATATTGACCATATGAACAAGCTGAATATAAGAAGGGTGATCCTGAGAATTCCTTGATGGCTTTGTTGGTCTCTTTCTTTGAAACTTTCAAAGTCTTTGCCTCTCCTCATAGAGTATGGATATGCCCATTGTCACCTTAGGAGGACAAAAGACCACACAAGTTTAAGCTTCAGTGACCCACCTCCCAAACTAAGTCCTCTGCATCTTGTTTTTGGCCCATTGTGAGAAGCAGAATGAAGGACTGAGGTTTCCACCAAGACGGGCTCCACTAGGAGGAACCACATTTTGTGTTGTGGTTCACATAAGTGAGCTGACATATCTGCTCACCTTTATGTGTCTTGGGTCTTTTTTCCTCTTGTGTTTGAGGTTTTGAGAGAACAACCCCAAAATGAGCCAACCCAGATCCTCTTCTCTTGCCTCTTGACCTTCTTTCTGTCTTGGCGATTTCTTCGGCTTCCATGGGCTGAGTCCTCATCTCTCTACAGATGACTCCCTTATCTAATCTGCCAGGACCAATCTTCCTGGACACCTGAAATAATATCTAATAGTTCTATTAAACTCAAAATGACCTGTCCTTCTAAATATCAATCATCTATCGTCTAGTCCTTACCAGGCACCATGCTAGCTTCTAGGATACAAAGACACAAAATGCAACAGTCCCTGCTCTCAGACTCTTATGTTCTCTAAGAGGAAATGGCATGTGCATTTTTAGTGGAGAATAAATATACCTGACATGGATTGGTTCTGGAATCCTCATGCAAATTTCCAATGCATGTAAAGGAAAAATAATGTTAATGTACTAATGTCTGTAAAAATGATAGGTTGAGGGTGATGTTGGAGCACATGAATACCAGTAAAGGATCAAAAGGGGACCCTCACCTAGAGTGCGTGAGGGGGTGGAAGGTGTAAAGAAGACAGGAAAGGTAGGAGGGGAGAGTTTATGAATGATTTTGTAACAACAGAAAATTTACTACTTAGTCCTAGAAGGCATAGGAAGCATATGTTCTTTATTGACTAGGATGTTGACATCATGAGACTTGACCTTTAGAAGGATCAAATTGATAGTTGAGTGGAAGACAGGTTGGAGCAGGGAGAATTTGGCAGCAGGCAGACCCACTAGTAGCTACCACAGTAGCCCACATGAGGTAAGCCCAAGATATTTGTTATGATGACAGAAAAGGGGACATATATGACATATTATGAAGATGGAAAAGACAGGATTTGGCACTAGACAGGATAAATGGGGTGAGTTTGAGTGATAAATGGAGGAAGGTAGTGAAGTGGTGGGTCTCAGGGGCTTCCTCCTTTTCCATTCTTCTCATCCTTCATTTCCCTCCTCTCATTCTATAAACCAACTACACTGGCTGATGTTTTTGTCCTCACACACAATAGTCTTCTAACTCCATACCTTTAGAGTAGGTGATCCCCATGCCTAGAATATTATCCTTCCTCCTCAAATCCTCAAATTCAGTTAATATGGTTTCCTTTAAAATTCAGTTCCAATCCCATCCATTGAAGAAGGCCTTTCCTGGTCCCCACATCAGTTAGTGGCTTCCCCTATGAGATCATTACCCTCTTTCTACACTGTATATATCTTGTATGTATCTCATCATCATAGATGGATGCACTTGGTTTGCATGACTTTGGACCCTAGTGGACAACCTCAGTAGACATCATGGCTCCTTAGTGATGGGAATCTGAAGAACATGGGCTAGAGGTCAGGTGAAATGAGTGTGATGAAAAAAGAGAAGATAGAAGAAGAAAGGGACAGAACTCCCTTGTGAAAGATGCTCAAAATTTGTTCTTGTTCTTGTCCTTCAGTCCAAGGACATGGTAGCATAGACTATGGTCTCTGAGGGTGTCTTCTTGGGGTGTTTTTGCCTCTTATTTAGGGCTTTTATGTTCAGCTGACTATAGGTCACCCCCTGGACATCTTCAGCCATGGAGACCTGAAGGAGAAATACAAAGGTAAGGAAACAGTGAGTGACATTAGATAAAGAGTTCTTAATCTTTTTTTTTATGTCATGAACACTTTGGAAGGCCATCTAGTGAAATCTATGAATACATTGTCAGTCTCATGCTTTTAATTTCATGAAATGATCTCCATAGTATGATTAAGGAAATGAATGATATTGAAGGACAGTTATGGAAATATTAAAAGATTAATCCCAACAAATTTATGGATTGTCAGTTCAGAGGGCCTGCATTGGAGGAGGAGAAAAAACAATAGGTAGGAAATTAAGATATTGTTGAACCCTTGGGCCCAGATACCATGGGGAAAAGTTGGAGTGAACGATAAGATATGTTCCTCTAGGAGGAGGACAAGATGCGGCTTACCAGTGGTTCCCCTGGCCTCCCTTTGGTCACTTCTGCATCTGAAATGGAAGAAAGGTTCCATCATTCCTCCAGTTTTCATTACCAGAACTACCCTCCATTCTCCTCTCCACCTGCCTCAGGACCCTGACCCCTTTCTGCCCAGAAAACGTACACAGGACTTCCTTCTTTGGGGCCTCAGAGTGATGGGTCAGGCAGGTCCTCCAAGGAAGGCAATGGTAGTAGACGCACCTATAGTTGAGAAAAGGAGATGAAATAGGACACAGAGACAGTTCACCTTGGGATGCTCTATGAGTATCCTGTCCTTACAGCGTCTCTGTCCATCATAGAGTCCAAGGATATATGGGAAGGAAGGAACAGGGGACTTCAGGAAGAAGAGCTGAGTCTCCTTACCTCTCAGAGTTGTTTCTCTGCAAAGACCCTGGAGAGAAAGGCATAGGAAAGGAAACAATATTAGAGAAATTCCCAAAATAGGCAATGGAAGTCTTAGTCAAACTCTATTTCTTCATTCCTTCAGACCATTCATTAAGGATTTCACTTTCTCTTTCCTCTACTCACCCATAGGGATAGATCGGTGGCACAGGAATGCCAGCAGGAGAAGGAAGAAGATGAAGAAGGAGACACAGCTGAGAGTGATGATGAGGGTATTACTGGGTCCTGAAGCTGGTGTGAGGAAGTAAGAAGAATCTTTATAAATCACTGCCCTTAAGAGACTGACCTTACCCCATAATTATTCCTGAAATTTCTCTTCCTGGGTCCTTCCAAAACCACCCATTACCATAAGAATCCAACAATTTGTCACAAATGTTGCTCAGAGAAGGCTCATCCCTTGGACTTAGGGTGAGAAACCCAGAAACCAGGATAGAGACATGTAGGACACAGAGAGGTATGTGGGGGAAACCTCATGTTCCAGCTAAGATCCTGAATCCTCATAGTCCTGGAATTGAGGTCAGTGTCAAGTCTATTGTTTTTTAACCTGTGAATCTTGGTACGGGTTTGGGAAGAATAGCTGTTGACTACTTCCCATGGGTCCTATGGGTTTCTTCCTCTTACCTCTCACTATAAGTTCCAGTGGGTCGCTGGCTTGTGCCCAGATACTGCCATTGGTGCCAGACTGGTAGCTGCAACTGTAATTGCTAGAATCTTGGGGAGTCACGTGAATCAGGAAGAACTGGGCCTCATGTTGAGGAGTATCCATGGTCAGCAAGATTTTCTCATCTCTCTCCTTATATAGAACAAACCTAGTACTCCATGAAGGTCCCTGGCACAGGAAGGTCACATTGGTCCCTGATTCTACCTCTGAGTCAGGCTTGACTGAGAGGGAAGGCTTGTAGAGTATATCTAGAAATCCAATCAAAGATGAGAGGTTCTCTCAAAATCTGTTCCACAGTTAGAGTGAGGAAAGCAAGAGGGAGATGGACCTTGATGAACTACCTGTCCCTTAGCTTGTACTACAATTGCCTCTTTTGGCCATTCTTTCTCAAAGTTTCCGACATTGGAAGAGAGATGGATGATATATTTCAGATGTTCTCTGAGACTACTGAGAGATAGAGAAGTTGTCTGACCTTTGCTCTCTGACACTTGAGGTTGGAGTAGTTTATGAGTTGGCCCATCCTTTTATTCATGCCTTTGACATCCATAGTGATGGACCCCACCATGTCTATCTGATGATGCTGAAAAGAGCCTCAAATAACATGTCCAGCCACACTTCTTGCACTGTTTCTCAATCCTGACTCCAAATCCTCTAGTTTTTACCCTGGGGACCTGGACACACCCTCACCTGTTACCCAGATCTCCAGGACCTCACTAGGCTCAGACACTTGATATGGAGTTGTCCTAGAATAGTAGACACAGCTGTAGTTGCCAGCATCCTGGGTCCTCACAGAGAAAAGGGGAAAGTCAGCTGAAGTCCTCGCTGGACTCTGGCTCTGCAAGGGCTGAGGGGTCCCCGTCTTCAGCAGAGCAAATGTCACCCCCCAGAGGGATGACTGAAGAGGCTGCTGGCACTGGAGAGTCACATGCACCCCAGGCTTCACTACAAGGTCTGGGAAGGCAAAGAGGGAAGGCTTGGGGAGAGATCCTGTGGGAGGAAGAATGAGGGACTCGGTCAGGACATCTCAGTGAAATCCTTTCCCTGCCCCTGAGCCCCTGTGTGACAGTGACCCATTCAGTCACTCAATCTGAACTTCAGTTTTATTATCTATAAAGAAGGGGGTTGGACTAGAAGATCTCTCAGTCCCTCCTAGCTGTAGCAGCCCAGGAGTCTAATGAGACTCATGTTCAAGGGAGCTTCCATAACCTAAGGACTCATGGGAGGGAAGATCATCACCATTTACTTTTCGTTAGCTCAGTGTTCAGCTTAAAACCAGGACTCAGGTCATATTCAAGGAGTGAGAAGACTCAGCCTTGGTTCCAGGCACGGCCACTCACTTGTTGGGTGACCCTGGACAAGTCCTTTCCTCTCTCTGGCCCAAAATTTCTCATAGGCAATGTGCCAATTTGGCTTCAAGTACCTCCAAGGCTCCTTTCAGCTTTGAGGCTCTGTGATTCTTTCCTAACCCTCAGCTCAATCCCCATCATCTCCTTTCTTCCCAGTATTCTGGATCAGAATAGAAATGTCTCATTTCTTCCAAGACTCCTTAGTGCGAATAGACTCCAGGGCAGAGCTGGCTGTGAAGATGCTATCTATGCCCTTGTCCCTGTGAGGCTCCTATCTTAGAAGAGAACAGCAGGCTCACATTCAGAGTTATTCTATGGCTCACTTACACCCCTTACCTGTCACTATCAATGTCAAGGCATCACTGGATTCTGAATGTTCAGCAGAGTTTTTCAGGTGATGGTAAGTACAGCTGTAGCTCCCCGTGTCCTTCGGTTGCACTGAAGAGAGGAGGAATCTAGTCCAGGGCTCCTCTGAGCTGTGCTCCTGTAGGGACTTCTGGATCCCAACTTTCCATAGAATGAAGGTCACTTTTTCAAGGGAATGCAGCTTGGGTCTTGAGCACCAGAAACTGATGCTGGTACCTGGAAGCACTATGAGGCCAGGCTGGGCCCACAGGATGGGTTTGGGAAATGGTCCTGAAGGGAAAAAGACACCAGAGGTCAAGGACAGAGGTCCTTTGTAAGCTTCCTCCCACAACCCCTCAGGGAGAGGGACAAGAGAAGCCCAGCCTCTGTTCTCCTTTTTTATCTGAAGCCTTCCTTGACATGGGAATAGCTCTCCTATCCTGGGGCTCATTTAGAATTGGGGAAGATCCAAAGGTCTCCTGCAGCCCCCTCCCCACACACACACCATCCCTTCTGAATTGTTGGGATTTTAGGTTGTCCTCATAGTTCAGTGGGCTTCTAAGTGACTGATGGGATTGGGGAATTGTGGCTGTGCCAGTCTCTAGTCACCAGACACTGTCAGCTCCAGGGCCTGGCTGGGCTTTGATCCTCTGTAGGGGGCTGTCTTCTTATAGTAAATGCAGATGTACTCCCTGCTGTCCTCCTTCTTCAGAGCAGGAAGTGAGAAAGAAGCTTGGGACCCTTTAAGGTTCTTTCTCTGCAAGGGCTCCAGGCTCTTTGCTTCCAGCAGGGCAAAACTCAAATCCTGGAAGGATGGCACTTGTGGGCCTTGGCAATAGATGGTCACTGTTTTCCCCGGAGGTGCTGGGGATCCAGCTGGACTTGAAATGGAGGGTCTGGGAAACTCTTCTGTGAGAGGAGGAAGGGAGAAAGTTAGGGACAGAAGGGAAGCAGGGCTGAAGATTCCTGGCCAGAACCTTTAACACAGCCCTCTAGACTTGTTCCTTTCTGGGGTATCTACGTTCTCTGAGCCACACTCAGAAAGATATTGGGGGCCCAGGCAGGCTCTGAGAGCACAGAGTGATGGGAGAGATGGGAGATGGAAAGAGGTATCCCTTGCCCACCTGCCCCTTTTCTCACCTCCTTCTGGGAGCCTGGCACTGTCCTTACCACCTTGACCTTCTGGACTAAGGCAGGATCCTATCATTACATCACAGGGAAATTCAGACCTTCCTTGCTCTGAAGCTTGAAGTTTTCAAAGCCATCCCCTCCCGATTACCCCATGGGAGTGTGTGGTTAGGCAGATCCTGATAACAAGCCCAGGGCCCTAGCCACTTCCCCACACTGCCTCAAGGTGCCATATCCCTATTGTTCTACCCACTAGCCATTCCTCAGTGAAGCCAGAGCAGAGCCGGCAGAGCTGTGGGTCTCCTGAGGAGGCTTAGAGAGGAGGATGGGAGATCACTCTGGGCAGTTTGGTGAAGAATTTGATTTTGTCCATTTCTCCTGCCCTCTCTCATCACCCACCTATTAGGCACCTCCTGCTCAGTGATTGAGGAACCCCCAAAGTTTAGAGACGGCACCACCCCTGCTGTCCTCAGGGAGCTGTACAGTCCTGTGATTCACAAGGATTGGAGGTCAAATGACCTCATTAGATCATCCAGTCCATGAGCTGCGTGCCACGGAAGAGGAAACCAAGGTCTGCAGAGGGTCAGTGACTTTCCCACAGACACCCAGCTAGAAACCAGGGTTTCCAGTGTTTGCGCCCCCTGCCTCAAGTTCCTAATCTCATATTCTTCTCCCTTCAGTAGGCTACATCCAAACGTGGTGGCTTCAGGTGTTGGGAAGGGCCCCAGCGTTAGAGCAGGCACCTGAGAGAGTGGAGGTAGCATGCTGGGAGTGCCGAGGGCTACTTAATACAATCGGGGACAGAATCCTGGGGGAGCTTCATTCTAAAGATGGGTAGGAAAGAGACAGAGGAAGGTGGGAAGGGCATCACTGGCATGGGCAAAGGCAGAGTAGGAGGACATGAGAGGTGATGGAGTACTTATGGGAATGTAATGAGGACAGAAGGGAACAGTGGCAGACAACTGCATATATTGGCACCCATCTCAGCCTTCCAATACAGGAAAGTGAATCTGGAAAGTGTTTGCTCAGCAAAAGGAACCTCAGAGGTGTTGCCCCTTCTACCAGATTGCCGTCTATCATGTGAGACAGGAGCAGCCCACCTCTCATGGCTGGGTCCCGAGGGGACATTTACCTGATGGGGAAAGATCCCTAGATTTGGAAGTGGCAGACAGGTTCCAATTTTGCCCCTGATACAAAAGGACCAAATGACCTGCTCAAGACATCTTCCCTCCTCTCTAGAACTCAGTTTCCCCACCTCTAAAAGAGATATGGTAGATGTATTGTCCTCCTCACAGGGTTGTTGAAGGGAAACATTTGAGAACTTTACTTTTGATCTCAAAGTGTGCCAGGATTGCCCAAAGTCAGGGGAGGTCTGGGTGTTTAAGGGAGGTTTGGCAATAAAGCTCGAAAGGTTGCCATATGAAGCAGCCCATCCTCTAGAGAGGCATCTTGGGCTGATCTTCTGGTCTGGTCTCCTTTCCAGCTGGGATGGTTTCATGCCAGCACCTGCTTACCTGTCAACACCACCAGTGCCAGAGGATCACTGAGCTCTGACCAAGAGCGTCCATGCCTATAGCGGCATCGGTAGTCTCTTGCATCCTCCACATCATGCACATTCCTGAGCTTGAACTCCATTAGCTTCCAGGAGGCGATTCTCTCCTCTTCGAGCTCTTCATCTTTCCACAGCTGGTACAGGTCGCTTCCGAGTCGTCCCCAACATTGGAGGGTTACGTTTGCTCCTTNTCTGGCCCTTCTCTGACCAAGAAAATCCTGTCTCCCCCTTCGGGTCCTTCCCTGACTTTCAGAGATGCCCAGTCACAGGCTTTCACAATGTCCCTCCCTTCCTCCCTATGCCCAACCCTGGACTCTCACCAGCGGAGAGCAGGAAAGTGACTGTGGGGCTCATGGTGGCTCTTCAGCTCTCTCCTTGCTGCCCAGCCTCAACTGTGCAGAGGAGAGGTAGCAGACCTGGAGACTGACCCAGGATGTGGTGGCCAGCCTTGCTACCTGACACCCCCTAAACCCTGGCCCCACGATTTCCGCTCTGATGCTGACGAAACGGGGACCCTTCAAGGCTTAGCTCTGAGAGGATCAGGAGGTGTCAAGGTAAGTGGCGCCTGGCAAAGTCCGTGTGTCTGATGGAGATCTACAACAGAAGATCCCTGAAGTAGACCAGGGGCTCCCCTAAATCCCTGGACACACCTAAAAGGGACGAGGAGTCCCAATAAAAGGCCTGAAGTCGAAAGAGACCAACATGGGGCATACAGGCCTGCCAAGGCCCCAGAAGGCTGAGCCATAGACCCCAAGTCAGCAGGTCCCTAAGCCCAGGTTCCACGTGTGACGTCCCTTCTGGAGAAGCCTCATCCTCAGCTCTCTTGAAGTTAACAGCAGCAGCAGCAGCAGCAGCAGCGACAGCATCACTAATGGCTTGTACTTATGGAGCACTTTCAATTGTGTGGAATAATGTACTGATATTATCCTCTGTGCTCCTTACAACATGGAAGGTACATACTGTATTACCCCTCTTTAGGGATGAGAAAACCGGCCTAGATTGAGGTTCAGTTACTTGTCCAGGTTCACACAGCCAGTATTTGAGGCAAGATTTGAATCTCGGTCTTGACTAAAGCTGCTGAAGTAATGATTCTGGCACCAGATACTACAGGAAACCGATCAAGTCCAGCGTCATTTGGTCTTCAAGGATCTCCTGTAGGCCTGTCTTAGAGTAGGAATGTTCAGCCTATGAAGAGCCAAGATGTAGTGTTGGCGGCTGCATTTGCACTTTGGTCAGCCTTTCTCTGGAGCTCAGCCTTGACCTGCAGAATCTTGGGAGCCCTGAAGGACAGACAACAGCTGACCATTCAGGACTTCCTGGTACCTTCCCATTCCATACTTTCATGATTAGGAGCAGCCCAGGACAGGCAGCTCAAGCTCAATAACCATTTATTAGGACCTGCCCTGTGCTGTGGGCTAGGAGGATTCTCAAGGAGCTTATCTTATATTCCAGTGATGGGCAACCTTTTGAGCCTGATGTGTCAAAATTTGCCAAAAAAAAACAAGCACAAGTCGAGTGGGGTGTCACGTCAAGAAAAAAAATTATTTCTGGATATTTATAGTTTGAATAACAAAAATGTATCATTGTAATGTGTAACTATATTTAATAAACCAAAATAGGTAAATGAATAGAAGTAGAATTGTCATCTATAGTGCAGAGTGTCTACACTGCACTACAGCCATTGTTTTATTCTTGGCATACAGCCCCAAACTTCTCTGTATGCAGCCCCATGAGGCCGTGTGTCATTGAAAATGGCTACTGACACGCGTGTCACAGGTTCGCCATCACCATTATATTCACTTGGTATAGAGAGACAAAAATATGTTTAATATTCAGATAGATACGTGTCAGGACAACATCTCTATGCTCAATTGCCTTCAGGTAGAAGATGCAGCTCTAAGTTTGAAGAGAAGTTTCTATCCGAGGGCACAACGAATGAATAGGAGGGAGGAGTGACATTTTATATTGGAGGAACTGAAGGTCAAATGACTGAGCCATGAGAAAACAGAGTCTGTGATCAAAAAGGCAGATGTGGCTTGGGCAGTCCAGGGCTCAGAATCATGAGTGGAGGCGTGGGCCAAAAGATGGTCAGTCCCTTCACGGCAGCCATCAGAGGGATCGACTTCATTTCTAATCCTTCTGTATGGAAAAGAGGGATGAGAACACGTTTCATGGCAGCCCAGATGATTCCTGCTGTCTAATGCCTGGTAGATCATCAAACATTTGTTCCACAGCAGTGCTGGCCAGGTTCTAGGCTGACTACCAGGGATCTGAGGACAGAGGCTCTGCAGGGTGAGGCAACGTGTACACAAGTGTATGTTTATACAGAATCAATAGAAAATAAATACACAAATGGGCATAGATGCCATTTAGTAGGAGAGGGGTGGCACTAGCAGCTGGGGAATCAGGAGAGACTTTATGTGAGAGATGGGGTGTGAGCAGTGTCTGGAATGAATGGAGGGAGCCCACCTTCAGGCCAAGTTCAGGGGGAAATGCATTACACACATGACAGATGGTCATGCAAGGATGGAAGCTGGAGATAGGGAAGCAGAGGCTAGTAACAAAGAGGCTAGAGAACAATGCAGGATGAGGCAGGGATAGTGTGGTGGAGACAGGTTGTGAAGGACTTTGAAAGTTTTCCATTTCATTCTAGAGATTCTATGGAGCCATTAGTGTCTACTGAGTAAAGGAGTAACCTTGTCAGTTGTGTGGAGGAAGGTTTGGTGTTGGGGAGAAGCAATGTTCAGTGGAGTCCTAGGTCCAGCCTGGTCATAAAGGGGTGTCCTATCTAAGATATTCCCCCTTGTTAGGCCAGCTCAGCTTTCTCCTACGAGTCCCTCTTATTTAGTTGATGATTTTCCCCAGGTTGGAGAGGTGGGATGGCACAGAAGGTTCGTTGTTCCTGAACTGTGTGCATGTTACTGTTGGTCAATGTATTTCCTTGAATGTGGCAGCCATAATGAGATTTGTGCAGAGATTTCCCCAGCAAGGGCCTGAGGTGTGGAACCATGGCTATGGACTTGGACTTCTGGGAGATGAGAAAACTTCAGGACAGGGAGCATTGAAAACTTGGCTCAAATTCCTAGTGGAAACATCTTGGTGTTTATTTAAGCTTAGAAGATCACATACACATACACACACACAGACACACACACAATGAAAGGGGGGAGGGGATAAATAATTCTATAAAAAGAGATTTTTCTACTTTGTTAATTTAAAAAAGCTCAGATGGGGACTCAGATCTAATTTTTACATTAATGACAAAGATGTGGCAATCTGAATAATTAATATGAAAGACTATTCAAACAGGATGAGATTCAATAAGGAAAATTAATTAGTAGCAAGTAGAGGGGATCACCCAACCTGATCTATACATGTAGGTCTTCCCCAAACCCCAACGAAATCTGTAACATGTACCATGGATAATAATACTATCATTTCAAGAAACTGGAACATAAATCATGGAGTAAAAGTCATTGCAGAAACAGAGATAATATTTATGGTCAAGGTTTCTGTGTTTTTTCTAGACCTCATATTAATTGGGAAATTAT
>NC_058132.1:21663174-21717128 GCF_016433145.1 Gracilinanus agilis
ATGTTACTGTTGGTCAATGTATTTCCTTGAATGTGGCAGCCATAATGAGATTTGTGCAGAGATTTCCCCAGCAAGGGCCTGAGGTGTGGAACCATGGCTATGGACTTGGACTTCTGGGAGATGAGAAAACTTCAGGACAGGGAGCATTGAAAACTTGGCTCAAATTCCTAGTGGAAACATCTTGGTGTTTATTTAAGCTTAGAAGATCACATACACATACACACACACAGACACACACACAATGAAAGGGGGGAGGGGATAAATAATTCTATAAAAAGAGATTTTTCTACTTTGTTAATTTAAAAAAGCTCAGATGGGGACTCAGATCTAATTTTTACATTAATGACAAAGATGTGGCAATCTGAATAATTAATATGAAAGACTATTCAAACAGGATGAGATTCAATAAGGAAAATTAATTAGTAGCAAGTAGAGGGGATCACCCAACCTGATGTATACATGTAGGTCTTCCCCAAACCCCAACGAAATCTGTAACATGTACCATGGATAATAATACTATCATTTCAAGAAACTGGAACATAAATCATGGCAGAAACAGAGATAATATTTATGGTCAAGGTTTCTGTGTTTTTTCTAGACCTCATATTAATTGGGAAATTATTTATCTTTTATTCAATTGATAGTCAATATGAACAATCATAATTGCTGTGGATAGGGGAAGAAAGAACAGAGAGGGACAAGGTTGGTCATGGGGGAGCTGCATTTGAATAAGCTGCAGGGAAATGGGGGAGATGGAGGAGGAAGGGGCCGAGTGTTAATGAGTAATAGGGAAAGGAAGTCAGAGCAAAACTGGTAGAGTTGAGGGTATGCTGCTTTCTCTGTCTGGAATTTACAGAATCATTTCCACTGATCCTTGATGCTGACTTGGTGGCTACATCTTCACTGACCCTCCAGTTTTGCTGTTCCTGTCTTTCAGACTCATTTATTCTATACTGTTACAGCTGTGATAGGTCTTAGCCAGTAGGATTCCAGGGATGACGAGGGCCAGCCCAGTTAGGCTGAATCAGCTAAGACAGAACAAAATGTAATCTTGGGAGGCAGGATCAGAGGGACAAAACCTGCCGCTGAGATTATGCTCATTAAGGTCAGCCTATTCCCAGTCATTTCCCATAAATCTGAACCCAAATATCCCAGGCTTTCTTAGACTCTGTCCCCACTCCATCTTCCAGCCCTGTGAGCTAAACATCACCAGTCATCTATCAAACACTGTTAGAACATCCTTGGTGCCTTACTGATTCACTGGAAGACTGGGGCTTTGCAAAATTATTAAAGAATTCATAGACTCCCTAGCTCAGAGGCTAAGCTGCCTTTACTTCTTTCCCTCACTTCCCACTGCTTCTCTTTGTGCTTTCTAACTCTATTAGGTGCCTTCATTTCTCCCACACCTTTTCTCAGGGGCTTCCTGCCTCAGAGTACTTGGGGAGCTGTGGCCTTCCCCTCCATATGATATTCTCTGCAGCCTCCCACTTACACAGATTTCTATTTAAATACCTGCATGCATATATTTTCTATTGATTCTATTTCTATTGATTCTGTATATGTTGTCTCACCTGAGGGGATGGAAGCCCTTAAGAACTTATTCTTTCTTTGTATCCCCTGACATTCATTTAGAACTTGACCAATATTAGATGTTTAATAAATGTTTGATGATGTGTACCAGATAGGAGCAGTGAATCTGGCCTGCCATCACCTGTGTCATCATCCTCATTTTCATCTTCTTTCAAAAGGACTCATGAACAAAATCACCTTCTTTTTTGCTACAGGATTGGCTGCCATGGCTGACATTGTGACAAGATTCATCACTGACTGACTCTATAAAGCAACGGTCGGCAACCTTTTTGGCCATGAGAGCCATAAATGCCTGCGGAAGGAGGTGGATGGAGGCGGAAGGCGCTGGAATATGGGGGAGGGGGAGGGCCCCCTGGGGCACATCCTGGGGCTCTGCCCGGGCTGGCTGGTCGGGAGGTGGAGCCAGATATGGCTGGAGAGCCAACATTGCTGACCCCTGAGGGTTTTTATTCAGACAGGGACGCTATCCACAGTTCTTGCCAGAGTCCCTGAATCTCTTATTCTCTTTGGTTAGAATAGAGGGGAAGAACTCTTTGACTAGACACAGGGGTCTTGCTCTGACCAAGAAGAGTCTGTGTCCTCCCAAGGGTTCCTCCCTGTCTTCTACAGTCTCCTTCACACCCTTCACACCCAGATCTGACCTTTCTCCTATATAGACAGCACAGGTAAGACAGACGCTTACATCTATCTTTCATGACTGCCTTACTCTGCTTAAAGATGTTCTAAAGGAACTACAGCAGCACTTCTGGGTTTTTTCAGGCTGCCACACAAAAGAAAATAGAAAACATTTTCCTACATTTTTTCAAATAAGCAAAAAAATAGACAAAACAATGAAACAGACACAAGAAGATGTAGCAAATGACCCGTCTTAAAAACATCTTTTTCTATCATTTGCAATGATGCTAAGAGCCAAAGAGAAATCATCACATACTTGCTAACTTTGACCCTTTCAATTTGTAAAAATAGCCACATTTCAACAAAATCTCAACTAAGGTTATTATAGCTATCTACCAGCCAGCACAGTGCAATTGCATGCTGGTTAATAATGACCACTTTCACCTGAGAGGCATAATGGGTCACGGCAATAAATCTGGTAGCGATGAGCCTTTTACATGGCAAGCACACCCCCAAACAAGAATCTCTCCAGTGTGTCTGTGCAAATGTGAAGAGCCCAGTGTTTGTTGTAGGTGAGTCTTAGCATGTTCCCACTGAAAATGCTATATAAGTGCTAGCCATGATTACTAGTTGGTGTGGTGGTGGTGGTGGAAAACCCAAGAGAGGTGGAGTTAGAATATGGTACCCAGGACTACTTTCCCCAGAATTCCTTCAGTATTTGCCAAAATTCCTTTCCTCTCTCCACCACCTTGCCTGCTCACATTTTATAAGTAGTTGTGTGTAACTTCACCCACTCTCTCTTCACTTTCTCTCTTCTCTCACAACCAAGGCTGGGTTAGCTCCCTCTTTACTCTAGCTTTTATTTTCCTTCACTTCAAGTTATTATTAATAAATCTTATCAAGTTATTATTAAGAAATTGTATCAAGTTTTTATTAATAAATCTTATCAAGTTATTATTAATAAGTCTAATTATTAATAATAAATTAAATAAATCAAGTTATTATTAATAAATCTTATTACTACTTGGAGATACTATATATTAATTTTTAAGCTTACAAGAGCTGAGGATGTGATTGAGCCAGAAATTATAGCACACGAGGAACGTGGGGGCACTGACGAGCTAAGCCTGGCATCTGAAGCTCTAGTCTTCTTGGGCCATGACATTAGGATTAATGACCAGTCTTGGTCCTTTCTGGGTCAGGCTTTTTTGCAGTGGTAGTGGTCCTTTTGAGGCCCATCCAGGGATTTGTGGCAATCCCTAACGCACTCAGGTAGCCCTGCTGATGAGTTATCCACCAGAACTCCTGGTCCTTGTCAGGATGCTCTTACCTTAAGATACTCTGGTCCTCTCAGAGCTATGCCTTGAAGGACTACAGTCCCACTTTAGTCACTCACAACAGAAATTGTGGGACCTCTGATTAAGGGGTATGTTGCAGGAAGCGGGGTTACCACATCCTGGCCAGTCTCTAGTCCTACTACCTTTTTTTTCCTCTTCACAACTGAGCCTGGCCAGCCCAGGATGGAGCTGAGGACCCACTATGGGCCGGACACTTACTTTCCTGCTCTCCATTGGTGAGTCTCCAGAGTCAGGCCTAAAGAGGGAGGGACAGTGTGACAAAGCCCATGGCTGGCTGGCTCTCAAGAACAGGGAGGAACCCTAAAAAGAAGACAGAACCTTGTTGGCAGACTAACCTAACAAAAGTCAAAAGTTAAGGACTTGGACAAGAGCTGTGTTTGGGGTCCGACTGGGCTGGAAGGGAGCCATCTCTAACATGGGCTTGTCTTTCAGGGCTGTGTCTGGACTGGGTGATCAGGGCACAGATAGGTGAGTTTTGCCCCAAACTTCCCATCACCTTCCTTCCTCCCTTCGTCCAAGCTCAGCCCAGATAGCCTTTCCCACAGTAATTGGTATGAAGGATCAGAGGACTCGGGGAGGGCACTCGGGGCTCAATAAAAGAGACTTCCGTGTCCAAGAAATCTCTAGAAAGCTGACTTGTTTCCATCTCAGATGTCCTTCTCAGGCCCACTGTCTGGGCTGATCCAAGCTTCGTGGTCCACAAGGGAGCTGTTGTGACCCTCAGGTGCCAGGGTCAGCCATTCCAGCTCTGGAAGGATGAGGATGTATCAGAGATGAAAGAAATGCATCCAGGCGGTGGGCAGAGTTCGTGCTCAGGAATGTGAATGCCGTGGAAGATGCAGAAGCTACAGCAGCCATCATGGGCTGGGGACGTTGTGGTCAGCCTTCAGTGAGCCCCTGACACTGTGGTGACTGGTGAGGGGGTTCTAGTATAAAACCATCCCTGATGGGAAGGTCATGAGCTCAGTCCCAGATCCCTCTCTAGAGAATCGCCTTCTAGTGGGGCAAACTTGCTTTATTCTCTCTAGCCATTAACGCCCCCCATCTCTACAGGCTCTGGAAATCCCTGGGTCCCCAGCTTCCACTTTGAGAATACAAATAAGATTCTGAAATCTTTCATCCCAATTACTCTGAATGGAGGAGAGCACACATGCTAGGCTTTCCCTTTTAGAGTTGGGTAAACTGAGGCCTGGAGGGGAAGGAAGCTGACTTGATCAGATCATGAGATACTTAGTGTCAGAGACAGGATCTGAACCAATGTGTCCCACCTCCAAAGCTAGAGATCTTTCTTTCTCTTCACAGGGTCCCAGGGGCCTCAGCCATGGACCTAGGCTAGTCTTCTCATCCATGATACACCCCAGCCTTTGGGAGAAGGGACTCTCCCTTCTGAGGCTCCCTTCGGCTAAGCCAACTTTATCAAGATTCGTTTTCTTGACTTTTAAGGACGAGATGGGCGACCACCTGGCCATTTGTGTCCCTTGTTATTTCCTTATTCCCTCACTGTGTTCCCATCAGCCTGGACAGATCGCCACCCCTCGTGTCCCTTGTTCTTCCTTGGCCCACATAGTTCCTCCTTGGTCCATCACTTCCCTACACATGCTTAAAGTCTGGTTTAGACCCTGGCTCTCCCAGAATGTTGTCCCTGATTGCATCCAGGGCACTTTCCTGGTCCTTGGCCTTCCCAGCATGCTGTCTACAAGTCTCTCATACTTGCACGCTGCCTTTAGGGCCCTTCCCAGCACCTCCAGCCACTGCCCGATTGCCCTATGTTGGGACGCAATCTGCCAAGGGGAGAGAAAACACGAGAAGGGGAGGTTGAGGCAGGAGCTCAGACACCTGGCCCCCAATTCTACATGGTGACTATAGGCAAGTCCCTGACCTTCTGTAGACCTTGGCCTTCCCTCCCATGACAAGAAGCTCGTGGGCTAGATGACTAATGGGGCATGGGACTGTGGGGTCCCTGAGGGCAGCAGGTCCCTTCCCTTAGCCTTGGGGCTTCCCTCACGTCTGAGGAGGAGATAGCTGGTAGGTGAGAGATGAAGGAGAGAAGAAAGATGGGACGAGGCAAAGGTCATCCTAGAGCTGCCCAGAGGGAGCCCCCATCTACCCAGGAACAAGCACAGCGGAGGCATTTCTACTCTGGTCATTGGTGTAGCCACACAGCCATGGCGTAATTGGGAGAGAAGAGCTTTGCAAGCCTCAGAGCTGAAGAGAAAGGCCTGAATTTGGTGCTGACGTTACACTAGAATCCTGTCTCGCTTCAGCAGCCCAGCTGCTAAGGACAGAGCAGGGATCCATGAAGGGTGTGAGAAGAGGGCCAAGTGGAGGAGGGAAGCCTCCTCGTCCCGCCTCCATTCTTTTGTCCTTTGGTGCTCTCGGAGCCTGCCTGGGCCCAGAGCATCTTTCTGAGGGTGGTCCTGGGAGAGCAGATACCCAGTCAGGAAGAGGCCTAGAGGACTGGACCAAAGAACCTTGCCAGGGACTCTCAAGCCCCCCTTCCCTTCTCAGCTTGGGGAGGGAAATCTGGTCCCTAACTTTCTTCCCTCTTCTTTTCTCAGGAGCTTTCCCAGAACCCTCCATTTCACCCTCCTCCTACTTTCTGACATTCCCAGGAAAAAGAGGGACATCTGCTGTCAAATGTCACCAAAGGCTCCCACTCAGGCCTATAGTTCTGCCCTTCTGGAGGCAAAGACCCTTAATGCCCTACAGCAACAGAGCCCTGCGGGAATCCAGGCTCATTTCTTACTCCTGTCGGTGACACCGGAGGACAGTGGGAGCTACAGCTGTACTTACTACACCAAGACAGCTCCCTTAGAGGGTCACAGCCCAGCCAGGCGCTGGTGCCTCAAGTGCTTGGTGAGTAGAGCTGGGGAGTCCTCCAAAGCCCCCGTGCCAACGCCCCGGCAGAGCTCTGAGCTCTGAGCTCTGAGGAAGGCCTACAGTCCTGGGGATTCTGAAGGCACGTTTGGGGCAGAGGCCAGAGAAAAGCCTGGGCCCTCTCTTCTTGCACGCAGATTTAGCTTTGGGCTCCAGGGCAGTGGGGGCTTCTCCTCTCAGAGCAGGCCCCAGAGAAGAAGCTAGGACGAAGGCCAGGCTGCTGCTGCCCCTCTCACGACGGTCATGGGGAGGAGGCCTCGGGCCTGGAGCTCTGCTGCCTCCTCCTCGGGACCCCTGCCCAAGCCCCGCTGATGGTGAAGCCCGGCTCGTGGTGGCCGCAGGGACCCACGCCACGCTCTGGTGCTCAAGGCTCGAGCTGGCCCTTCTTGAAGAGGTGAAGTTCCCTCTGTGGAAGGACAGCGTCCAGAAGTCCTTCCCACGGCAGCTCTCAGCAAAGCCCAGGACAAGCTTTTTCTTTCCTTCTGTGAGAAGCGAAGACCCGGGGAACTACAGCTGTACCTACAGCAACTGGACAGTCTTTGCTAGAGGGTCAATCCCAGCAATGCCCTGGTGACGGGGAAGGGGGGCATGTGGGCTCCAGAATAACTGAGAAGAACCCCTGTGCTCTCTGCCAAGACAGGAGCTAACAGGGCAAAGGCAAGGTGTCTACACAGCCCATGGGATGGAACCATCCAGGGAGGCCCCACAGATCTGAGAGCTAGCTAGGGAGTACCCACTCTTCTGGGCATACGGTGGAGGCTGGCAGCCCTGATGGAGAGGGCAGGGCAGCCAAGGAAGGCCAGATCGTTTGGGTCTCTTCTGGGTATCATGAGGAAGAGATGGTGGGATCCTTCCCTATGTATGTGGAAGGCACAAATATGAAGGAAGCAGCTCTAGAACTACTCCACGACCAAGGCAGGAGGCCTAAAAGAGGAGCAACCTCATGGTATCCCAGTAGCCCCAGAAAACATTTAGCATCTCTCCCTCTCCAGGGAAGGAGACTTTGGGCAAAGAATGACCAAGAGCCAATGGAAGTGGAAGCTAAGGGCCAAGGCATTCTTTAGACCCATTCAGCACTTGTATCCCCCCACCCACTGGGAGAAAGAATGCAACCCTTAAGGGTCTGGTCTGAAGGAAGAAGAAGATGGGTAAAGAGTGGGAAAGGACTCTGAGGATCTCTGACCTCTTCCTGCCCTTTTTAGATGCATTCCCCAGGCCTTCCCTCTCAGCCTGGCCTGGCCCAAAGGCGACCTCTGGGACTAATATGACCTTCCTGTGTCAAGGACCCTCATGGAAAACTAGTTTTTTTTTTCTATACAAGGAAGATAAGAAAATTCTGCCAAGCACAGATGTCCCTCAAGAGGGGGACCAGTTCTTCTTGACTCACATGACTGGTACCAATGGCAGTCTCTGGACACAATTCAGTGACCCTCTGGAGGTTATAGGGAGAAGTAAGAGAAAGAAGCCCACAGGAGCCACTGGGGGTGGTCAGCCATCCCGCCTTCCTCTTTCCCCACACCTGCAGGGAAAGAAGCCTTGGCTCTGGCCAAGAGACCCAGAATGAGAGATAACAGAGACTTTGACATTGTTAGCAAGGATGTGAGCAAGAATCCAAGATTTCCCCCATACTTCCCTGCGACTCATACATTTTTCTCATGTTTTCTGGGTTTCTAATTCTAAGGGATGAGCCCTTCCTGAGCAGCATTTGTGCCAAACTGCTGGATACTGGGTGATGAAGAGGGACTGTGGAGGGAGATAGAAGGAGGAAATTTAGGAACAGCTACAGGAGCATGGTGTGGGTTCCCCCAGAAGAGTGATTTTTGTGCATTTTTCTCTTTCCCCAACTCCAACTTCAGTGTCCAGTGATGCCCTTGTCATCACCCTCAGCTGTGTCTCCTTGTTCCTCCTCTGTGCTCCCCTGCTGGCATTCCTCTGCTGTAGATCCATCCCTATGGGTAGGTGTGGAGAAGAAGGAGGGAAACCCCTTAGAGTTCTGAAGGAAGAGAATGGAATTGCAACTGCCTCCTTTGAGAGTTACCCTGATATTATTTCCTTTCCACGTCTCTCTCACCAGGAGCTTTGCAAGAAGGTAGCCCTATTAGGTAAGGACTGAGTTGTTATTCCAAAATTCCTTTGTTTACTTGGGATATGACCCTGGACCCTCTGCACTAGGTAGAGAGCCTGGGGAGGAAAAGATGGTCACAGAGTCTCTCAGAATGATCTACATCCTCTTGTTCTATGTCCTCCCCATTTCCCCACAGATGCCTCTGCTGCCTTTGTCAGTCTCAGGGTGTCGGCTTGTCCCCTCAGCTTGATGCCCCCAGAGAAGAGATCCTGTGTAAGTTATGTGATCAGAAATGGGGCACTACCACAGCACTGGGGAAAGGGACAGCAGCCCAACTTACCTGAGCATCAAGGAGGTATTGGTCTTGGATCTGGGTGAATGAGATATCCTTTCCTCCATTTCAGATACAGAAATGGCCAAGAGGAGACCAAGAGAACCACTGGTGAGAAAGCCCCATCCTGGCTCATCTTTGACCCTAACCTTTCAGCACAGGTTCTAGGCCCAGGATTAGACTATTTTTTAACCACTTACCTATTATTTCTTCTCCTCCCCCAATGCAGGAATGATGTAATGCAGATCCCTGAACTTTGGGGGTCATTTTAAAAATATATCCATAACTGGACTTCAATATCATTTATGTGCTTGGTAATCCCATGGAGATCATTTAATGTAATTAAAGCCACTGAAGAGGCATCCATAAATCTCTCCAGATGACTTACCGAAGCATTCATGATGCAGCAAGATGAAGAACTCTTGCTCCAATGTTCCTTCACCACGCTATTTCTCCTTCAGGTCCCCATGGCTGAAGAGCCCCAGAGAGTGACCTATGCCCAGCTAAATATCAGAGCCTTGAATAAGAGGCAAACAGACCCCAGGAAGACACCTCTAGAACCCACAGTCTATGGCACTGTGTCTATGGACTGAGCATTTGGACATGGATCACAAAAGAATTCTCTCCTTTCCTCTTCTCTCCCTCAGTCCTGTTTCATCTGTTCTCTCCTACATCTTCCCCAATCTAAGGAAGATGCCTAAGGGAGCTTCCAGCCATACATTTCCTTTCTTGACCTGCTTTTTATTATCTAATAAAGAATTATAAACTAAGAGATGATCTCCAGAGAATTTTCATCATAACAGAGGGAAGAAAAAGACCTCGAGCCTATCTCTGCTCTTGTAAAGAGCTTGGCATATTGGTAAGAATTCTCGGGGGTCTCCTCTCCTTGTAAGTACTTTCCTGTTGGTCTCTGGATAGTTGTCATGGTGCATAGTTGCATCTTTTTGTTTGTTTGTTGATTTTGAAGAATGGGTTCAAGGCAAGCTTTTTCTTATTTTTCAAATATTTTTAATCTAAGCACATAAAAAACCCAAAGCATATCCACATGGCCAATGGAACACAAAAACATGGTATTTGAGACTGGATTTCACAGACACAGAGAAATATGTCACTGTGCTGGCATACATGCATTCACACACTCATATTTCTTGCAAAACCATCCATTTTCATGTACTTCCTTCTAAAGTTTCTTCTAATCTTCTCTCTGCATTTTGAAACATATTAAACACCTCGTCTCTCTCTTAGCTATCCTATTGTTAACCCTACCTAGACTTGAACAAATCCCTCATTTTTGAAAAAGGAAATAACTTATAACAAATCAGTAGAGTTAATTAAAATAAATCTCAATGGCAGTCCTGTGCAAATATATTTCTATATGTTTCTATACTTTGTGACTTCTCAGTGAAGAGCTTCATCAGAGGTCCTCTGGATGCATGATTGGTCATTGCATTGTTCAGAGTTTTTCAGTTTTTCAAAAAATTTTATTTTTTCCTTTCACTGTTGTTATCCTTGCATAAATTACTCATGGTACTGCTCCCTTCCCTCTATACCAGTTCACATGCTCTGAGGTTCTCTGAAGCCATCTCATTTGCAGTTTCAGACGGTGTAATATTGTTCCTTCATTTTGATTTACGGCAATTGGTGCAGTCATTCCTCAATGCTCTAGGACACCCCCATTAGGTTCATATGCTTTTATTTATCCCCTCTTTCTTCAGGATTAGTAAATTTGGGATTCCCTCCTTACTATTATCCTCCCCTTTAATACACTCCATTTTAATTCCTGCTTGCTCTCCTACTGAGTTGGATGTAGTTCTAGACCAAATCGTTTGTATGTGTGTGTGCATGTGTATTAAACCCCTATTTGTACATTTTCTATAAAGGTGAGGTTCATCAAGCTCACACTTTTCCCTCCATTTTGTATACTCTTTTTTCATGTATATCACACAAGGTATCACTCCTTATTTCCTCATGTCTATACTAATTTATTCCATCTCCCCTCTCTTCTTTTCTTACAATCTTCTCTCAGAATCTCTCCATCCTCTTCGAATCCTTTTCTAATCTTAAAATACTTCACACAATCCACATCAAAGTCCTGTGATTTCTTTTTTAACTCTCTATGTATGCTTTGAAGACTTTCAGCTTCTGAAGGGGCATTTCCTTCTTTACTCTCTGAGTGTAAGTCAGGGCAAAATGAAAACTAGCAACTTTGCCTCAGCTCCCCCAAAGCCTCCTCCACAAAGATCAAGAAAATGTGTCACACCAAATTCTGAGAAGCAAAACCAAATAAAGCTTATAATGAGTCATTCTTTCCAGCTCAATCAATGTGGGGATGTTAACACCCCACCATCAAGCATACTCTACAATTACTCACGAAAATTTGCCTTTCTGGGTTTCTCTACTCTTGAATTGCTACTTTCAACAGATGTTATTGTTTTTTTTATTTGTAATCTATCAGAAATGCTTGCAAGTCCTCTATTACATATTTTTTGTTTTATTGGATTATATTCAGCTTTACAATTTAAGCTATTCTGAGTTATGAGGCTATACATTTAATGAATAACTTATTCAAAAATCTATCCCCATTTGGAGTAGAAGCTCCAAGTCTTTGTGATACTGACAGTCATTCCTTGGTATTTGAAGATCCCCTTTCAAATGCTTGAAGAATTCTTTAAGGTGAGAAAACAATTTTGGATTATGGAATCCTTCTGACTTTTCTCTTAGGGTTTTTTTTCCCCAGAAGATGATTTATTCTTTCAATGCTCACTTTACCCTCTAGTTCTAATAGATCTGGATAAATTTATGATTTCTTGAAATATAGAATACAAGATTTTGCTTGGGGTTTTGGGGGGGGTGTCATGGTTTTCAGGAAGTGCAGTGATTTTTAAATTATCTCTTCTTGACCTTTTCTTCATATGTGTTGTTTTGTATATCAGATATTCTATTTTTCAGTCTTATTATTTTGTTCAAAAATTCCTTATTATCTCACAGAATCATTGATTCTTATGCCACATATTTTAGCATAATTCTTTTATGCTCATTTTATTTTGATTTTTAAATTTTTTTGAATTTGAATTTGAGTTTGAAAATTTAATTTTAAATTTGAATTTGAGCCTTTGCTTACAGTTATTATGTCCTGACCTTAAATAAATCTCCTTTCTGTGTGGCAGGAGATATCATCCGTCCTCATAAATTGTGGATAGTCATTGTATTAATCTGTGTGTGTGCATGTATATAGTTGTAGATATAGATGGATATGTATGCGTGTATATATATATATATATNATATCATCCGTCCTCATAAATTGTGGATAGTCATTGTATTAATCTGTGTGTGTGCATGTATATAGTTGTAGATATAGATGGATATGTATTCGTATATATATATATATATATATATATATATATATATATATGTGTGTGTGTGTGTGTGTGTGTGTGTGTGTATTTGTCTATTTTTATATTGGTCATTGTCTTTTTTGCTTTTCTCCTCACTCCCACCTGATTTTTCTGAGCTAAAGCTCGGAGCCAGGGCCAAGCAGAGTGCCTTACTGCACTTGTGGGAGGGGCGGTCAGCCCTTCTTGGTCTCCCCTAGGCTTCTTCACTGAATTCAGTGTCCATGATTGAGCTTCCCTGGATAACTGAGGTTCAGAGGATTGTAGAAATCTTTAGAGCATCTCAGGTCAGAGTTCTAAGGACATCAGAACACTTAGAAACCTGCACTTCTCTGAGCACTGCTGACACTGCATTTTTCAGGGGTTCCAAAATCTCCACCTGGGACTTTCTAACACTCTTGAACTTACTTGAGTGAAGTTTTCCACTCTTGCAACCTTTGAACACAATCCCTTGCAGTCTACACCTGACTCTGCCTTGAATCTGGTTGTGCCATTATTCAGGCGTAAACATTTGCTAAGCCAGGCACCTACACATACCGATATGAAAGATCATTCTTTACCTCAATCACTATACAATACAAGGATGAAAGCAAACAGAAACAGAAGGTGAAAAGATGGAGCCAGGTGAAGTGACTAAAGAAGGTACCTGGGCCAAGCCATACAGCAGAGTTTGGTCTAGGGAAAAGTGTGGGAGGGAAAAATAGCAAGTCTTGGAGCCCTCTTTATTTCCACTTTTATTTTTTTTTTAAGTTAGGAATAGTATTTCATTTATTTATTTGTTTGTTTTTTAAAACAAATTTTTCCATGGTTCCATGATTCATGTTCTTAACTCTCCCCTCCATCACCCCTTAACCCCCCATAGCTTATTTAGTGCCATACCTACCAAACTACCAAGAAACCTTTTTACAGAATCGGTGCCCTCTCTAAATGGAGGCTTCGGGAGCTGTTCTCTTCTTTGCCCTCCAAGCAGAGAAGCAAAGAGAAGAGCACCGGTGTGGAGGGAGTAACAAAACTGGTTCAGTCTTTCAGAATGGGAAGTTTCCTGATGAGTTTTCCTTAGCCACTGAAGAAGTCTACTCCAAGGAGAGTAATGCGGTGCTGGGACAATTCTGGTTTGTTTGCCTGTAAGGAGCTTTGTTTTATTGTCAGCCACTTCTCCTATTGTGGTGGAAGTCAGGCAGACTTTCTGTCAAGTTCTTGGGTTGAAGTCATTGGCTGCTGGACTGGATTGCTTGGCCATTATTCAGGCTGGAACACCTTTTAAAATTTTTGCTAAAGTAAGTATGTGGGAATTGGGCAAATACTAGAAACAATTAGAATTTTGCACTGAATGAATTGTGGGATAAAAGAGAGGGAGGCATCAATGGTGGCACCAAGAAACCAGAAAGATTGGGATGATGGTGGGGTCTTGGACAGCCATAGAGAAGTTTGGAAGCTAGCAGAGTTTGGGTGGGTGTAGATCAGGAGTCCTATTTTGGCCGCATTGAGTTTGAGTTGCCTAATGAGACACAAGATGTCCAGGAAGTAAGTGATGATCCAAGACTAGCTCACAGAGTGACTGGAGTTGGGGATGGAGATCTGGGAATCATCTGCCTAGAGGTGACCATTAAGCCTGACCCTGACCACCAGCCCCACTATCCCCCTGAGATGTCTCCTCGTGCTTAATATGTTCTCATTCTTAGCCTCCTCTTCCCACTTAGTTCAGATGATGGAGGATATTAGGCATTTGATTAGAGGCAGAGGCACAACATTCAACCCCAAGTCCATGAAGGTGAAGCGAGGGCACTCTTAGAGCCTTGGCAGCTATTGAAGATGCCACGGTCAGCTGTGGCATCAGGCTATTGCAGGCCATCTTAACTCTTGTCTTGCCACTGGACTTTAATGTTTTTGGAAGAGGGATTGAAGCCGATGACATTGCATAACTCTACCTCCCAAATCCAACTTAATCACAATTTAAGACATCACTCTAATAATATCATTAGTCCTCTTCAAAAATGAAGGATGGAGGGCAGCTGGGTGGCTCAATGGATTGAGAGCCAGGCCTAGAGATGGGAGGTCCTAGGTTAAAATCTACCCTCACACACTTCCCAGCTGTGTGACCCTGGGCAAGTCACTTACCCCCATTGCATGGCTTTATCTTTCTTCTGCCTTGGAACCAATACATAGTTTTGATTCCAAGACAGAAATTAAGGGTTTAAAAAAATGAAGCATGAAACAACATCATTAACAGATTATCATCATCATTGTATTTTCATTCAGTGAGCAAGGGATGGGAACGATTCTTCTCAATAGGAAGAAGCCAGTAACTTGTACTTCTGAATAAACCACATGAACACAGAATCAAAATCACTTTAAATAGTTTTAGTTTCATTGAGGTAACTTTTTTATACTAAAAATGTAAAGATTATGGCATTTACTGAGTACCACTGAGGAAGTTGTAATTTTTTTTATTGAATAGCCCTAATGGGTTAGAGCTTCCTTGTATTAAATTAAAATAATTGAGCAAAATTAATATAATTATCTCATCTGAACATTCACAAGATATTCTACATCTATAGGATCTCCTATTTCTCTGTTAAAAACACAACAGAAATTTCTTCAAATTCTATGACCCATTGTTTAAAAAAAGGTAAAAGGAAAAAAATTTCTTATAAGAAATATATATAGTAACACAAAACAAGTTCCACATTGGTTGTATATAAAATATTTACCCTTAAGTCCACCTCTCTGTCTGGAGGGGATACCATAAGTCTTCATGAATTGTGTATAATCACTGTGTTAATCAGAATTCCTACAACTTTCAAAGTTGTTTGTTTTGCATTATATCTATTTTGTTTTACAATATATCTCATCATATAAATTGTTTCTCTGGTTCTGTTAATTTTATTTTTTATAATTTTTTTTAAATCCCCCAAATTTTTCAGTTTCGTCATTGATGTTAGAGCCTAAAATTTTCCCCTAAATTTGCTCCCTTCACTCTGCATCAGTTCATACAAACTTTTCAATGTGTTTTTGAAACCTTCTATATCCTCATTTCTTACAACACAATACTATCTATCACATTCATTTACCATAGTTTATTCATCTTCCTCTAAGCTCATTTTCCCCAAAGGAGAAGTAAATTGTCCCCCAGATTAATCAAGATACACACATTGAGCCAACTTCCTTTTGAGAGGAAAGATATGGGAAATTAAGTTTCCTCAAGTTACTCTGAAAGTTCACTCTTCCATTTTCAAAAAGGACATATGACTTTGGCTCCTTAGCTAAGATTCTGCTTACAGTCTGTGCCTTAGGAACCTAAAGTTAGAAGCAGAGGAGCTGGCACTAAGGGATGAGAGCATCCATTCTGCTATCCTCTCCCCATGGTGGATAAAAGAGAAATGGCTGCTAGAACTTCTGCCTCAATGAAACCTTCCAGAAAACTCAGTCCCAGGAACCCAGGTTCGAAATTCAGAATAACCTGGTGAACTCAGGAGTAGGGACTCCTTGAATTTTTCATCTCCATACTAAAGCAAGTGTTATATGGGTCTTCTTAAAGTCCTTTCTTCTTCTGATTAAACATCTCCAGTTCTTTATATTGATATGCAGCACATGCAGTGCATAGATACCATCCACCAAAATGGAACCCAAATATGTGGTACCCAATTTGTCAATGATCCCCAACTCTCTCCTCCTCCTCTTCTTCTTCTCCTCTTCCTCCTCCTTCTTCTTCTTCTCAAATTGGATTAAAGTAAGAAGGTAATCTTTCATTCCTATGGAGTTGTGTCTTTGGAATAAAAGCTCCACTAAGCAGGGACAAGCTGGAAAGATTTAGTTTTAGAAATAAGAAGGTCCTGGCAACAAATTATGTGCACTGATTAAGAACCAATCTAGTGGAATATGATCCTGATGATGTATGCTATCTGACAACCAGCCTGTTTGTTAGAAATCATCTCTCATTGATGAAGTGCTTGTTCAGCCTCAGCAATTTCCAAGGTCTATATACTAAAGGGTAGAGGATTTAGAATCTAGGGGAATTGCACTGTTTTGATCTAATCATAATTCCTTGAAGTTGAAGCAAAAATTCATCAAATTAAATGTTGATAGGAACATGGAGAAACATAGCTAATATTACATTTAAAGCAACTCTAAAGTGTTTTTTAGGAAACAATGTGGAAATACACATTAAAAACTGTAAAATTATTCATGGTCTTTAGCTGAGATATCTCATTACTAATACTAGACCTTAAAGGTATTATTGAGAGTAAAAAACTTTGTATGAAAGTATTAATGGAAGCTTTGTTGCAATGGCAAAATAATTGTAAATAACACAAATGTAATGATTGGTGGAAATGGTTGAGTAGATTGTGATATATGAATGTAATGGGTTGGATTATGTTATTAGAAATAACAAATATCAGAAATGTAAAGAAAATAAGGGAAATCTGTGAAGAGATGAAAAAAGAATAAAAATAATATCCATTGTTACATTTTTTTAAAAGTCAAAAAATCAAGAGAGAAAATATCAAAGTAAAACAAATCCAAAGGGAACTCAAAAAACAGATGTTTATATTAGCACATATTTATAATTCATACATTAGAAATAATTTAAACAATGTATAGTTGTGGTTTTCACATTTTTATATTTTTCTTTAAATTTAGTGGTTGCTATGATGGCTAATATGCATATAATAAAAAATTTAAATATATGTACTACAACTTGTTGGTCCTTCCCCAATTGATGGACATCTCATCAATTTCCAGTTCTTTGGTACCACAAAAAGAGTTTCCATAAATATCTTTGTACAAGTAGTTCCTTTCCCCCTGTCTTTGATCTCTTTGGGATAATCAGAACTAGTAGTACTATTATTGGATCAAATGATAATGCAGTTTTATAGCCCTTTGAGTGTTATTTGACATTTATTTCCAGAATGGTTGTATCAGTTCAACACAACTCCAGTGTATTAGTGTCCATTCTATATGTTTCTAATGAGTTTTATTGCCAATATAGAGAAAGATTCAGATTTTCTCTAGTTCATTTTATAACCTGAAAATTTACCAAAGATAATGCTTCTGTTCATTTTTTAAAAAAAAATAACTCTCACCAACTAAGCCATCATGTCATCTCCAAGAACACAGTACTTTTAATAATTCTTTGCCTATATTGATTGTCTTAATCTCTTATATTGTAATTGTTATACTACTATTTCTAGAACTATATAGAATGATAATGGTAACAGCACACAATCTTGTTTTGAAATTATCACAAACATTTATTAAACAGCTTTTATGTGCCAGGCACTATGATAAGTTTTGAGGATACAAAGGAAAGCAAGAGAAAGTGCCTATATTCAGGGAAGTCATGAACTAATAAGGGATACAACATGCAAATAAATATCTATAAGATATATTCCAAATTAATTGAAGATAATCTCATAGGGAAGGTGTTACCAATAATAAAAATTCAGTGGATGCAGGAGGTAGAGATGAGGAAGGAAAGCATTCTAGGAATGGAAAGAACCAATATAAATGAACAGTCAATAGATGGGATTTATGGTGGAAGCAACAACATAGAGGACAGTGTCACTGAATCAAAAATTAAGTAAATTCAAAGAATGTGTAGTAAGACTGTAAAGGATGGAATAGACCAGATTAGGAATGAGTTTTAAAGCAGAAAGGAAAATTTTATATTTGATCTTGTAGGCAATAGGAAGTCATTGGAGGTTGTGCAATAGGAGAGTGGCATGGTTGCATCTGTAATTCAGAATAATAACATTGATAAATGAATGGAAAAAGGATGACTGGGGAGACATATAATGTGGAGAGGACAACCAGACTACTGAAATAGTCCAGATATGTGGTGATGAGATACTTCACCAGACTGGTCCAGTGCCAAACAAATAAAGGGGCCATATTTCAATGGTACTGAAAATGTAGAATCTAAAGAACTTGGAAAAAAATTGAATATAGAAGGTATGGAAGAATGCTCTTATTGAATGGACATCTAGTTTTCCTTAATTATCAAGAGTTCTAGTTCTAGATTTTTTTCTAGTTCTTATTTAATTTATATGGGAAACTTTCATTCATTCTTATGTTTTCTAATATTTTCAAAATCTAAAGTTGTTTTCTGTCAAAAAATTTTCTGCATTTATTTCAAAATTGCTTGGGTTTTTGTTCTAATTTTGTCTTTTTATGGTTTTTTGCAATATTAAATGAATATTGAATTCTAGGGATTCCACTCAACTTGGTTGCATATATGACCTTTTAATGATGTTTCTAAAGCATCTTTCCTATTTACTCCAATGTTATCTCTTCATTCATATTCATTAGAGATGTTGGTTATAAGACCAAACTGTATATTTTCCTAAACTAATTTTTCTCAGGTTTTGGTTTTAAGATGATTTTGTTGTTGCTCTTCCTTTATTTTTGAAGAAGGCCAGGGATATAACTGGGTCATGTCTTGACTTTTACCTGGATTAGATTAGTGAGGCTGAGTGACACTATGTCAGCCTCATGCACTCTTCCAGGACCACCAAAGTCCAGTGGCAAAACAAAAGTCAGAATGACTCACAATGGCCAGAGATACAGTGAAAGACCTTTGTGTCTCTGATGTCTCACCAAACTCTAATTCTCCACAGCACCTGTTTCAGTTGCCTTCGTGGCTGTTGGATCAAATTGTTCTCATCGACCCATTTCACCAAGCAAAAGTCTTCCCATGCTTGGGGTAGACAACCATTTACACAGATTTGATGCTTGTTAGTTATCCCTACACCAGTCTGTGGAAATGATTTTACTGAGGTGTGCATGCTACAGACACAGGTGAGAATTGAGTGAGATATGAGCACCAGAGGTGAATGAGGAGCATTGAAAAGGACCTAGAAAGCCTTCATGCCTCTATGAACACTCCAAAATATCAAGATGATAATTACCTCATTGAAAAAGTATACAGGATACATAAGATGCTGTGTCTTCCTGACCTTGCAAATGATTTATGCAAGACTGGAGTCAACGTTTGTTTTTTTTTGTTGTTGTTGTTTTTGTTTTTTTGCTATTTCATATAATTCACTAGTTAATCCATTTAATTATATACCATTTTAGTTTTTATCTCATTCATTGTTTTTTCCACTTATTTTTACATTACAATATGTGGAGTGCCAAATCTTCTGTTTATTTTTCTGATAATCTGAATGTTTAAGATTTTTTGGAAATATTCATCCATTTTATTTCTGATCATTTTCTGACAAAAAAATGAATCAAAATTGGGTCTAAAATGTTTGCTTGTTCTTCATTTTTGTAAATTGCTCTTTTTTAATATTGACAATTTATTTTTAATGACTTAAAATGAGATTCAACTTTTTCTATTTTAATATTATTGAAATTTCTTGGTTTGCCATTTTTATTTTATTTCTTTCTTCTGTGATTTTCAGAATTTCAATTTTTATTTTAATTGATTTTTATGACTTGATGACTTGCTTGTTTTTTCATTTTATTTGCAAGATCACTTCATTGATAGGTTCATTCTCTGTTTTGTTGATAAATGTATATTGATGATATATTTAAATGTACAATTTGATGGTTTATATTTAGATATGTATGTACATTTACCTCCCAGAATTGCCTTGACCAAACCAAAAATGTTTTTCATTGTTAGCTAATTTTTATCATTTTATTTGATTAATTTATCTATCATTTATTTGATTTGTCCTTTGAAATAATAATTTTTAAGATTAAATCACTTAGTTTCAATTTGTACTTGAACAGTTTCTTCAAATGTCCTTTAATGATTATAATTCTATCATTGTTGAGTTCAGTAAGGGATGAATTTATTATTTTTGTTTTTCTTCATTTCTTTATGAGATGTCCAGAACATCACGAATGCTTAGTTTTTGTAAAGTGCTATAATACATAATTAGAAAATATTAATTTTATTATAAATGGAGAGATCTATTATTCTATCTCATATGAAGTCCTATATAGGTACTTAAATTGTTTTCTATTCATTTATTGTTGTTATAGTCATATAGTTCTGAAAGAGGCACAGTAAAGTTCCCATTTAGTAGAGTTCATATTTCTAGTTTTCTTTATAGTTCATTTAACTTTTCCTTTAGTGCTTAGATATCATGCTATTTGGGTCTAAATGTATAGCAAATTACTATATAATTTCATATTCATCGTGCCTTTGAATAAGCTAATGGGGTTTCCCAGCTTATCTCTTAAAACGATAGACCTTTTTATTGTCTCCTCGCCAGAAATGATTGTTATTATCCTTGCATTTCAAAATAATTGAAGCAAGAAATTCTGCCCCTGAATATTTTAACTTTGTGTGGATCTTTTATGTTTTAAATTAGTTTGTTGAAAAAAAAAGTCATGGTCAATTTCAGGAGAATCAGCTAATACTTTGTCTTACTTCAGAGTAACTGCCTTCATAAGATATGAAAACTTCAACTGATCAGTTAACTAATAAAAGGTATGAGATAGCTATGAACAAGATCTAGAAATGTCTGGGATTTTTTTATTAAAAATGTGAACTTGAAAAACATTTATAGTAAATATCTCTGACAAAGTTCTCATTTCTCAAAAATATATAGAGAACTGAGTCAAATTTATAAGAATAGAAAGCATTGCCCAAATGGCAAGTGACCAAAGGATATAAATAGGCAATTCTCAGATGAAGAAATTAAAACTCTCATTAGTCATATGAAAACATTCTCCAAATTGCTCTTAATTAGAGAAATGCAAAGTAAAACAACTCTCAGATACCACCTTGTACCTATCAGACTAATGTGACAAAAAAAGAAAATGACGAATGTCAGAGGGGATATGAAAAAATCAGGACACAAATATCTGCCTGGTGGAGCTGTGAACTGACCCATTCTGGAAAGCAAATTGAAATCAAACTGAAAGGGCCATAAAACTTTGTATGCCCTTTTACCACCATTAGCTGTATATCCAAAAGAGCTTGATAATAGGAAAGGACCTATTTGTTTAAAGATATTGATATCAGTTCTTACTATCATCATTAAAGCCAGTTTGTTTAGAAGCTTTGCTCCCAGACTTTTTTCTTTACAAACATTTAGATGAAGACTCCTAAACCAAGCCAATCCGCTATATTTATTTCCTCACTTATATATGTACATGTTAACTTCCCCTAGAGAATGCAAGAGTATGAGAACATAGACTGTAAAATAATGAATAGATGATTAATATTTGGAATAATTTGTCATTTTGATAGTTCAGAACTTAAAACTTAACAAAGAAATGAAATTTAAAAATAAAACAAAATGAAAATAGGATTCTCTCGGTACACAGGCTAGATGGAGAAGCCATTGAGAAGTCAATGAGTAATTAATTTCTGTACCCTAGAACTCCAATTCCCAGCATCCCATGTTCTTTCTCATGTTACATGCTGATGTAGGGAGGATATAAATTTTCTGTAGCCCCACCCAAAGGGAAGGGATATAGAGACATAAGTTTGATCATATAATTTAAGAATTTATGTAAACCCGGCCTCAGCCACTTCCCAGCTGTGTGACCCTAGGCAAGTCACTTGACCCCCATTGCCCACCCTTACCAATCTTCCACCTATGAGACAATACACCGAAGTACAAGGGTTTAAAAAAAAAAAGAATTTATGTAGAACTTTGTTATTTGACAAGATGGAGAATTAGATGCTTTCTCTAATACCTCCCCAGATCACTCCAAAAGAAAACAAGATATGAGTCAGATACAGAGCAGTTTCAGCTGTCTCCATTATTTAGAAGTCTAACATCCAAAAGGATTTTTTAAAAAACATGAGCTAAGTCCTACCCTGAACTCACTCAGCATCATTCCACCATATCCCATGCAGCAGTGAGGTTACACTTAGCTGACCCAAGAATCTGACCCAAGCATTTGGATGAACATCTCCAAAACCTCAGCTTCTTGGTTTCCCATTCATATCTCCAGGACTGTGTAGATCTCAGTTCCAGATTACAGAGGTTTGCATAAGTCTTCACAGACAGTATTCCAGGAGCAGAAGTGTGTTGGGATTACACAATCAGTGCCACACCAGCATTCCAGAGGCAGAAGTTTTGCTTGGGTGAAGCATTTTCTATTGCAAAAAAAAAAAAATCTCTTTAAGAGAGCTAGTGGGAAAGAGGCAAGACAATTGTTTGGGCTTAAAATAGAACTCAGCTCTACATCCCAATCTCTACCTCATTCCAGAACCTTGGAGAATTAAATTATAAAAATGTAATTCATACTAGTTTTGGACCAAAGAACTGAAGAAAAGAGAACAGCAGAGGACACTGAAGCACGTCACTGTGCATGGGCAATAAGAAGGGGTTTGTTGTGGCACTCTACTTAGGTGAACATACAGAGATCAGCATCTACCTTGGGCCAGTTCTATCCACTCAAAATTTGAGCTAAAAACCTAGGCTGCTGAAGCATGAATTGACTTTTATGGAAGGAAGAAAACTAGAAGAGCAGGGGACATATTACCTATCATATTTATGGAGAGGAAAGGAATTTCTAAATAAACAAGAGATAGAGAACATTGTGAGGAGTAAAATGGATAATTTTGATTACATGAAATAACAAGAATTTTGTACAAATAAAACTAATGAAGCCCAGATTTGAAGGAGACAGATAATTGGGGGGAAATTGTATAGGTAATTTCTTGAACAAATGACTCATATAAAATACATAGAAAGATTTGTCAAACTTTTAAGAATAAGAGGCATCCACCAGTGGATAAATGGCCAAAGATATGAACAGTTTGGAGATGAAGAAATCAAAGATAGGCATGTGAAAAGTTGCTCTAAATCATTGCTGATTAGAAAAATGCAAATCAAAACAACTCTGAGATATCATTTCATACGTATTAGATTGCCCAAAATGACAAATGTTAGAGGGGATGTGAAAAAATGGGGACACTAATACGATGTTGGTAGAACTGTGAATTGATCTAACCATTTTGGAGAGCAATCTGGAATTATGCCCAGAGAGTTATAAAACTATGTTTAGACCCAGCAATTCCATTGATGGGTCTATTTCCTCAAGAAGTAAAGGAGAGAGAAAGCATTTAAATATTCCAAAATTATTTATAGCAGCTCTCTTTTAGTGGCAAAGAACTGGGAATTGGGAGAATGGCAATTTATTGGGAGGTGATTGAACAAATTGTGACATATGATTATGATTTAACATTACTGTACCATAAGCAATGCTCAGCAGGTTAATTTTTTTAATTTAAAAATTAAAATTAATTTAAAATTTAAATTAAAAATTAAAAAGAGCTACTTGAAGTTTTGTAAAGTGAAATGAGTAAAGACAAGAGAACATTTTATTTAGCTGCAGATCTAACATTTGAAAAATAATGTGTGAAAGTCTACCTCCAAAGAAAGGACTCATAAATAGAAAGAAGAAAGACATGGTTCACATTGATGTAGAAAAAGAAATCCTTGATAATTTATTGATGGGGAAATGAGGAAGTAAATTGATTTGTTTTAGTAATGTCTTCTGTTTTTCTTCTTTTTAGTAATGTAGTCTATTTTTCTTCTATTAGCAAGGTCTAGCCATGAGCACTTTGTAGGCAGCATGGCGGTTACTGGATTTTATAGACAATCGTGTAGAAATTGAACTCCTTTTAGCTTTGACTAAAAATTTAGTTCCTGAACCTCTGCAGTTAGATTCCAAACACCTGTCAATACCAGCAGAACTGAAATGAATCATTTTGTCTACCCCTCCATTAGGAATTCTGGACTATAGTCAGCCATTTACACTGTATCTAAATAAATGGAAGGTGTAGAATTAGGGGTCATAATCCACCCAACACCAGTACTTTACTATTCTTTCAGCTAAATATAGTGGCTGCCAAAGCATCACCCTGCCTTCAGACTGTTGCTGCAACAGAGAAGTTTTTTGTTATAGTTTTGGAGTCTTCTGTAATTGTCTTCTGTCCCCACAAGTTTGAGACATTCCTGCTCCAACATAGGATCAGCCATTTTCAGATCAAAGACTTGCTAGATATGAGGTGACTTTGGGAAAATGAGAGTATCACCCTTAAACATTGTCTAGTTCCTACAACATGGAACCCCAGTTTGCCATCTTCAGGAGAACCACAGCATGACTGTCCATCTGTGCTGGCCATGGCTGAGAAGCCCTGTGATGAGGTCCCTGATTTCTCTTTACAAAATGCCAATTTCGTTTGTGTACACTGATGTCTCCTCTTTTATGAAAGAAGACATATACCCCTCTGGCATTGCCATGGTCTCAGACCTTTATACAGTCTGGGAAGCTTCTTTACCTGCCACATCCAGTGCTAAGGCAGAAGAATTAATAGCAGTAAAACAGTCATGTTTTTAACTAAGAGAAAGAAAGCCACAGTTTAAACTAACTTAAGGTATGCCTTTGGCATCCCTCACCATATTGGGATTCTTTGGATGCAGAAAGGTTTTCTAATATCTGCTGCTAGATTCATTGAAAATGAAGATCTTATCAAAGAATTTTCTGCTCTGAACTCTGCTTTTGCCATTGGTCATTGCACAGGAGAGAATGATTCTGTCTCTAGGGAGAACCAGCATTCTGATGAGCTCCCAAGCTTGCAGCCCTGAATGACCTCAACCCTTGTTTTCCTTGGTTAAACCCTACTTGAATAATTAGGATAATTAGATTTGTAAATAACTCATTCTGATCAGCTAGCTTTTAAGACAGTGATTCCCAAGGTGGGTGCCACTATCCCCTGGTGGGTGCTGCAGCAATCCAGGGGAGCAGTGATGGCTACAGGTGCATTTGGGGGTGGTGAATAACTGTAAGGGGTGGTGATAGTATGTGACAGGGGGCACTAAGTCATACTTTTTTCTGGAAAGGGGGCGATAGGCCAAAAAAGTTTGGGAACCACTGTTTTAAGATAAGATTATAACTTTCAAGTAACCATCCAGTGGTGAATGAGGAGAGGTACCATCTTTGTGGCTGAGACCTGGATAAAACAGGAGCCTGTGAACCTCTTCACTTCATACTTTTTGATGGCTGTAACCCTTGTAGCACTGGCTTGTGGAGTTCAAGATTATTTTGAGGAGGTGGTTGTTCCTCTCATATACATCATGACTAGGAAGAGATACCTCTGTGGTCTCCTACTTGCAGTAATTACAGATGCGATTACGTGGCATTAGAGCAGCAGTAAAGGGAGGACATTTGAGCTTCTCCCTCCATGATCTACACACTGTGGACAAGGGGTATAAGAAAAGCTTTCAGCAAACTAGCAGGATTTAGCCTGCTTGGAGGGACCCATGCCAACTGTTGCTGACCATACTAACTGCCATCAAAAGTAGGGGAAAAGATTCTTGAATCCATTGCTCTCCAGGGAAGCTGCCATCTACTGGCACTGAGTAACTCTAGCCTGTTGCTTTAATTGCACAAAATCATTTCTGATTCTTACTTATGATTAAAAGTTTCTAGATAACCTAAAATGTGCTATTTTTAAAATATCCCTTTATTTGATGTTGTTTTGTTCTCAGCATCATTACATATTGTATTTTCCTTTTGGTTCTCTTTACTGACTTTAAATTGGGGGCAGACACAGTGGAGACACCTGCAGAACCCACACTCTATGCTCTGTGTGGTTGAAATGTGTAGCTTGTGGGGCTATTTAACAGTACTAATGTCAACGACAGCTAATGTCTCTTTGTATATCATAATTTCAAAGTCTCTGCACTGGTTCATATGTTCAAATGGCCCAGGATCATCCAAATGGTCTAAATGAATCCAGGCAGAAAATCCACATTTTTAGAAATACATCTCCCAAGATATTTTAGTAGCCCTGGAAACTGTCTTCTTTTTAATTAGGTATGCTTGCCCATACATTGTAAAGGAAGTGGTCAGCTATCACCACTTTATGATTCATACTCTTGGCCTCTCCTTCAAAGAAAGAAAAAAGCCAAAGCATACAAGTATGAAAAGTGTACTGGGGCTAATCTTCTCCAACTTTGTAGCACACATGAGTGTTACCTTTCTTTGTGCACATCATGTATGTCTCCCACTTCTTAGTTACATGTGTGGCAATTGCTGGCCAAAAAAAGTGTTTCTTGCTCATTCCAGGGCTTTTTCTTAATTCCTATGCTCAAAATCATTGTGTAAATTTTTTGTGACTCTAAAGTGATACCCCACCAGGCAGTACAAACAGTTTTCCACTATCATGCAAAGGATCAGTGACAACTGGATTGGCACAACTCCAACTTTTACCATCACCTGACACCTAAGACATCTTCTAGGAACCAGCACTTAGGTCCTTTGGCATGACCATCTTGTTTACTTCACAGAGTCCTCTATCAGACATTTGCTTTCTTTGCACCTGAGCTCAATGGTGTTGGCTTAAGGTGTTGCTAACATGCTATCCAATGGAAATGCTAAACATCAAACTGTGCTGTCCTCTGTAAGTACTCTATTTCCTTAAATTTTCCACAGACCTTTCTCTTCTTTTCCATGAATCACCAAAGCTCCAAAGGTACATAGACTGCTCAAAAAAGGCATCTGAATCCACGTATCTTTCCTGGTCAGTAATGGATACTAATCTTGCAGACTCGACCCCATCTCTGGCCAGCAACTCTAACTTGATGTTAGGTAATAGAACTTCACTAATAAATACATTATTAAGAGCAGGCCTCCCTGGGTCTGACTGAAGCCTTTGCCCAAACACTGTGGCTGGCATTGTGCCTGGTGTATACCTAAACAAATGAAGGTTGATTGACAGGCTGAAGTAATGCTCACCCCAGTTAGGGAACAAGTCCAAGTCTTGAAGACCTGAAAAATGAATCTCTGTCCAATTTAATGGCCCAAGGCAATCACATTATCTCCTACCTGAAAAGTGAGAATAAGACTTCTGAGTAGAAATTCATAGTTTTTTCCATTCAAAGCCTTTAACTGGTACAGTGTGCCCAGAAGGAAGGTTGTGACCAGACCAAAGAGATAGAGTACAGGCTGCTTCTCTTAGCTCCAAGATTTGGCTCCTCTAATAGCCTAAATATCTTTGGTCCCTCTGTCCCTCTCCACCACTCATGAATGGATCAGAAATAAACCAAGTCCAATATTTGTCACTTCTAGAAACACCCTGGGTAATGCAAAAATCAGGGGTCTGTTTAATCAGCAAATAAACATCTGAGTTATTGCTTGGACAACTGGAGGGCTAATGACTTCACTTCTCCTACTTCCCTTTCTGAATATCATGCGGCTTGTTTTTGTTTTTCATTTCTTATTCACTCATTAATCACCTCAAGGGAATATAATTTTTGAAGCATATCAATTCTAGCCGAATTAATTTTGGTTACATCTTAGGCCCTACAAGATCTAGTCTTCTTTCTCTCCTCTTAACCTTTCATGAGCTTCCTCTACCTGAAAACCTCTTCCAGGAACAGACTGAGGTGCTGCCTCATTCACTGCCTGTGCACAGCGTGGGCATACAGATGTCTCCACAGGATCTACTTTCTACTTAAGTTAAGGAAAGAGAAAAACAAGGAAAATACAACATGGACTCAATACTCTAATGAAGGAAGGCATATAAAATAATGGACTCAGTGAAAATGTGCTTCAAGTTCAATCTCCCATTGCCCAAATATCCCTGGAGGCCTGTAGCTACAGAGGGGGAGCAAGGTTTTATTATTCTCATTTCTAGTCCCTATAGTACCCTGGTCTTCCTATTAAGAAACAAGTAAGAGCATGTGATTTTCTCACTGCTGAATCTGCATTCTTGTTGACTCTCAACCACTCTCCTTGCTTTCCTTCCCCCCCCATGAAGAAATGCTTCACTGTGGCTGACTTATATTCTACATTTTTCCCCCTCAATGCTAATCCATACAGATAGATAATCACTTTCTCCTTGCCTTTTTGGATGGGGATTTCCACTGTACTTGGACAAGTCTGCCCAAAGAATATTA
This sequence comes from Gracilinanus agilis, assembly GCF_016433145.1. Taxonomy (NCBI): domain Eukaryota; kingdom Metazoa; phylum Chordata; class Mammalia; order Didelphimorphia; family Didelphidae; genus Gracilinanus; species Gracilinanus agilis. The sequence continues at coordinate 21,691,288 of NC_058132.1, forward strand.
GGTCTTTCTCTTTGTTCTCTCTAAGGGACTTGATGGCCCCCTCTTTATCTGGAAGCTCAACCTTCATACATATGTAGATGACCTTTTCCTAGCCTCTTAGTGCTGGTCATTAGAACCCAAGCTCAGAGAGGAACTAAAATTTTTAAGGCTAAATTGCTTTCCCAAGTGTGATATCTGACACATGCAAAATAGGCTGGGGATTACCACAATTGTTTTTTTTTTCTTTTGAGTAAAAACTTTCCTTCAAGACCTATAGTCCACCAGGACATTGACTCAACTGGGTTTCAAGAAATCTTTCTTTGTCTTCTGAATTTGCTAATCCCCAGAGAGTAACCAGATCCATTGATCTTTATTCATAAGGTGCAAATAATCTTCACCATTTTGAGTACTTCTTAGTTTCCCTGAGTTCCTAATAGAAGTGAAGAGATGAGCATTTTTAAGTACTTCTGCGTTCAAAGCCCTGTGCTTTATTGTCAGGGAATGGTGTCACCCACAAGATTGATATATTCTATCCCCCAAACTACTTAGACTAAACCCATTCAGAGACCACCATGAGTAGAGCCCAAAAGAAAGGTAGGAGAACTTCTCACAATAGCCTTACTCCTAACCTTGCACACACAGATCTCACCATCATTACCTTTCCCAGTAGTTCATGCTCACTGTAGATCCTGCTCATGTTGCTGCCTCCAAAGAACTTCCAGACCTTTCCATCTGCATTATAACTAAGTTCTCATTTACATGTTGCCTCCCTCAAACAGAATGTAATGAAAAATGTGGCAGTTCTGTTTGTCTATTTGTATACCCACTGTTTGGCTCAATGCCTGGCATATGATAAGTACTTAATTAAGGTTCTCCATTTTCCATCAGCAGCTCTGTTTGGTTTCAACTCCACATAATGTCAAGCCCCTACATTAAGTACCCCTTTTTTCCTCAACACTAATTATCAGTTTCCCTTTGTATATTGTCTTCCCCAACTTGATTGTAAGCTGATCAAGAGCAAGACTGACTTTCTTTAACTTATTTGTATCCCCAGGACTTAGCACCATGCCCGGCATGAAGTTTGCATTTAATAAATATTTATTAAATTGAATGGAATGGAAATGCTTTTCTATTTACTTTTCTAAGATTGACTGCCTGAACTAAAATATATATTAAAATTTACCATGTTCCAAATACTACTGATTGGGGATACATTTTTTTAGAAGGCAAATCTTGAAAACTTAGAAGAAAGGAAGGAGGTATTATGCTTGCTACAGAAGAACAGACTGAAAGAGAGTATGACAGAATTGGGATGCAAAAATCAATGGCTGAAAGGAAAATAATGGGGAAAATGCTTTTATTCAAAATTGGCAAAACATATTAAAAGTCTTCAAATTAAGAGAACCTAACTGAAAGATGAGATGAAAGAGGGAAAATCTAGAGATGATAGATAGTCTGGAAAACATAATGAAAAATAAAATTCAATGTCATACTCTAAGAAATCTTACTGAATATTTTATCAGAAATGTTTTAAGTAAATGTCAAAATACAGACCAAGAAACCCCACAGAACACCAATGAAAGCAAAATTAGCTCATTAAGAAACTCATTTAGAAACAGAGAAGTCACACTTCAAAAATATAACAGCAATTTATTAATGGTCAAGCTTTTAGAAAGTGATTTTTCTAATCCCAGAATTTTAGTCAGACTAGCATAATCTCTGTGGGAGAGAGAGAGAGAGAGAGAGAGACAGAGAGAGAGACAGAGAGAGAGACAGAGAGAGAGACAGAGAGAGAGAGACAGAGAGAGAGAGACAGAAAGAGAGACAGAGACAGAGAGACAGAGACAGAGAGAGAGACAGAGACAGAGAGACAGAGAGAGAGAGAGAGACAGAGACAGAGAGACAGAGAGAGAGAGAGACAGAGACAGAAACTGAGACAGAGAGACAGATAGAGACAGACAGAGACAGAGATACGGAGACACAGAGACAGACTGAGTCAGAGACAGAGACAGAAAGACAGAGAAAGACACACACACAGAGAATAGAATATTTTAGAATATTTTGTTCCCAGAAAGGGAACAACATGGCACCATAGTTTCAAAAAAATGGTAGTACAACATCAAGAAATGAAGAAAGAAGAAAAAGAAGTAGATAGGCTTACAAGTCCCCAAAATAGGATAAAAATGCTCTAGGAAATCTGCTGGCACCATGAAGAATGTACATTCCTGGGAACAGATTCTAGAGCAAGCATTCATGCTTAATATGTGCTTCAATGAATTTGTTCTTGCTGCTGATTTTTTTATATTGCTAACCATATTTCTTTATTTGGTTTCCTCTGTAATCCTTTGTCTTATATTTTGTAATTTAAAATGATGATTCTGAGAAGTCCATAGGCTTCACTTGACTAACAAGAAAAATGATCAAAATTCTGTATCCCACAGAAATCTACAGGGATATTGGAGGAGGTAGAATGAAAACCACATTTCTTGGGAGGGAATAATGTTTGTGAAACCCTCAAATGAATGGGAAGAGGAGGAATTAGATTCTACCCTCTTATCTGAGTTGGAAATGAAAAGGTTAGTACTTTGAAGGAAGCTAGGAATTCTTTGAGGTAGAAATGAAATGGAAAACATTCTAGTCATTGGAAACACTGGAAAGTCATAGAAGTTGGACAATTTCCATAAAGTCTTGCACATTGCATTATGAAATCACATCTTGTTGACACCATCACTACCTTTCCTTCTCTGAACCCAGCTTACTAAACAGATAGCCCAGTGATTCTTTCTATGTGCCTCCTTCAACTGTTTCAAGATTCATCGAGGATAACTCCCAAAGAGAAGAGGACCACATCAACCAAGATAATTCAGAAAACATTGCCCATAGCAACTATCTCATCAGATGGAACCTGGGGAAACAGGGACAAAGAAATGTGAGCTCATCCTCCCACTGTCTACTTGTAGCTAGACCTACTTTCTCCGTACTGAACTTTAGAATCTAAGTGGAGAAGTAAGGGAGAGTCTTTGCCTATGTTGATGAGATAAGGAGGCCTCCAGGGGCCCTTTGAAACAGGAAAAGAGCATAGTGTGTGGTATCTGTTGCCTTTACTGAATCTCACCACTGAACACAATCATCTTGTGAATTATACAGTAGTTCAGTAGAACATTGCCACTACCTGAGTTCACAACACCAAGTCTCTAAATGCAGATGAAGATCATAGCAGTGTCTGGGGCTACCATCTTAACACATTGTTTACATCTCAAGCTTTCCCTTCACTAAAACCACCAGATGTTCTGATGAAAATTTGAGGGTGATGTTTCCACTGTACTCTGCTTTCATGAGCATTAATGTCACACTTGGTTTGCTGCCTAGAATACCAAGAAAATATTTTCTTCCTGTATCAGTATGTAGATGAAGCAAGCCTGGAGGGAAAGTTTGTGAAAATATATCCCTTTTATTCATCCCTAGGAGCGTAAGTTATAATGAGGACAAGCAAAGACTCGTCCTTTTCCTCTTACCTTATTTCCAGGATCATGCTTATAGGTGCAAAAGTGTCCCAGGTAGAGAATCATTTTTGTGCGTCCCTAAAAATATGAAAAGTTCAGTGTTTCCTCTAACTAATCATCAGTGTATTCCTAAACATACTTTCCTAATGTTCACTCACCCCCCCCCAGGCTTTTTTCCCCAAGCTTAATCCCCTTCTGATTTCCATAGGTTTTGAGCTGATGAGTTCACCAGTTGAGAATTTAGAAAGACAAGGAAAGAGGGTCAAAGACTCCAGCCACAAATCCATGTATCATCACAATTTCACTCATTAGTGAGGAGTATCTTCCATCTGCATATTTTTCTCTGGTTTCTGAGGTTTTAGTTGTTTTAGGAGTTGGAATCTGCCCAACAGTAATCTCTAGCAAAAAAAATCATTAATTTTTAAAAATATATAATCTACTTTTCATCTTTTTACTTTTTCAGCTAAGTGTACAATTTTTAACAATTGTTTTTTAACTTTTTGGAATTTAGATTTTCCCTCTCCCTTGCTCCTCCTTTGTCTGAGAAGGTAAAAAATCTGAGATAAGTTATACAAGTGCTTTCATATAATACATATTTCTATATTGTTCATGCCATTATAAAAGACACTTGTCATACATAACTCTAAAAAGCTTATGAAGGAAATAAAGTGGAAAATGGTATACTTTGTTCTTCAGTGAGACTGAAACATTTCTTTCTTTGGTTGTGGAGAGCATTTTCCCCCATGAATCTCTTGTGGATTTCTTGGAAAATTGCTTTGTTGAAGATAGTTTAGTCCTTCATAGTTGGTTATCATATATTTCTTTTACCATATACATTGTTCTCCTGCTTCTAATCACTTTACCTGACATCAATTCATATTAGTCTTCCCAGGTTTTTCTGAACTCATCATAGTCATCATTTATGGCTCAATAATATTCCATTACAACCATATATGATAACTTGTTCAGATATAACTCAATTGATGGACAACTCCTCAGTTTCCAATTCTTTGCCACCACAAAAACAAAACAAAACAAAACAAAAAACAACTGATTAAGTGTTTTTGTACAAATAGGTCCTTTTCTCCTCTCTCTGATCTCTTTAGGATACAGACCCAGTAGTGGCATTATTGGGTCGAAGTGTATATATAGCTTTAAGGCTCTTTGAGATGGGTTCCACATTGCTCTCCAGAATGGTTGCATCCCTTGCAACATAGTAGAAGTGTTCCAATTTTCCCATATCCCCCCAACATTTATCATTTTCCTTTTTAAAAATATTATTTAATCTGGTATCTTGCAATTCTTTCAGTTTGTTTTATTTGTATAATTTGTTTCTGCAATTTGTCTTAATGTACATTGATTTTTAAATCAATAGTGATTTGGAACATTTTTCACATGACTAAATAATTTCAATTTTTTTTCATCTGAGAACTGCATGCTTATATCCTTTGACTACTTGTCAACTAGACAATGCTTTGTATTCTTATAAATTTGGCTCAGTTATGCATATATTTTATTATTGAGGTCTTTATCAGATACATTTGCTTCTAATCTTGATTGCTCTGGTATTGTTTGTACATTTAATTTGATTAATAAAAATTCTCCATTCATTTTTATAATTTTCTCTATGTATAAGATCATAAATTCTTTCCTTGTCCATATGTCTGACAGGTAAGCTTTTCCATGTTCCCCTAATTGGTTTACACCCTTCATTTCCGTATCAAGTATATATTTTGACTTTATTCTATTGTGTGAAGTGATATTTGGGCATATGTCTAGTTTCTGCCATACTGTTTTCTTGTTTCCTCAGCAATTTTTGTCAAATAGTGAGTATTTTCCCCAAAACCTTTGATCTATGTGTATATCAAGCACAAAGTTGTTAAGGAAATTAACTTCCATATGTTGATTACCTAAGCCATTCCATTGATCCATTACTCTATTTCTGAACCAATAGCTGATTGTTTTGATAAATATCACTTTGTGGTATAATTTGAAATCTGGTATGGCTGGGCCTCCTTCTTTCATATTTTTTCACTGACTCCCTTGATATTCTTGGCCTTTTAAATTCTTCCAGATTAATTCTGATATTATTTTTCTGGCTTTAAAAAAATTGGGATATCTTGATTGGTATGGTACTAAATAGATACATTAATTTAGGTAACATTGCCATTTTTATTATATTGGCTTGCTTTATCCATGAGCAAGTCATATTTTTCCAATTATTTAGGTCTGACTTGATTTGTGTAAACAATGTTTTGTATTTGTGTCCATCTAGTTGCTGGATTTGTTTTGGTAGGTATACCTGCAAATATTTTATTTTGTCCAGTTATTTCAAATGGAATTTCCTTTTCTATTTCTTGCTCTTGAACTTTGCTGGTGGTAAAAAGAAATGGCAATCATTTATGTGAATTTATTTTGTATCCAGCATCTTTGCTAAAGTAGTTCATTATTTTGATTATTTTTCATTGATTATGAGTTTCTAGATATACTATCATACATCTGCAAAAGTGATAATTTTGTTTCCACATTGACTTTTCTAATTCTTTAATTTTTTGTCAGCTCTTATTGCTAAAGGAAGTATTTCTAGTACAATATTAAATAGTAGTGGCCATTCTTATTTCACTCCTTATATTATTAGGAAGGGTTTTTTAATTCTCTTTAATAAAGAATGGGTGTTGTATTTTGTTGAAAGCTTTTTTCTGCATCCATTGAAAAAATCATATGATTTCTTTTGTTTTTTATTGATATGATAAATTTTGCTATTGTTTTACCTAATATTGAATCATACCTACATTCATAGTATTAAAGCCACGTTCTTGTGGTGCATGGTCTTTGTGATATAATGCTATAATCTCCTTGCTAGTATTTTGTTTAAACTTTTATATCCATGTTCATTTGGTAGATTAGTCTATATTTTCTTTCTTTGTTTTGTCTCTTCTTGGTTTTGTATCAGTACCGTAACTATTAATTTTTTTTTTATAAAACCAGCTTCTTGTTTTATTTGTTAGTTCAATTGCTTTCTTGAATTGAATTTTATTAACCTCTCCCTTGATTATGAGGATTTCCAACTTGGTGTTTAATTGGAGATTTTTAATTTGTTCTCTTTCTAGTTTTTTTAGTTCCATGCTCAATCCATTGATCTTCTTTTTCTCTGTTTTACTGATGCAAGCATTTAGAAATCTAAATTTTCTCCAAAGTATAGCATTGGCTTCATCCCATAAATTTTGGCTCATTTTCTCCTCATTTTCATTTTCTTTAATAAAATTGTTAATTGTTTTGATGATTTTTTCTTTTACCCATTTGTTCTTTAGGATAAGATTATTTAGTTTCCAGCTAAAATTTAGTCCTTCTGCTGAATTTTGTTGAATGTAATTTTCTTTGCAATATGGTCTAAAAGCGATGCTTTTAATATTTCTGTCTTTCTACATTTGTTTCTGAGGTTTTTATGCCCTATTATGTGGCCAATTTTTGTGAAGGTGCTGTGTGTTGCTAAGAAAAAGATGTATTCCTTTCTAGTCCCAATCAGTTTTCTCCAGAGGTCTAGCATATCAAATTTTTCTAATTCTTTATTTACCTTTTTAACTACCTTTATATCTATTTTTATTGGATTTATTTATTTCTGAGAGGGAGAGGTTAATGTCCCCCACTAATAACATTTCACTAACTATTTCTTCCTGTAATATATGTAACTTCTTTAGGAATCTGAATGTTATGCCATTTGATTTATATAAGCTTAGTATTGGTGTTGTTTCATTGTCTCTAGTACCTTTTATCAAGATGTAATTTTCTTCTACACATCTTTTGATTAGATCAATTTTTACTTTTGCTTTGTCTAAAAAAATAATTGCTAAACGCACTTTTTTAACTTTAGCTGAGGCATAATGAATATTACTATAGCCCCTTACTTTTATTCCAGATGTCTCCATGCTTTAAATGTGTTTCTTGTTCACAATATATTGTGAGATTCTTGTTTTTAATCCACTCTAAACTCATTTTCTTTTTTATTAGTGAGTTTATCTCATTGACATTCACAGTGATAATTACTAATTATGTTTCCCTCCTTCTTATTTTACCCATATTTACCTTTCTCTGCTTTTGGCCTTTTCCTAATTATAGATATTTGGTTTCCAACCACTGGCTCCTCCAATTTACCCTTCCTTTTGTCCATCCCCTCCTTTATTCCCTCTATCTTTCTATTTCACTATAAGTTAAAGTACATTTCTATAACTGAGTATGGGTGTTATTCCTCCTTGGAATTAAATCCAGTGGGAGTAAGGAGTAAGCAAAGACTCACTGCCCACCACATCTGTATCCTCATATTTTCTTTTTCAAGAAGCATAGTCTATCCCCTTCTGTCTCTGAATTTCTTTTCTTTCCATATGTTCTATTTTCTGTTATCTGATTTTTTTGTATTGGCCCATCCTATTTAATTTTATTAACCTCTCACTTGATTTGGGGGATTTCCAATTAGGCATTTAATTGGGGATTTTTATTTTGTTCTTTTTCTAATTTTTTTTAGTTGCATACTCAATTCCTTCTTTATTTCCTCCCTTTCCTCTTTCAATATATACTACTTTTCATTGCTCTAATAGTGATAAAAAGAAAATTTTTAAGTATCTTACATATTGTAAGTACCTTAAGCCTCCCACGTATCATAGGTAGCTAAAGTATTTCATTTATCACCTTCCCAGGCATGAATGTACTCAATTCAACCTTGTTGAACCCCTTAAGTTTTCTCTTTACCTTTTTATGGTTTTCTTGGTTGGCAAAATTGCTTATCAAATTTTCTTTTCAGCTCCTTTTTAAGTCAGGAAAATCTGAAATTCTGTCATTTCATTAAATGTCAATGTTTCCTCTGTACAACTATGTTCAGTTTTGGTGGATGAGTGCTTCTTAGTTGTAGTCCTAGATCCTTTGCCTTCCAGAATATCATATTCCATTTCTATCAGTCATTTAAAGGAGAAGCTGCTTGTTCCTGTATAATCCTGACTGTGGCTCCACGATATTTGAATTGTTTATTCTCCTTATTTTTAGCATTTCTTCTATGGCCTGGGAGTTCTGAAATTTGACTTTAATAATCCTGGGACATTTTATTTTGGGGCCTCCCTGAGGAGATGATCAATGAATTCTCTCAATTTCCATTTTTTCCTTCTTGTTCGAAGATGTCAAGGTAATTTCCCCTAATGATTTTTTCATGATATGATAACCAGGCTCTTTTTTGTTTATGGCTTGCATGTGTTCCAATGATTCTTAGATAATCTTTTCTGAACCTATTTTCCAGATCAGTCATTTGTCCAATAAGGTATTTTTTTATTTTTTATTTTTTTCATTTTTAAAATTTCATCTTTTTGTTTTCTGATGTCTCATGGATTCATAAGCTTCTATTTGCCCAATTCTAATTTCTATGGAATTATATTCTTCCTTTGTGCATCCTCTTCTATTTCTTCAATACTACTCTAAGAAAGTATTTTCTTCAGTGTTTATTGTTTTTGCCTCCATTTTCATTTGGCCAATTCTATTCTTTAAGAATTTGTTTTATTCAGTGTATTTTTCTGCCTCCATTTTCTTTTGGCCTATCCTAAATTTTAGGTAATTGATTTCTTCAGAGAATTTTTTCTACCTGTTGAATTTTTCTGTAATTCTCTTATTATTTGATTTTTAAGTACTTTTTGAGTATTTCCAGGGGTTTCTAGAGACCCAATCTGTTTTCACACTTTTCTTTGGGGCTTTACATGTTTCCTTTATGGCACTATTATCTTCTTTTGAGTTCATAGTTTGATTTTCCCTGTCACTAAAGTAACTTTCTAAGGTCAGGTTTTTTCTTTGTCTTTTGCTCATTTTTCTAATTGTTCCCCCACCCATTACCTTATCTATTTGTTGAGGTTCTCCTCTGCTCCTAAGGTAGAGGAATCACCATTCCAAGTTTGCAGAGGACTCTTCTCTCAACCTTGGCATAAGCCCAGCTGTCTTGATTTTCCATGATGTTTCTGTGAAGGAAGTGACCCTGCTAGCCTTCTCTGAGAAGCCTTGCAACTATTTTGTCCAGCTAAATTCAGCTTCCTATGTGACAATTTCTCCATTGTTTCTTGGGCTGGGCTAGCCCCCAATTTGCTGCTTCCCTGTCCATGTCAAGTGGCTCAGGTTGGTAAGATGTCCTATTATAGGCTCTGTTGCTTCAAGCACTCTTGTTCTTCACTGCCTCAGGCCATGTGGAATTGGATTTCTCTGTTCTGCCTAGCCATCAGGCCAAGTGACTTTCTCTGGGCCAGTCCTCAGTTCTGCTGCTTTGCTACCTCAGATGCTCTGTTGCCACATGGAAATGCACTGATGTCCTGCCCTCCTCACCTTTTACATCTGTGGTGAGTGGTTCTGTCTGGGTTCATTCTGATTCTTAAGGTTCACTGCCTCTGGTGGAATAGTCTGAGTTCTGCCTGTTCCCAAAGAGGCTATGCTACCTGGACTAAACTTTCTTCTACCCCTGCAAGATTTGTTCATCCTCCTTTCCTTTGTTTTGAGGCAATTGTAATTGTGTGTGTGTGTGTGTGTGTGTGTGTGTGTGTGTGTGTTTGAATAGGGCTGGGGTAATGGAGGGTCTTTACTCTACTACTTTATGTCCTAGAATGCATCTAATGCATAGACTTCTTGGAGTTCTTTGAGCTCCATATGATCCAGCAAGAGAGGAAGACATTGTAGTTTTAGAAAAAAATAAGTCAATTCTCGAAGTTTAATAAAGCAAGCATAAAAATCACATAAGAAAAATCTTATTTGATTAAAATACTGCCGGAAATATTGGAAAGCAATTTGGAAGAAAATCTATTTTTAAAAGGATATTCTACAATTCATTACAAATGAATGCATTGCTTTAATATGAAACCATATTATAAGAAAAATAAAGAATTAATATAAACACCTCTCATAGCTATGAGTAGAAAATATATTATTAACCAAAGAAGGGATAGAAAAAAATTGCAAAAATAAAATATTGTTGTCATTGTTCTCCTTGGCTTGAAAGTTAGTCATGTCAGACTCTTCCTGACCCAATGAAGGATTTTCTTTGCAAAGATATTAGAGTGGTTTCCCATTTCCTTCTTCAGCTCATTTATAGATGAGGATACTGAGGTAACTTCCCAGCATCATGATTTTAGTAAGTGGCAGAGAGTGAATTTGAATTCAGGCATTCTTGATTCCAGGACCACCATTCTATCCACCCCATCACCTATAGACTCATGTACATTTTCATTAGGTGTTACTGAAAGGCTAACAGACAACACTAATACAATTAGAATAAGAAAGGGGGCTCTCAGATGGGAAAAAATTATATCAAATTTCTCTAACAAAGTTAATGACCTGGAAAAGAAATACCAAATGACTCCAGCATCTTTGCTAAGAAAACCCCAAATGAAGTCATGAAGAGTCAAACACAACTGAATTGACTGAACAAGAAAAAGACCAAATAATAAAGACTCATGGGTTTAAATGTATATTTTGCATGTATGCATCCACCTGTAGATATATATGTATATGTGTATATCACTACTACCTATTCCCTAATTAATAAGTTGTCGAAAGAAAACAATAAATAGTTTTCAAAATCAGAAATGGAACTTACTCACAACAACATGAAAGAAAGCTCCAAATCACTCTGAATAAGAAAAATTGAAATTGAAATAATCCTGGAATTTATCTCACAACCTGAAAATGGCAAAGGTAACCCAAAATGGCCATTGATAACACTGGAGAGATTGGGGATGGGGGGAGAGATAGGCACAATAATAAGCTCTTGGTGGGGCTGGAGGTACTAAAACCATTTTGGAAAACAGTTTGAAATTGTGACAACAGAGTGACTAAACTGGCCACACCCTATGAACCAGAGTTTCCACTCCTGGCCTCAGACATAATGAAACCACTGAGACAAAGAAAGTCACCATAAGGACCAATTATTTTGAGCAGTTTTCTGTGTTACAGCAAAGCCTTGGAAACAGAGTAGTTTATTTGAAGGCATGGAGGTGCATGAATGAAATGCAATATTAATGTGCTGTAAGAAATGCTAAACTTCATGAACCCAGAGGAGCCTAGAAAGATCTCCATGATATGATGCAGAGAGTCAGCAAAGCCAAGAGAACAATCGACATAATCATTTGAGCAACCTCGATAGATTTTCCACGTGAAAAAAAAAATCCACAGTGAATGAAGCAAAACATAAAGATCCACAAGGAAAGGAGAGAAAAGACAAAAAGAGACACTGAAGAGCTCTGTTGCCCAATGGATAGAACACCAAACCTGGAATCAGGAAGAAAGTAGATCATACCAGACTCACACACTTACCAGCTGTGTTGCTTTAGGCAAGTCACTTCTTCTCTCTGCTTCCCTCAGTTTCCCTCATCTTTAAAATGAGGGTGATAATACCATCTCTGATCAGTGTTGTGTAGACAAAATGAAATAATGAGCATGAAGCATTTCATACAATGCCTGGCCCGGTAATCAAGAAGTAAGGGTTACCTATTATTAGATAATATAGTATAGGTTTTCTCTGGAGACAACATCCTCTCTCCTCCTCATGGTGGAGGTCAGCATCCACAGATATAACACATTATGCAAGTGGTAAGATGTTTTCTGTGTAGTGATCAGTTGTGCTGAACCTCTTTCTTCTATTTTCTCCTCTGATCCTCCCCCAGGCTTCCAGTACAGTCCTTGAAGTCGCTGGTCTAGAAAAGGGAGGACAATGCCTGGGACCCACTTCCTGGACAGAAGGAGAGAGAGACCAGGATGTGCTGGCTGGAAGCACAGTCCCACAAACAGGAGCACAAGCTTCACAAGCTTCCCAAAGCTTGGCCCACACTTTCCCATGACAAAGGAGAAAAGTAAGGCCAAGTTTCCAGCCTCCCATGTCCTGCAATGTCCACATGTCCCAGAGGGTCCACTCCTACCTCCACCTGAGTGCTTTGGCCTTTTCACAATGACTTGCTTTTATTCACAGGCATGAACTCCTTTGCCTATACATCTTGAGTGGATTTATTCTGTGTCTCTGTTGTCTCACCCAAGAGAAGGGAAGCTCCTTGGGATCCTCTTGGTCTCCCCAGCAGTTAGCTTAGAGCCTGGCCAACACTGGATACTGAGTAAAGGTTTCATTATTGATTGGGCAATAGCAGGACTTGCCATCATGCCCATGTGCTCATCTTCCTTTTCTGTTAACACAAGGTGGACCTTGTCCCTTAGTGATGATGTACAAGAATAACCCTGGACTTCATCAAATTCCTGCACTACTCAGTGTCTGCTTCATAATCCCACCAGATTTAGTCAGGAAGCCCTAGATACAAATCCTGCCTCAGACTCTTCCTGGAAATGTGAATCTGGACAAGGAATTTAAACTCACTCTACATCATTTCTCATCTCTAGAATGGAATAAGATAGTACCTATCTGCATGTTGTTGTGACAATTAACTGAGATAATATCAGTCAATTACTTTGCAAAACTGAATGTTTTTTGAATGCTACATAACTACAAGTCAATATTGTTGTAGTTGTAGTGGTTGTTATTGCTGTTGACAACAAGAGAGATGAGGACGAGATGTGACCCAGAAATTATACCATACATGGAAAACATGCTCATTAACCAGCTGAGTCTGGGGTCTGAAGCTTTGTCTTCTAGGGACATGGCATCTGGCCTTTATGTTCAGTATGGGTCCATTCCAAGTAAGGCTTTTTATGGCAAATGGTCTTGATACTTTCCAGGCATGTCCAAGCATTTAGGGGCTCCTTGGTCCACTTAGGTGGCCCTCAATATATGATATCCAACAGAACTTATGGTCTTTGCCAGGATAAACTCACCTTAAGACACCGTGATCCCCTCAGAGCTAAGCCTTGAAGGACCATGGTCTTTATTTCTTCAATATCAGAGCGGAAATTGTGGGTCCTGGGTTTAGGGGGCGTAAGGCATCTGGGCTGGCCACCACATCCTGGGCTAGTCTCTCATCCTGCTACCTTTTCCATTCTACACAGTTGAGTCCAGACAGTTCAGGACACAGCTGAAGACCTACCATGAGCCCAACAATCACATTCCTATTCGCCATTGGTGAGTTTCCAGGGCCAAGATTGGGGAGGGAGGGACATTGTGATAAAGGGACTGACTCTCAAGGACACAGAGGGACCCTAGGCGGAGCCAGAACCTTTTTGAGAAGAGCAAAATCACAGTGTTTGGTCAAAGGGATCCTCCAAATTCTGACCAAAGAAAATTAGATGATCAGGGTTCAAGAGTTCTAGATAGGATTAGCCTGAACTGGAAAGGAGTCATCCATAGCATGATCTTCTCTTACAGGGCTGCATCTGGACAGGGTGATTAGGGCACAGATGGGTAAGTTGTCCCCAGAACTCTTTTGTACTCCTCCCTCTCTTTGTCCATGCTCAGCCCAGACAGCCTGTCCCACAATGATCAGGGAGGAAAACATAGGTCATTGATGTGGGTCAATTGAGATACTCCTGGAGGGGGTCTGGGAATTCTGAATGGAAAGAGACACAGGGGCCAGAAGAATTCCTGGAAATCTGAACTTGGTTTCCTTCTCAGGCACTCTTACCAGGCCTATCCTCTTGGCTGTCCCAAGTCCTCTGGTCTACTATGGAGAAAATGTGACCCTCAGATGCCAGGGCCAAGAGGGCAGTGATGGATTCCAGCTATGGAAGGATGGAAAGTCCATCGAAGACAGAAATGCATCCCAGAGGTTGACAGAGTTCATACTCAAGAATGTGGATGAAATGATTGAAGAAGGAAGCTACAGCTGCCGCTACAGGCTGGGGACCTCATGGTCAGAGCCCAGTAAACCCCTGTTCCTGGTTTTGGATGGTGAGGCAATGCTTGTATCAAACTATTCCTAGTGGGAAGGGTGCCAGTCTTGAGAGATCAACCCATGATCCTTCTCTACAGAATAGGGTACTTGTTATCTGTCTACCAACCACACCCACATCCCCAAGGTCTGGGTAAGACTGACTCCACTACTAAATTTTGAGAATGTAAATAAGGTACTGAAATATTTTTCTTTGATAAAACTATGAGGAGAACACATGCATCATGATTTCCCTTTTGCAGATGGGGAAACTGAGGTCTAGAAGGGAGGAAGGGTGACTTCAGTAGATCATCTGGTTTTTTAGTGTCAGGACCAAGATGGTAACCCAAATCTCCCGCATCCAAACATAGAGATCTTTCCCATTCGAGTTAGTGTCTCCTGGTGACCCAGCCGTGAGAGCTAAGCTGCTCCTCTCAGATAATAAGCCTCTTAGAGAAGCCATACCCTCTCCTGAAATTTCCTTTGGCTCAGTAGACTTTACCCAGATTTCTTTTTCTGTCTTCTAAAGCCCAAATGGGCAGCACCATGCCCAATTGGATCTCCCATTGTTCTCTTCTGTGCTCACTGTGTTCCCTTCAGCCTGGACAAATCGCTTAAGCACCCATCATACCCCACTGTTCTGCCTTTGCTCAGACAGTTCTCCATGCCTGGAATGCCCTTCCCATCTTCATCCATCACTTCCCCATAGATCCTTAGAGCCAAGTACACTGGCACATGCAACTGTACTTACTACAACAAGAGGATGTCCAATAGAAGGTCTCATCCCAGCTGGGCCCTAGAACTGACTGTGCTTGGAGACTAGAGAAGGAAATCTTCCAAGTGCCCAAGTCCACCTCTCCTCCTCACAGTGGCCCACAGAGCTTTAGGGACAGCATAAAATCCTGGGAATTCTGAAGGGATATTTTGGGAGGAGAGTAGAGGAGATTCTTGGATATCCTCATGTTCCTCATGGGCTCCACTGGGACCCCAGGAGGGGGGGGTGTTCCCAGGTCAGGGCTGGCCCCAGACAAAAAAAGGAACAACAGATTGTAGACTGCTGTTCCCCTTTCACTAAGGTTTAAGGAAGGAGGACTAGAAATGAGAGCTCCTCTTGATTTTCCTGCCATTTTCCTCTTAGGACTATTTCCTAAACCCACTTTGTCGGCCAAGACTGACCCAGTGGTGGCTCCAGGGACCAACATCACTCTCTTGTGCTCAAGACCCAAGCTGTCTTCTGTTAAAGAATGGATGTTCGCTCTGTGGAAGGTTGAAACTCAGCTCCCCTTACAGAAGCAGCTCTCAGCAGAGTCCCAGACTGGCTTCCTCCTCTCTTCTGTGAGTCCCGAGGATACTGGGAACTATAGCTGTACATATAGGGAACAGAGTGCTTCTACTAGAGGGTCAAAGATGAGCGATGCCCTGGAGTTGCTGGTGCCAGGTGAGGCCTGTATGTGAGCCCCAGAACTACTATTGAGTGTGATGCTTCTGACCTCTGCCCAAACAGAGGGCCCATAATGTTTACGGCTTAGTGTCCATACTGCCAGCTCTGCCCCCACATACTGTCATGGCTCAGGGGTCTTGGAAGACAAGACACTATTCTGATCTAGAATACTGGAAGGAAAGATAATGGTCAATAATGGTCAATCCTGGGTTGGGGCTTAATATCAAAGTCACAACACCTCAGAGCTGAAAGATTCTTGGAGGTTTTTGAAGCCAAACCCCCATATTAGCAATGAGTAAAATGGCACCATGGAGAGGGAAAGACTTGTCCAGTCATACAAGAGAATGACAGAGTATATAATTGGGCTCAGGCCTTCTTCCTCAACAATGACCTGAACCCTGGTTTTAGGCTCAGCACTGAGCCAGTCTGTGACACCCCAAATGAAAAGGGAGGGGAAATGATCCTTCTTCCAATGAGCCATCAGATACATAAGACCCTAAGTTGGGGGAGGTTCTCTGAATAAGAAAGTCTCCTTAGATTCCTGGGTTTTTAGAGTAGGAAAGGGCTGAGAGGTCTAGTCCATTTCCATCTTTTATAGATAGTATACCTGAGGTTCAGACAGGTCCTTTGAGTGGGTCATGGTCCCACCAGGACTGAGCAGAAGAACAAAGATGTGACTCAAGTATCCTGACTCCCAATTGAGGGTTCTTCCTCTAACAGGATCTCTCCCTAACCCTTTCCTTTCAGGCCTCTCTGGCTTTGGGATTGAGGATGGGGTAAATATGACTCTCTAATTCTGGCAGCCCCCTCAAGCTTCACTCTGGGGTGATATTAATACTCTTAAGTATGGATTCTTCAGCCCTTAGAGAGTCAGAGTCTAGCTCATACCTCAGCTGATTTTACTCACCTCTCTGTGAGAGTTCAGGATGCTGCTAACTAGAGCTGCATCTACCATGAGACGAAAATTCCATCAGAGGTATCTGAGCTCAGTGGCATATGGGAGATCCAAGTGACAGCTGGGATGTGTCAAGGTCTATAGGCCATAAAGTAGAAGGTAGAGAGTCCTGATTGAGAGGTAGCCCAGGAAGGACATATTACTTTGGTATCATGATTCTCATGAGGTAGAGATTATGGTGTCCATCCCTGTGTGTGTGAAGGGCCTGGGGAGAATGATTGACTAAGCACCAATCCAAGATCCAGGAGAAGGACTGCAGGAAAAAGAACCTTGTGGTTTCCCAGTGTACATCTCAAGTTTAGCATCCTTCACTCTCTGGAAAATTAAGAGGCTTTGGGCAAGGAATTTCTTGATCCAAGAGCTACAGGGAATAGAAGTAAATGGGCAGGGAATACTTGAGCCCATGTCCCTCTTGCCTCCTCTACCTTTCTGTGGAAGGGACTTTGAGGATTTCTGACCTATTTCTGCATTTCTAGATTCATTCCCCAAGGCTTCCCTCTCAGTCTGGCCTGGCTCAGAGGTGGCCTCAGGAACCAACGTGACCCTCCTGTGTCACGGACCCTCTTGGAGTACTGGGTTTCTTCTGTACAAGGAGGGAGATGACAAAATACTGCAAGGCACAGAGATCATTCAAGATGGAGCCCAGTTCTTCTTGACTCATGTGACCCCCAAGCACTCTGGCATTTACAGTTGCAGCTACCAGCCCAGGACCAATGGCAGTCTCTGGACACAGCACAGTGACCCTCTGGAGCTAATTGTGAGAGGTGAGAGAAAGAAACATGCAGGACCTACTAGAGGATGACAACAACCACTCTGTCCTTCAACCCCTATAGATAAAAGAAACTGTGGCTTTGCCTCTCTTCCAGAGATGGAGGAAAATAGGCAAAAAAGAAATGGACATTGCCCTTTGTCCTAGGGACCAGAGGATAAAGGTGTGAACTAGAATAGAAGATTCCATTCATAACTCCCCATGACCCACATTTCTCCATCCTGGTTTTGGAATTTCTAACCTTAATTCCAGGGCATGAACCCTTTCTATGCAATGCTTGTGCCAAAATGTTGGATGCTGGTGGTAATATGGGGACTCAGAAGGGGTATAAGAGGAGAAAATACAGGGACAAATGCAGGGGCAAGATGAGGGTCCCCTCAAGGCAATGATTTATGAAGACTCCTCTCTCTTCCACCCAAGCTTCAGGGCCCAGAAGCACCCTCATCATCACCCTCAGCTGTGTCTCCATCCTCCTCCTCTGTGTTGCCCTGTTGGCATTCCTCTGCCATGCATCCAGCCCCATGGGTAAGTGTGGGGAAGAAGAGTGAAATGCTTAAGAGTCTGATGGAATAAAGAGATGAATGAGGACTTAAGACTCAACTGCTTCCTTTGGGAACTTTCCTGATATTGTTTTCCTTGTCATGTCTCTCTCCAGGAGCCTTTCTGGGAGACAGTCCTAGGAGGTAAGAAGACTCAGTTCCTATTTTAATACTCCTCAGATTCTTCCTTCTGATGAAACCCTGACCTCTCTACTGGATAGGGTGCCTGGAAAGGAGATGTTCAAAGAAACTCCCAGAGTAACCTGCATTTTTTGTCCTTTTTCCTCCCTCTCTTCCTACAGGTGCCTCTGCTGCCCTTGTCTTCCCCAGACAGTATCCCCATCTCATCACCTTGATGCCCCAAGAAAGGAAACCCTATGTAAGTTATAGGATCAGAAGTGGGGCACAATCATGGGAATGAGAGAGGGGACTGGAGACTGAGTCATCTGACCAGGAAATAGGTCCTAGTCTTGGCATCTGGATGACTGATGAAACTTCTTTCTACTTCAGACACAGAAGTGGCCAACGAAAGACCAAGGGAAAGAATGGTGAGTTAGCTCCATCCTGTCCTCCATGGAGAGGAGCTTGTCATCTTTTACACTAATCTTTTCCCACAGGTTCCAGTCACAGGTTTAAACTGCCTTATAATCACTTATTTGTTACTTTTTCTGCTCACCTAGTCCAGGGAGTGTGAACAGGGGATCCTTGAGCTTTTTTAAGTATTTAAATAACTGAACTTCCATATCATTCACTTCCTTGATCATCATAGGAAGTTCATTTCTTAAAATCAAAGGCATGAAAAGGAGACATCCATAGGCCTCACCAGATGCCCTGAAAAGCATTCACAACACATAAAAAGATTAAGAATGCCTGCCCCTGTGTCTCTCATTGTCCCCTAATCCTTATATTTATCCTTCAGATCACCGAGCCTGAAGATGCCCAAGGAGTGACTTATACTCAACTGAACATAAGAACCCTGAAAAAGAAGCAGATACACTCCAAGGAGAAACTATAGATTCCATAGTCTATGCCACCATGTCCTTGGACTGAGGGTTTTGGTAGCTCTCATGAAGAAATTCTCTCTTTTCTTCTTCTCTCCTTCATCCCTATATATATCTTGCTTTGTATACCTTCCCAGGTTCCCATCACTGGGAAGCCATGATGACTATTAGGGATATTTACTGGGCTTGTGCAAGCACAGTGGACCTACCTATAACCAGAGAAACACAGAAGATACATATAGAGTTAGATGGAGCTCCCGTGTTGAAGAATGTGCTAGTAACACAGGTGCAGACCAATAAAATAAAGGGAAATAACAAACTTTAATTTAATTCCTTGGGAACTGAATTGCTAACAAAAAAAGGTTTGGAGGCCATATTACCCAAATAATCTGTTCTAATACTTTTCTTTGGTGGGAATAATGTGTAGTTGCCAGGCATGAAGAATGGAAGTTGTGTTACTGATGATAGTCTTTCTTCCTTTTGCCTCATTCTAGTTAAGTACCAACTCCTCTACTGGGGAATGATGGATTTAGTTGTGGAAAAGTGTCAGAACCAAATTAACAATTTATCACAAAATAACCACCTAAGCTCCAGCATTTACACTAAAGAGGTAATAATCTTAGGTAGGAAATCTTTAGCAGCTGTGGGGACCATGAAAGTCCCACACAAAATAACCTTGGAGCCAAATTATAAAGGAAACAAAGCAAACTAAGAGGCCATAACATTCTAGGCATGGGGGTAGCCACTACAAAGGCATGGAATTAAGAAATTATTGTGTGCAGGGACCAAAAATATCAGCCGGTGTAGCTGGCCCATAGAACATAAGAAGGGAAATAAAGTGTGAGAAGACTGGAAAAGGAGGAAGCCACTTGAGCTCCTTCCATTTAATGAATTCACTCATCACTTGACCTCCCCCCATATACCATATCCAGTATAGTACCAAGTTTTGTCTTTTTCAGTTTCTCAACTTCTCTTATGAGTACCCTTCTGTCACTCCCCTGGGACAGACCCTTCTGACTTCACACATGGACCATTGTGATCAATGCCAGTGGGTCTGCCTGCCACCAGGCTCCCCCCACTACAGTCCATCTTCCACTCAGTTATCAATTTGATGTTCCTAACGTGCAGCTCTGACAATGTCAGCCCCAGACAAAAACTCCCCGTCACCTCTAAGATTCCCTACAATATCTTCTGTCATTCACAGTCCTCCCTCGCCTTCCCAACACCTTTCAAAGACTCTTCCATCTTATGCTGTTTCACACACAATCTTGGTGATGGTGCCTTCTGGATCTTTTACTCATATTCACATAGTGCTAGCCCCCTTCCTAGTGTGATTAAAACACAAGTGAATGAAGCAACGATTCCTATCACTTCTATCTACTTATATGCATTAAAAGTTGACTTGAGAAATAGTTTCCTCATTAATCAACATCAGCTCTATTTCACACACAGACTACATAGATATAGGACTTTCTACATGTATAAATATGCGTACATATACAAACACACAGATATATGTATACACATATACATATAGACATCTGTGGACCTATGTATCTGTGTCTGTGTGTGTCATGATTTAAATTAATCTTGGAGGCTGATTCTTGAATAATAGTTGTTAGTAAAAGGGAGGGAGGGAAAGCAGGATCAGGCTAAGGAAATTCTCCCAGCTGCTCCCCCTTGACTCCAGCTTCCCATTCCTGTTACCACCTCAGCAGTCCTGGTCCCAGTCCCAGCAAACAGCTGCTTCCTAGAAATCAGTGATAAGATAAGCCAGTGGTGCTGACCAAGAAGAGAGAGAAAGCGGCTTCTTTCCCTTTAGTCCTGTTTGTAGTCAGCCTGGGTTTACTTTAGTCCCCATCCTAGAGGTAGCCACAGCATCCAGTCACCCTCATGGACTTCTGCGGGTCAGGAACTGCATTGCCCAATCCTAGTGATTGCTAGCATGACTCAGGCTCATCCTACCTAATGAGGTGAGTCTTTCTGGAATTGGGGTCTCCTTGATATATAATTCACTCATCTATGTGGCTTTTCTCAGTAGAGTCTGTCTCCCAAACTATCCATTTATCTTAGCAATAACCTCAATATCTCAGAAAAGGTCAAAAGGAAGATAAAAAAAATCTCAATTAGTTGAAAGCAATTCAGTCACTGAGACTAAATCATGTGCTGTGCTCTGTCCTCCTAAGATGATAATGGGCACATCCATACCCTACAAAGAGAGGCACAAAGTCCTAAACAAAAGCCAAGAAAATCATTAGGGAATTCCCATGATCACCTTCTTATAGTCAACTCATAGTCATACTGTCTGTGAAGCACAGAGTCAGTGCTAAATAGATTTTTGGGTACAATTTTATTGGTAGAAAGTTCTATTGGGGTCAAATACAAACACCCTTAGAAAGCAGGTTTGTTGTCTGAGGGAACTTATAGATGTCCTCTAGTCTGACCAAGGGATTTGCAGAGTACCTGGTCAGGAAGCATTTCTGGAAATTGAATTTATTTGAAGGGAAGGATAAGAGTATTACATAAACTGGGTGTATCTTGGAATACAAGCTAGATAGAGAAGTCAGTGAGGGGCCCTTGATTAATGGGACAAAGGGAAGAAAATATTCTTCAAGCCTATCTCTGCTCTTATAAAGAGATTGACATAGTTGTTAAATTGTCTGGTGTCTCATATTGTCATAAATCTTTTCCTACTGATTGATGGGTAGTTGTTATTGTGCTTAGATTAATCTTTTTGTTTTGGACTATGGGCTCAAGGCAAAATTCTTTGTATTTTTCAAATTATTTTAAATTGAAGCATACAAAAAAATCACACGGCATTTCCACTTTACCCATGGAAGACAAAAAAGGATGTTTTATGAGTTTGATTTTCTATTTCACATAAAAATTCATAGGAATATACATTTATAACTTCTACATGTTTCTTTCCAAACTATGTTATTGCATGTACTTCCTTCTAATTTTTCTGTATTTCCCTTTTCATTTTTTTAAAGTGCATAAATACCTCTTCTTCTTTTTGACATTTCTATTATTAACCCTACCAAGACTCAAATGACTGTGTGGATGAAAACAATAGGAAAAACTAAACTTAAAACAAATAAGCTCAGATAAGAAAAATGAATCCAGATAATGGTCCTGCCCAAATACATGTTTCTATACTTTGTGCTTTTTACATCTCAGTCAAGAATCAGGCACCATGTTTCATCAGAGGTCCTCTGAATACATGATTGATCTGTAGTGAAAGAGGTGGGTTTGACTGATTACAAAGGTGGTGAAATCAAATTGCAACAAATGCAATCTGACTTTCTTGAACTTGATAAAACCAGGCTTTATAAAATGGAAAATCAGAATTGGGTGAGGATGGAGGGCTAGGGAGCCCCTTATGTTAATAAAACCTACACTTATCCCAGAACTCACTTACACACAAGAGTAATCTTCAGTCACCAATAAAATTGGAGGCACTCTGTTTGCCTCTTTAAGTTCCCAAAAAGCCTCCCTAGTTTTAGCTACTTAACTCTTCTGACTCTCTACACACGTTTGGTTGAGGAGTAGAGTAAGTTGCTGGATCAGGGTAGATGATCCAGTGATCTAGTCATCAAAACCTGCGAGGTGAGCTTGCAGAGGTAACTTAATAGTTCAGATCACTTAAGTTGGATTTTTCACATCTGAGTAGGTAGATAGAGTTTCCTCAGGTCAGGAGATGATGGCAGGAATCACAGTAGATTGACCAGGATCCAGAGTACACAGGACACTCCAAAAGTTGGATCAGAAGAGAAGGAAGTCCAGGAGTTGTGATTTCTCACTGCTCCCCAAGTCTCTTCTCAGAGGTTCGCTGGAATCATGCAGGGAAGGACAGGAATTGGAAAAGGATGTTAGAAGGACCACAAACTGGATCAGAGGGAGAGCCAGGTCCACCTGATCTCTGACCCCACTCATGCCTTCCAACTTCCTCCAACCACAGGCTGACAGTGAACCCCCTCCAACCCCTCTTTCAGAATTTCAAGAATCCTCCTGCACATTCTGTACCTTGCACTCTGAGCAAAATCTGGTATTTTCCACTCTGTCACACATCACATTTCCTTTTATTTATATTTCTTTACTTTAGTACAAAGTAAGTAAGGGATAGAGTAAATTTCATAGATTAGCTTTAAGAGAAAAGAAGGAGAATTTGGATACAAGCCCTGGGAGAAGATTCTAAAAAGGAGAAAAGGATTTGGGGAGTTTGTACTGGAAACTACTCTGAATCTGGCTTTGAGCTGAGTAGAAGGATTTTTGTCCCTGGTATTTTCACTGGGAATACTAATTTGTGGAAAGATTAGTGATTCCTGAGATTGGAGAATCTGCCATTGGAGGAGACCTGCTTTTTTCCTGAAGCAAAGAGACCAACTGCCTGCAATCCATCTGTCAGAAATCTCCTGGTTAAGGCAAAACCCAGAGTTTAGTCATCTGGAACTCTGGATATCATTAGGAGCAATCCCAGCCTTTAGGTAAGGGCTCAAATACATCTTTGAGTCCTTCCTATTTATCCTTTTTTGGAATCCATATTAATTAGGTTAGTTTATAGTCAGATAGCTGGGTTATTGGGGTCTTAGTTAGAGATAAGGATCTTAAAGTAGCTCCACTGAATTCTCTAGGAGAAGAATTAATTCACCATGAGGTGAAAGTGGGTGGGTGGAGATTAGCTATATAGTTTTAGGAAATTACCTATAATTCTCCTTTATTCCTATTATAAATTAAACTTTGTTTCTTAAGCCAAGGGGTTTGTGCTTCACTGGCGTAGGTAGTTCCCTAGGTGGGTAATTATCATCTTCCATCCATCTAGGAAGGATTTTTATTTCATTTGGCTGAGCCAGGTGGACTAGAGCCAGAGAAATTTTGAATTTTGGGGGGAAACTGCCATCTAGAGACCCTAAGAATTCTAAGATCTGTTTCTAGCTGTACTGTAGCAGCTCATAGAATCTTCCTGCTGCTTGCAAGGAAAGTGGACTCTGTCTGGCATGTGGCCGTCTTGAGTAGAATTCTGTGTTCCAGGTACTCAGGGAACATTCTACTGGGACTCAATACTGTGCAGTTACGCTGAGGGGAGTGCTGGAAAATTCCATTTGCCAGTTTTTTCACTCAGATTTATTTTATTATTTTTATTTTTTAGAAAAAATTTTTCATTGGTTACATGATTCATGTTCTTACTCTCTCCTCCACCCTCCTAACTTCCCCCCAATAGTTACTGCATATTTCCATTGTTTTCTTCATGTGTTATCAGTCAAGACCTATTTCCATATTATTGTGCATAAATTGAGATTTTGAACCTTGAACTGCATCCCCCATAAGTCTTTATTATTTCCCAGAATTCTCTTTAATCTCTCCTGCATTTCCACGTTTGCATGGTCATGTTATTGTTTTATACTTGGCTGTAACTCCTCCCTCTTGCTCTTTGCTCCCTTGAAGCAAGCTGGTCAGTAACTTTTAGTTAGATCACAGTTAGTTTATTATTAATAAAATATTCATAAATATAATATTTAGTATTTTGCATAAGTAGTTGATTATTTCCACTAGCTTTTTAGTTGATTCTCTAGGATTTTTTAAGTAGAGCATTGTATCATCTGCAAAGAGTGATAGCTTAGTCTCCTCATTGCCTATTTTAATACATTCAATTTCTTTTTCTCCTCTAATTGCTACTGCTAGTGTTTCTACTACAATGTTAAATAATAGAGGTAATAATGGGCATCCTTGTTTCACTCCTGATCTTATTGGGAAGGCTTCTAATATATCACCATTACATATGATGCTTGTTGATGGTTTTAGTTATATACTGTTTATTATTTTTAGGAAAGGTCATTCTATTCCTATACTTTCTAGTGTTTTTAATAGGAATGGGTGTTGTATTTAGTCAAAGGCTTTTTCAGCATCTATTGAGATAATCATGTGATTTTTGTTTGTTAGCTTGTTGATATGGTCAATTAGTTGCCTGGTTTTCCTAATGTTGAACCATCCTTACATTCCTGGTATAAATCACACCTGATCATGGTGGATAACCTTCATCTCATAGCTGGAGTCTTTTTACTAGTATTCTATTTAAGATTTTTGTATCTATGCTCATTAGGGAGATTAGTCTATAGTTTTCTTTCTCTGTTTTTGGTCTGTCTGGCTTTGGAATCAGTACCATATTTGTGTCATAAAAGGAATTTGGTAGAACTCCTTCTTTGCTTATTATGTCAAATAATTTGTATAGTATTGGGATTAGTTATTCTTTGATGTTTGATAGAATTCACTTTCGAATCCATCAGGCCCAGGCAATTTTTTCTTAGGGAGTTCTTTGATGGCTTGTTCAATTTCTTTTTTGATATTGAATTATTTATGTATTCTATTTCTTCTGCTGTTAATATAGGCAAATTAATATTTTTTGTAAATATTCATCCATATCACTTAGATTGCTATATTTATTGCTGTATATTTGGGCAAAATAGTTTTTAATGATTGCCTTAATTTCCTCTTCATTAGAGGTAAGGTCTCACTTTTCATCTTTGATACTGTTAGCTTGGTATTCTTCTTTCCTTTTTTATTAGATTTACCATTACTTTGTCTATTTTGTCTGTTTTTTTCAAAGTACCAGAATCTAGTCTTATTTATTAATTCAATAGTTCATTTACTTTAGATTTTATTAATTTCTCCTTTCATTTTTATTATTCCTAATTTAGTTTTCATCTGGGGATTTTTAATTTATTCCCTTTCTAGTTTTTAAATTGCATCCTCAATTCATTACCTCCACCCTCAATTTGTTAATATATGCACTCAGTGATATAAATTTTCCCCTCAGTATTACTTTTGCTGCATCCCATA
>NC_058132.1:21717628-21741275 GCF_016433145.1 Gracilinanus agilis
TAGAATATCTTTTTAAAAATAGATTTTCTACCAAATTCCTTTCCAATATTTCCAGCAGTATTTTAATCAAATATGATTTTCCTAGGTGATTTATGTGCTCACTTTATTAAACATTGACCATTGATTCATTGCAACAGGGTTGAGGCTGCCATTTGTCCATGTGAAACTGGAGGTGTACCCAGGAAGTGATGGAAGCTGCTATCTTTTAAATATGATGGTAACTTTCTGTGAGGGGCTTTTGCCCCTTAGAACTTGGCGTTGGAGGATCTCTGGTTGAGACCTCAGATGGCTTCCCTTTGAATTGTCACGTGGCTGAGTTAGGCTGACTCTCTTTCCTTTTCCTTGGCGTTTCTGGAAGCCCTAGACCAGGTGTCGGCAACATATGGCTCTTTCTGCAGGAACCTTAAAGTCAATTTTTATTTCAGGCTCTGTTACAGGAGCGCACTGTGAGCACTGTATGGCTCTCAATCCACTGAGCTACCCAGCTGCCCCCAATGGATTATTTGTGGCATTTATAGCTCTCACGGCCAAAAAGGTTGCAGACACCTGCCCTAGTCTAAAGAGGCCTCTCTTCTTAGAGAAGGCCTTGTGGCTAGAGGTCTTGTTTAATTAACCTCTGTGCCCCTCTGAAGCCCTACCTGGTTCAGGCCTCTGGTCCTTGCCAGAATTTCTCTCTCTCATTTTCCCTACCTTCAGCCTTCTTAACTGTAAATAAAACACCATAAAAATCATCCTGACTTGGGTCTTTTGTTTTGACAAACTTTAAATATCCAGTCCAACCATAACTTTTCCCTCATTTTACATTTCTCTCTTGCTGGATCATATGGAACTCAAAGAAGTTGATGAGAGAGCTGCATTCTAGCAGATAATATGGTGGAGTAAAGGACCCTCCATTACCCCTATTCAAACACACACACACACACACACACACACACACACACACACACACACACACAATTACAATTGCCTCAAAACAAAGGAAAGGAGGATGAACAAATCTCACTGGGATAGAAGAAAGGTTAGTCCAGGTAGCACAGCCACTGTGGGAATAGGCAGAACTCAGACTAACCCAACATACTGTTCCACTGGAGGCAGTGGACCTTAAGAATCAGAATGAACCCAGGCAGAACCACTCAACACAGATGTAGAAGATGAGGAGGGCAGGACATCAGTGCATTTCCATGTGGCAACAGAGCATCTGAGGTAGCAAAGCAGCAGAACTGAGGATTGGCTCAGAGAAAGTCACTTTGCCTGGTGGCTAGGCAAAACAAAGAATCCAATTTCACGTGGTCTGAGGCAGTGAAGCACAAGAGCTTGAAGCAACAGAGCTTAGAATAGGATATATTACCAGCCTGAGACATTTGGCAGGGAGAGGGAAGCAGAAAAGTTGGGACTAGCCCAGCCCAAGAAACAATGGAGAAATTGTCACATGTGAAGCTAAATTTAACTGGACAAAATAGCTGCAAGGCTCCTCAGAGAAAGCTAGCAGGGCCACTTACTTCACAGACACATCATGGGAAATCAAGGCAGCTGGGCTTATCCCAAGTGAGAGAAGAGTGTTCTGCAAATTTGGAATGGTGATTCCTCTACCCCAGGAACAGAGGAGAACCTCAACAGATAGATAAGGTAATGTGTGGGGGGAACAATTAGAAAAATGAGCAAAAGACAAAGAAAAAACCTGACCTAAGAAAGTTATTTTATAATTTTACATATGATATGATAGAATACCTAGAAAATCATGAGCAATGAAAAATAATAGAAATAATTAACAATTTTAGCAAAGTTTCTGGATACAAAAGAAATTCACATGAATCATTGCCGTTTCTTTTTACCACGAGCAAAGTTCAACACCAAGAGATAGAACAAGAAATTCCATTCGAAATAACTGGATGAAATAAAATATCTGTAGGCATACTTACAAACACAAACGCAGCAACTAGATGGTCACTACTACAAAACAATCTTCACACAAATAAAGTCAGACCTAAACAACTGGAAAAACATGACTTGCTCCTGGACAGATCAAGCCAATATAATAAAAATGTCAATGCTACCTAAATTAATTTATCTATACAGTAGCATACCAAATCAAATTATACCCAATTTTTTTCATAAAGTCAGAAAAAGAATATCAAAATTTATCTGGTAGAACAAAAGGCCAAGATATCAAGGGAGTTAATTAAAAAAATATGAAAGGAGACCCAGCCATACCAGATTTCAAACTCTATTACAAAATGATGCTCATCAAAACAATCAGGCATTTGTTAAGAAATAGAGTAATGGATCAATGGAATGGCTTAGGTAATCAATATATGGAAGTTAATGTCCATAACAACTTGGTGTTTGATATACTCATAGATCCAAGATTTGGGGGAAGAAACTTATTATGACAAAAATTGCTGAGGAAACAAGAAAACAACATGGCAGAAACTAGGTATATACCCAATTCTCACTTCCCACAATAGAATAAAGTCAAAATGGATACTTGATATGGAAATGGAGAGTGGAAACCAATTAGCGGAACATGGAAAAGCTTTCCTGTCAGACTTATAGTTAAGGAAAGAATTTATTACCTTAAACACAGAGAACATTATAAAAATGAATGGAGAATTTCTATTACATCAAATTAAATGTACAAACAAAAGCAGTGCAATCAAGATTAGAAGGCAAAAAATAAATTGAGAAAAAAATCTTTGTAGCAAATGTATCTGACAAAGGCCTCATTAATAAAATATATAAAGAACTGTATAAAGTTTATAAGAATACAAAGCATTCTCTAGTTGCCAAATAGTCAAAAGACATGAGTATGCAGTTCTCAGATGAAGAAATTAAAATTAATCATGTGAAAAAGATTCCAAACCACTATTTATTTACAAATCAATGCACATTAAGATAAATTGCCAAACAAATTATGCAAACAAAACAAATTGAAACAACTACAAGATACCAGATTAAATAATATATTTTAAAAGGAAAATGATAAATGTTGGAGGGATATGGGAAAATTGGGACACTACCACAACGTTGGTGGAACTGTGAAGAAATACAACCATTCTAGAGAGCAATGTGGAACCCATCTCAAAGAGCCTTAAAGCTAAATATTCGCTTTGACCCAATAATGCTACTATTGGGTCTGTATCCTAAAGAGATCAGAGAGAGGAGAAAAGGACCCATTTGTACAAAAACACTTAACCAGTGTTTTTTTTGTGGTGGCAAAAATTTGGAAACTGAGGAGATGTTCATAAATTAAGTTATATCTGAACAAGTTATCACATATGGTTTTAATGGAATATTATTGAAGCATAAATGATGAATATGATGAGTTCAGAAGAGTCTGGAAAGACTAATATAAATTGATGCAAAATAAAGTGAGTAGAACCAGGAGAACAATATATATATATATATATATGGTGAAAGAAATATATGATGATCAACTATAAAGAACTAAACTATCTTTAACAAAGCAATTTCCCAAGAAATCCACAAGGGATTCATGGGAAAAACCGCTTTCCACAACTGAAGGAAGAAATGTTTTAGTCTCATTGCAGAACAAAGTATCCCTTTTTCCACTTTATTTTCTTCATAAGCTTTTTAGAGTTATGTGTGACAAGTGTCTTTTATCATGGTATGGACAATATAGAACTATTGTATTATATTAAGACACTTTTATAACATATCAGATTTTTTACCTTCTCCGAGAAAGGAGGAACAAGGGAGAGGGAAAATCTAAATTCTAAAATGTTAAAAAACAATTCGTAAAAATTATACCCTTAGATGAAAAAGTAAAAAAAAGATGAAAAGTAGATCATATATTTTTAAAAAGTTAATGATTTTTCCCCCTAGATATTACTGTTGAGGAATTTCCAGCTCCTAAAACAACTAAAACCTCAGAAATCAGACTAAAATATGCAGATGGAAGATATTTCTCCCTACTGAGTGAAAACTGAGATGATACGTGGATTTGTGGCTGGAGTCTTTTACCCTCTTTCCTTGTCTTTATAAATTCACAACTGGTGAATTCATCAGCTCCCATGGATTCAAAAATTATTTCTATGCAGATGATTACCAAATGCCATAACCTCAAAACCCATGGAAATCTGAGAGGAAATATTGATTAAGCTTAGGGGGAAAAAAGCCTGCCAGGATGAGTGAACATTAGGAAAGTAAGTTTAGGAATACACTGAGGCTTATTTAGAGGAAACACTGAACTTTTCATATTTTTAGGGACCCACAAGAATGATTCTCTATCTAGGACACTGGGCAAGATTTGCACTCATAATCATGATGCTGGAAATAAGAGAGGGGAAAAGGATGAATCTTTGCTTGTCCTCATTATAACTTAGGCTGCTAGAGATGAATAAAAGGGATAAATTTTCATAAACTTTTCCCCCAGGCTTGCTTCATCTACATACTGGTACAGAAAGAAAATATTTTCTTGGTATTCTAGGCAGCAAACCAAGTGTGACATTAATGCTCATGAAGGTAGAGTACAGTGGAAACATCACCCTCAAATTTTCATCAGAACATCTGGTGGTTTTAGTGAAGGGAAAGCTTGAGATACAAACAATGTGGTGAGATGTTAGCCCCAGACACTGCTATGATCTTCATCTGCATTTAGAGACTTTGTGTTGTGAACTCAGAACTTGGTGTTCTACTGTACTACTGTGTTCAGTGGTGAGATTCAGCAGAGGCACAGATACCTCATACTATGCTCTTTTCCTGTTTCAAAGGGCCCCTGGAGGCCTCCTTATCTCATCAACATAGGCAAAGACTCTCCCTTACTTCTCCACTTCGATTCTAAAGTTCAGTATGGAGAAAATAGGTCTAGCTACAAGTAGACAGTGGGAGGATGAGCTCACATTTCTTTGTCCCTGTTTCCCCAGGTTCCATCTGATGAGATAGTTGCTATGGGCAACGTTTTCTGAATTATCTTGGTCAATCTGGTCCTCTTCTCTCTGGGAGTTATCCTCAATGAATCTTGAAACAATTGAAGGAAACACCTAGAAGCAATCACCGGGCTATCTGTTTAGTAAGCTGGGTTAAGAGAAGGAAAGGCAGTGATGGTGTCAACAAGATGTGATTTCATAATGCAATGTACAAGATTTTCTGGAAGTTGTCCAACTTCTGTGACTTTCCACTGATTGTTTCCGATGACTAGAATGTATTCCACTTCATTTCTACCTCGAAAAATCCCTACCTTGCTTCAAAGTCCTAACCTTTTCATTCCCAACTCAGATAAGAGGGTAGCACCTAATCTTCCCTCTTTCCATTCATTTGGGGATTTCACAAATATTAACCTATATTATTCTCTCCCAAGATGTATGATTTTCATTCCACCTCCTCGAGTATCCCTGTAGATTTCTGTGGGATACGGAATTTTGGTGATTTTTCTCATTACACAAGTGAAACCTATGGACTTCTCAGAATTATTGTTTTAAATTACAAAATAAAAGACACAGAATTACGGAGGAAAGCAAATATATTGAAATATGGTTAGCAAGATTAAAAATCATCAGCAAGAACAAATTCATTGGAGCACATGTTCAGCATAAATATTTGCTCTAGAATCTGTTCCCAAGAATGCATATTCTTGATGGTGCCAACCATCTCAAAGAGAACAAAGAGAAAGACCTAATAGTCTTGGGGCAGACTTATCCAAGTGGAAATCCTGATACAAAAAGGCAAGGAGAAAGTGGTTATCTATTTGTCTGGATTGGAATTGAGGTGGAAAAATGTAGAATACAAGTCAGCCACAGTGAAGCATTTCTTCATGGGGGGGGGGGAAGGAAAGCAAGAAGAGTAGAGTGGTTGGGAGCCAACAAGAATGCAGATTGAGCAGTGAGAAAAAGATGTGCTCTTACTAGTTTCTTAATAGGAAGAACAGGGTACTATAGAGACTAGAAATGAGAATTATAAAACCTTGCTCCCCCTCTCAAGCTACAGACTTCCAGGGATATTTGGGCAAAGGGAGATGGTACTTGAAGCATATTTTCACTGAGCCCATTATTTTATATGCCTTCTCTCATTAGAGTGTTGAGTCCATGTTGCATTTTCCATGTTTTTATTTTTTCTGACCTTAAGTAGGAGGTAGACCCTGTGGAGACATCTGTAGACCCACACCCTGCACAGGCAGTGAATGAGCCAGCACCTCAGCCTGTTCCTGGAAGAGGTTTTCGGGTAGAGGAAGTTCAGTAAAGGTCAAGAGCAGAGAAAAAAGACTAGATCTTGTGGGGCCTAGGAATTAACCAACAATATTTGGACTAGAATTGATATGCTTCAAAAATTATATTCCCTTGAGATGATTAATGGGTGAACAATAAATGAAAAACAAACAAAAAAAAAACAAGCCACGTGATATTCAGAAAGGGAAGTAGGAGAAGTGAAGTCATTATCCCTCAGGTTGGCAAGCAATAATTCAGATGTTTATTTGCTGATTAAACAGACCCCTGATTTTTGCAATACCCAGGGTGTTTCTAGCAGTGACAAATATTGGACTTGGTTTATTTCTGATCCATTCATGAGTGGTGGAGAGGGAAAGAGGGTCCAGAGAGATATGGGCTATTAGAGGAGCCAAATCTTGGAGCTAAGAGAAGCAGTCTGTACTGGATCCCTTTGACCTGGTCACAACCTTCATTCTGGGCACTCTGTACCAGTTAAAGGCTTTGAATGAACAAAACTATGAATTTCTACTCAGAAGCCTTATTCTCATTTTCAGGTAGGAGATGATGTGATTACCCGGGGCCATCAAATTGGACAGAGATTCATTTTTCAGGACTTCAAGACTTGGACTTGTTCCTTAAGTGGAATGAGCATTGCTTCAGTTGTCAATCAATCTTCATTTGTTTAGGTACACACCAGGTACAATGCCAGTCACGGTGCTTGGGCAAAGGTTTAAGGCAGACCCAGGAATGTCTGCTCTTAATAGTTTATTTATTAGTGAAATTCTATTACTTGAGTAGCATCAAGTTGGAGTTGCTGGCCAGAGATGGGGTCAAGTCTGCAAGATTAATATCCATTACTGACCAGGAAAGATATGTGGATTCAGATGACTTTTTCTGAGCAGTCCATGTAGCTTTGGAGCTTTGGTGATTCATGGAAAAGAAAAGAAAGGTCTGTCGAAAATTCAAGGAATTAGAGTACTCAAAGAGGACAGCACAGTTTGATGTTTAGCATTTCCATCGGATAGCACATTAGTAGCACCTTAAGCCAATCTCACTGAGCTCAGGTATCTGTGCATAACTTGCAAAGAAAGGAAATGTCTAATAGAGGACTCTGTGAAGTAAACAAGATGGTCATGCCAAAGGACCTAAGTGCTAGTCCCTAGAAGATGTCTTAGGTGTCAGACGATGGTAAAAGTTGTAATTGTGCCAATCAGATTGTCACTGATCCTATACATGAAAGCAGATAACTATTGGTACTGCCTGGACGTATCAGTTTAAAGTCACAAAAACTTTACACAATGACTTTGAGCATAGGACTCAAGAAAAAGCCCTGGAATGAGCAAGAAATACTCTTTTTTTGGCTAACAATTGCCACACATGTAACTAAGAAGTGGGACACATATATGATATGCAAAAAGAAAGGTAATACTCATGTGTGCTACAAAGTTGGAGAAGATTAGCCCCAGTACACTTTTCACACTTGTATGCTTTGGCTTTTTTCTTTCTTGAAGGAGAGGCCAAAAGTATGAGTCATAAAGTGGTGATAGCTGACCACTTCCTTCACAATGTATGGGCAAGCATACCTAATTACCAAGAAGATAGTTTCCAGGGCTACTAAAATATCTTGGGAGAAATATTACTCAAAATGTGGATTTTCTGCCTGGATTCATTTAGACCATTTGGATGATCCTGGGATATTTGAACTCATGGACCAGTGTAGAGACTTTGAAATTATGATATACAAAGAAACATTAGCTGTTGTTGACATTAGTACTGTTAAATAGCTCCACAACTTACACATTTTAACCACACAGAGCATAGAGTGTGGGTTCTGCAGGTGTCTCCACTGTGTCTGCCCCCAATTTAAGGTCAGTAAAGAGAACAAAAAAGGAAAATACAATATGTAATAATGCTGAGAAAAAAAAACAACATCAAATGAAGGAAGATTTTAAAAATAGTAAGCACATTTTAGGTTACCTAGAAACTTCTAATCATAAGTAAGAATTAACAATGATTATATACAATTAAAGCAACAGGTTAGGGTTACTCAGTGCCAGTAGATGGCAGCTTCACTGGAGAGCAATAGATTCAAGAACCTTTTCCCCTACTTTTCATGGTCAGCAACAGTTGGCATGGGTCCCTCCAAGTAGGCTAAGTCCTGCTAGTTTGCTGAAAGCTTTTCTTATACTACTTGTCCACAGTGTGTAGATCATGGAGTGAGAAGCTCAAAGGTCCTGTCTGCACTGCTGCTCTGGAGTAAAATAATCACATCTGTAATTCCTGCAAGTAGGAGGCCACAGAGGTATCTCTTCTTTGTCATGATGTATATGAAAGGAACAACCACCTACTCAAAAGATTCTTGAACTCCCCAAGCCAGTGTTTCAAGGGTTACAGCCATCAAGAAGTGTGAAGTGAGGAGGCTCACAGACTCCTTTTTTATTCAGGTCTCAGCCACAAAGATGGTACCTCTCCTTGTTCACCATTGGCTGGTTACTTGAGAGTTACAATCTTAGCTGAAAAGTTAGCTAATCACAATGAGTTATTTACAAATCCAATTATCCTAATTATTCAAGTGGGGTTTAACCAATGAAAAAAAGGGTAGGAGTCATTCAGGGCTGCAAACTTTGGAGCCGCATCAGCATGCTGGTTCTCCCTAGAGACAGAATCATTCTCTTCTGTGCAGGTGAAGCAATGACCAATGATGAAGGCAGAGTTCAGAGCAGAAAATTCTTTGATATGATCTTCATTTTCAATGACTCTGGCAGCAGATACTAGAAAACCTTTCTGCATCCAAAGCATCCCAATATGGTAATGGATGGCAAAGACATACCTTAAGTCAGTTTAAATTGTGGCTTTCTTTCCCTTAGCTAAAAACATGCCTGTTTTAGTACTATTAATTCTTCTGCCTGAGCACTGGATGTGGAAGGTAAAGAAGCTACCCAGACTGTATAATGGTCTGAGAACATGGCAATGCCAGTGTGGTATATGTCTTCTTTCATAAAAGAGGAGACAACAGTGTACACAAATGAAATTGGCATTTTGTAAAGAGAAATCAGGGACCTCATCATAGGGCTTCTCAGCCATGGCCAGCACAGATGGATGGTCATGCTATGTTCTCCTGAAGATGGTAAACTGGGGTTCCATGTTGTAGGAACTAGATAATATTTAAGGGTGATAATCTCATTTCCCCCAAAATATCTAGCAAGTTTTTCTGAAAGTGGTTCATCCTATTTTGGAGCAGGAATGTCTCAAACTTGTGGGGACAGAAGGCAATTACATAAGACCTCAAAACTATAACAAAAGTCTTCTCTTCTAAGAGAGCTGTGGCAACAACAGTGTGAAGGCAGGGTGATGCTTTGGCAGCCTCCATATTTAGCTGAAAGATAGTTAAGTACTGGATGTTGGGTGGGTCCTTAGGCTTCAGTTAAGACTACTTATTTCACCATGCCCTCCGTTTATGTAGATACAGTGTAAATGGCTGACCATAGTTCAGAATTCCTAATGGAGGGGTAGATAAAATGATTCATTTTAGTTCTGCTAGTATTGACATGTGTTTCAAATCTAAATGCATATATTCAGGAACTAAATTTTTAGTCAAAGCTACAACGGGTTTAGTAATCTCCCTATAAGATTGTTCATAAAATCCAGTAGCCCCCATGTTGCCTATAAAGTGCTCATTGCTGGGCCTTGCTAATAGAAGAATATTAGGCTATATTACTAAAACAAATAAATTTACTTCCTCATTTCTCCATTAATAAATTGTCAAGCATTTCTTTTTCTATGTCTATGTAAACCATGTCTTTTTGTTTCTATTTATCAGTCCTTTCTTTAGAGGTAGACTTTCACAAGTTATTCTTCAAATATTAGAGATACAGTTGTATATAATGTTCTTTTGTTTCTACTCATTTCACTTTTCAAAATTTCAAGTAGCCTTTTCTATATTTTTAAAAAATTTAACCTGCTGAGCATTGTTTATGGTGCAATAATATTAAATCAAAATTATATGCCACAATTTGTTCAATCCTCCCCCAGTGGATGGCCATTCCCTCAATTTCTAGTTCTTTGCCACTAAAAATAAAGCTGCTATAAATCATTTTGGAATATTTAAATGATTTCCATTTCCCTTATTTCATCAGGAAATAGACCCATTAGTGGAATTTCTGGGTCTGCACATACTTTTAATACTCTCTGGGCATAATTCCAGATTGCTATTCAAAATGGTTAGATCAATTCACAGTTCTATCAACATTGTATTAATGTCCCCATTTTTTCACACCCCCTCTAACATTTGTCACTTTAGGCAATCTGATTCGTGAGAAATGATATCCCAGAGTTGTTTTGATTTGCATTTCTCTAGTCAGTAATGATTTAGAGCAACTTTTCACATGCCTATTATATATCTTTGATTTCCTCATCCCCAAACTGTTCATATCTTTGGCCATTTATTCACTAATGAATGCTGTAATAGAAAAATAGACTTTAAAAGTAGGAAAGCAGATTTAGCAGGTAGGCTAAGGGCAAAACCTTGGCTGTCAGCCATTCTGAATGGAATGCAGGGGAAGAGAGAGGAGAGAGAAAATACTGACATTGTTGTTTGAGAGGGGTTTGGAGCAGAAGTCCAGCCATCAGTAATTCCGTGAGCTTGGGATCTTTGGGACTGGAGAAACTTGAAGACAACATCTCTCAAGACCACCCTTAGTAGTGGATAGTGCCTGTTTTCAGGTGGACAGCTTGCAGGCATTTTCCCAGCCTGGTATCACTTGGATTATTTGCTGTGCAAGGAGTTGGTTCGTGGTATCCTGAAGCCATCAAGGAAGTGACCTGGCCCATTTGTGAGAAACCCCAAAATCCAGCTCTCTCCCTCTAGTCCTTAGCCAAGGCTGTCAGCCTGACTGAAGTTAGGTTGACAGAGAAACTTCCCCTTAAAACTCCAGTTCTTGTCAGTTAGATATTTCTAGTTACAGATATACCTCTCCCACTCTCCTGACCCTCATAATACAATTAAATTCTTTTATTTTCCTTCCTGTTTGTTTCCTCTTACCTCAAAGAACCCATAGTGTGTGAGTTGTTAATCTTTGTGTTATTCCCTGATAGTTGACAGAGACCATTAAACCCAACTGCCATTCCTTTAGTGAAGGGTTATCAGATTTACTCTGCCTCTGATACCCTCTCCTTCTTTGTGAGTTTGATCTGTGAGTGGCAGTTGCCCAAAACACTTGCTGGCTTCTCATTGATTAACTCATATTTATATATTCTTATAAAATGTCTCATATTCCTATACGTTTGACAAAGTTTTCTATGTATTTTAGATATAAGAAATCTGTCCAAGAAATTACTTATAAAATTTCCCCCCAATTATCTATTTCCTTCCAACCTTGACTTCATTAGTTTTATTTGTACAAAATCCTTTTTTATTTACTGTAGTCAAAATTATCCATTTTACTTCTCACAATGTTCTCTATCTCTTGTTTATTCAGGAATTCCTTTCCTCTCTGTAAATATGATAGGTAACATACTCCCTGATCTAGTTTTCTTCCTTCCATAAGAGTCAATTTGTGTTTCAGCAGCCTAGGTCTTTGGCTTAAGTAAATTTTGAGTGGACAGAACTGCCCCAAATTAGATGCTCAGCTTTATACATCCACCTAAGTGGAGTGCCACAACATACCGATTCTTATTGCCAATGCACTGTGATCTGTTTCAGTGTCCTCTCCTGCTCTCTTTTCTTCAGTTCTTTGGTTCAACACTAGTATGGATTACATTTCTATAATTTAATTCTCCAAGGCTCTGGGATGAGGTGGAGAGTGGGATGTAGTGCTGAGTTCTATTTTAAATTCAGACAATTGTCTTGCCTCTTTCCCACTAGTTTTCTTACATAGATTTTTTTTCTTTTGCAACAGAAAATGCTGCACCAAAGCAAAACTTCTGCCTCTGGAATGCTGGTGTGGCACCGATTGTGTACTCCCAACAAACTTTTGCTCCTGGAATACTGTCTGTGAAGACTTATTCACACATCTGTAGTCTGGAACTGAGATCTACACAGCTCTAGAGAGATGAATGGGAAACCAAAGAGTGGAGATTTTGGGGATGTTCAACCAAATGCTTGGGTCAGATTCTTGGGTCAGCTAAGTGTAACCTCACTGCCTTATGGGATATGATGGAGTGCTGCTGAGTGAGCTCAGGGCAGGATTTAGCACACTTTTAAAAAATCCTTTTGGATGCTAGACTTCTAAATAAAGAAGACAGCTGAAACTGCTTTGTATCTGACTCATATCTTGTTTTCTTTTGGAGTGCTCTGGGGAAAGATTAGAGAAAGCATCTGCTCCTTAATCTTGTCAAATAAATAATCACATAAATTCCTAAATTATATGCTCAAACTTATCTCTTTCCTTCTCATCCCTTTGGGCAGGACTACACCAAATTTATATCCTCCCTATGCAGCACATAAGGTGAGAAGGAACACAGGATGCTGGGAATTGGATTTCTGTGGTACAGAAATAATTAAACATTGACCTCTCAATGACTTCCCTAGCTAGCCTATGTACCAAGAGAATCCTATTTTCATTTTATTTTATTTTTAAATTTAATTTCTTTGATAAGTTTTAAGTTCTGAACTATCAAAATGACAAATTATTCCAAATATTAATAATCCATTTATTATGCTACAGTCTACATACTCTTATATTCTCTAAGGCAGTGATTCCCAAAGTGGGCGCCACTGCCCCCTTGTGGGTGCTGCAGTGATCCAGGGAAGCGGTGATGGCCACAGGTGCATTTATCTTTCTTATTAATTGCTATTAAAATTTATAAAATTAATTTCCAGGGGGCTAAGTAATATTTTTTCTGGAAAGGGGGTGGTAGGCCAAAAAGTTTGGGAACCACTGCTCTAACGGAAGTCAACATGTACATATATAAATGGGGAAATAAATATAGCTGATTGGCTTGGTTTAGGAGTTCTCATCTAAATGATACTGATAAAATAAAGACTATGGTCCTTTAAGGCTTAGCTCTAAGGGGATCATGGTGTGTTAAGGTGAGTTTATTCTGTTCAGGACCAGCAGTTTTGGGGGATATCAAGTATTGAGGGTCACCTAAGTGAACCAAGGGTGCCCCTACATGCTTGAACGTGCCTATAAGTAACAACACTAAGCCATAAGAAGCCTTACTTCGAATGGACCAATATTGAGCATAAAGGGCTGATGCCTTGTACCTGACTCAGACTCAACTGGTTAATGAGCATATGTTCCATGTGTGGTGTAAATTCTGGGTCAGTCTCCTCCTCATCTCTCTTGGTGTCAACAGCAATCACAACCACTACAACTTCAACAATATTGACTTGCCCTTATATAGCATGTTGAGTTTTCCAAAATAATTTACTGATAAAATCTCAGTTAATTCTCACAGCAGTATGGGAGTCAGATACTATCTCATCTCCATTTTACAGATGAGACCACTGAGGTAGAGGGAGGTTAAATTCCTTGTTGATATTCATACTTCCTGGAAGTGTCTGAGGCAAAATTTGCATCCATGTCTTTCTGACTCCAAATCTGATGAGATTATGAAGCACCCACCAGAACTGCAGGAATTTGATAAAGGCCTTTATCAATATTGATTGATATTGAGCTCCAGGTATTTAAGCATCTCAATTCCTGCATCTCCTTGGGCCACCTCAATGGCAGTACTTTTCAGCACAGGAATACCAGGCATAGGTTTGGCAGCTGCTGTGGCAGGTTATTGAGGTCTTGCACCTTTTCAAGGAGTTGATCCTTGACTTTGGGGTCTCAGGAGCCCTGTTTGACCACAGCTGACCTTTCTGTGCTTTCTTGTACCTCATCACTAAGGGACAAGATCCATCTTCTGTTAACGGAAAAGGAAGATGAGCACTCATGCA
This sequence comes from Gracilinanus agilis, assembly GCF_016433145.1. Classification (NCBI taxonomy): domain Eukaryota; kingdom Metazoa; phylum Chordata; class Mammalia; order Didelphimorphia; family Didelphidae; genus Gracilinanus; species Gracilinanus agilis. The sequence continues at coordinate 21,731,678 of NC_058132.1, forward strand.
TGATGGCAAGTCCTTCTGATGCCCAATCAATAATGAAAGTTTTCCTCAGTATCCTGTGTTGGCCAGGCTCTAAGCTAACTGCTGGGGAGACAAAGAGGTTCCCAAAGAGCTTCCCTTCTTTTGGGTGAGACAACAGAGTCACAGAATTAATCTCTACAGGATGAATAGATAAAGGAATATATGTTAGTGTAAGTTAGTGTAAAAAGGCCCCAGGGCACTCATCCTTGAAGAGATAGGAAAGTCTTGTTGGGACATTGCGTGGCAGCTTTTTGAATGAATGGAGGGAACATGTGAGGTGAAGGTGAAGGTGGAGTGTGTTACAGACAAGACAGAGGGAGCATCTCTAAATGGGAAGCTGTGGTTAGTTTGGCTGAGATTGGAGAACAGGAAGGTCAATATGGCATTGTGAGGCAGGGAAGGGCCCTTGGAGACAAGTTGTCAACAGAATAGTCACCTTTTTATCCTCGAGGCACCAGGGAGCCATTGGTGTTGACAGAGTCCAGGTGTGACATGGTCTGTCCTGTTCCTGTGGAAAATTACTTTGTCAGCTGCTTGGAGGATGGAGTGGGGTTGGGGAGAAGCACTGTGCAATGGAGTTCTGGAGGCAGGCTTGTTGGAGAGGGATGAGCCATGTTTGAGATCCCCTCTGCAGTAAGGTCAGCTCAGCTCAGTCTTAGGACTCCCTCATGTCCAGTTGATGATCTCTCCCAAGCTGGTGGTCCCAGAGGATGAGTGTGGCTGGCTCCAATTTGTGAATGCATCTCCAGGAACTTGGTGTCCAGAATGAAGTTGATGCAGAAAGATCTCTAGAAGGATGTGGGATGCAGAGAAGGTAGTGGCTGTGAGGAAGGAGTGGACCCTCTGGGACATGCTGACATGGGAGGCTGGAAACTTGGCCTTCCTTCTTCTCCATTGTCATGGGAAAATATGTAGTAGATTTTGGGATGCTTGTGAAGCTTGTGCACCTATTTGTGGGACTGTCCTTCCTGCCAGCATATCCTGGGCCCCACCTCCAGCCCTAGTCTCTCTTTCCTTCTGTCTAGGAGAAGTGAGTCCCAGGCATTATTCTCCCTTTCCTGGCCCAGTGATTCCAAGGTCTGTACTGTAAACCTGGGGAAGGATTGGAGGAGAAAAGGGGGGAAAGAAAAATTCAGCACTGTGAAGGGAAATTTTTGGTTCTCTTTGTCTATTCTGAAACAATAATTTAAATGCCCTTACTTAGTACCTCATTAGATTGTGAGGACAAGATTAACTCTCCTTTGTCTACTTTTGAATTAATCAGCAAAAGTGAATACACCCATATTTAGCCCTAAAATTAGGGAAACTCTTACTATAGGAGTTTGCACCTCCAAAAGGAAGACTGTAACCCATGTGCTAACTCAGTAACATGAGAATCCAAACTGGATGACAACTCAGAAATGTGTGAATAATTAATACCTTTAGAGGTGAGAACTCAACCCACAGACACTGCCCCTGGGCAGGGCTAGACAATTTGGAAACTGTTATTGGTCCCTGTGAAGAGGGGCAAGAACAGAAATCACCATAAAAGTCAAGAAATCCCTGAGCAGTCAGTTTGGTGAAGTTGAGCCTAGTGGAAAGTGTCTCCTGGAGATAGCTTTTGAGGGAACTTCACTGGAGACTGCGACTTGGATTGTAGCGTCAACTTGGATTCTGACTCCTGGACTACTTTGTTGGGTGAGTGAAAAGGGCTGATTACTTTCCTAGTTTCCTAAGAGACTAGCTTCCATCTTGGAGGAGGCCTTGTAGTTACTCAGTACTGACCCTCCTGGCTGAGGACTAGTATAGGTTTTTTCTCTAACCTCTCTCACATTTCTCTACTATACTGTTTCTACTCTAATTTGCAAATAAATGTCTGACTTCTTGAGATATAATAACTCCAGCAACCACATTATTTCACATAATTTAAGTCCAGCCACTAAATTTAACCCTTACAGGACTGAAGGCTTATCCTTGGTGGCTGTTTCCACTTTGACTTCCTATCCTACCTGCTACCTGTTGGAGCTTTGCTGTTGTTAGCTGTATCCACCTGTAATCCTGACCATCTGACCTTCTGATTTGTAAGATCAGGTCTGGTTCCTTTCTGGATCCAGGATCTTTTCCCTTTTCCCTGCACTGCCTAATACCTTGCTTCCCAGAATTTAATATTCCTATTCTTCCTGTTAAAAATCCAAATTTAGATGGGAATGGCAGATCTGTATATCGTTTTATCCAAGATTTAAGGGCTATCAATAATTATGTGGTCAAAACTCATCTTGTTGTACCAAGTCTAGCTGCCATAATTTCTTCCATTCCAAGTCAGGTAAGATACTTCCCTGTGGTAGATTTAGGCTCAGCTTTTTTCTCAATTACAATTTGTGAAGATTCTCAAAAGATCTTTGCTTTAACATGGGAAAAGACACAGGGGAAATGGAGTACTTTGCCTCAAGGGTTCTCAGACTTACTGAGTCAATTTTCACAAATTTTAAATAGAGATCTAAAAAGTATACAATTCCAGGAGAGAAAGCTGGTGCATTTTGTGGACAATATTCTCCTTGCATCCCCAAATGCAAAAGTGTGTCTTAGAGATAGCAGGATTCTCTTGTTGGAATTGTACAAGTGTGGGCATAAGATTTTCAAAGCAAAATTACTGTGAGTTTTGCCTAGAGTGCAATATCTAGGTTTTGTGTAATCAGAGGGTTCAAGGAGTATCACACAGAAAAGAATAGTTGATATCCAAAAACTGACTTTTCCAAAGACCAAAAAGCAGCTCAGAGATGTTCTTGGAACAACTGGGTTCTGTAGACAGTGGATACCTGGGTACAGTGAGATAACAAAACGTCTTAGTTATTTGACCAGGAACACAGAACCAGAATCTTTGAAACTTAAGCCTGAACATCTACAAGCCTCAGTTAAGCTTAAGGAAGCCATTTTATCTGCTCCTGCTTTGGGTATCACAAACTATTAAAAGTCATTCCAATTATTTGTTAATGAGATCAAGGGAATTTCTTCTGGGGTATTGACACAGAAAATGTTCCTATTAAGTATTATAGTTGGCAGCTTGATCCAATAGCTGCAGGTACTGTGCCTTCTCTAAGGGGGGTAGCTGCTACTGCTATGTTAGTCCAGAAGTCAGCAGATTTAGTTTTTGGATGTCCATTGACTATATACTGTTCACATCAAATAGAAGTATTAATGAGAAAATTCCATACTCAAGGTTATTCAGATCAAAGAATTTCTAAGTATGAAATTATTCTCCTAGGTAATGAGAACATCTAGTTGAGGAGGTGTAGTGTATTAAATCCTGCTACACTTCTTCCTGATTTATCAAAGAATGGTGAGCCATTACATGAGTGTGCAGAAGTAGTTTATTTGGGAGACTTGCCTTTGGATGGATCTGAAAGACACTCATATTGAAAATCCAGACTTGGTTTTGTTCACTGATGGTTCTTCATATTTCTGTAATGGTATTTATTGTACTTGTGCTGCTGTGGTCACAGAATTTGAGACCCTGTGGTTTGGCTCATTACGTGGAAATATTAGTGTTCAGAGAGCAGAGCTAGTGACATTGAAGCAAGGCTGTCTCCTAGCTGATGATAAAAGTGCTAATATCTACACAGACTCTCAGTATGCTCTTTTAGTATGTCATGCAACAGGAAAAATTTGGAAACAGTGATGATGAAAATAGATTTTATAAGCATGCCATATATAAGCATGAAAAATTTCAGTTTTGCCTTGTAATTGTTGATAGGTTAACAAAGTGGCTTGAAGCATTTCCATTTATACAAATAGAGCCAGTTTTGTGTTGAAAGTGTTGTGTAGGGAAATTGTTCCTAGATTTGGCGTTCCATTTACCATAGATGCTGATATGGGATCTCATTTCACTTAAGATATTCTGAAAAGAGTCTATGAGGATCTAGGAATAACACCTAAGTTTCATGTTCCTTAGTTCAGGTCAAGTGGAATGTTTGAACAGGAACATAAGACTATGGTGGGGAAAATTTGTGCTGAAACTTATCTAAAATGGACAGATATACTTCCCATAGATTTGTTTTTCCTGTGTACAAAACCTAGAGCACATTTGCATGGTTGATAACATTGCATTATAGTGCATGTATATGTATAAAATATATGTATATATGTAACATGCATGTAAATATGGTGTGTGTATGTGTAGCATGCATATATGTATTGTGTGTGTATTATATGTATATATGTGAAAATTAAGTATGTAGTTAATATTTGATAATGATTAAGTTCTTTACATAGGACTGTTAGATGCACAGTTCTATGTAAAAGTTTCAATTTTGTGTAATAATAATAAGCTTTAAGTTTAGAATAATGTTTTGAATTTTCATCTGTTTTTTAATGTATTTTGCATAAGTAAGTTTTGATGGATTGGTTTGACTTTTTGTAAAAACTTAAGCAATGTTGCATTTATTGTATTTTTTCTAAATTTTTAAAATTTTCTATTTAATACATTACAATAGTTTTGATAGGATTCATTTCTGTATTAGTTTATAACAATAGTATTTTTATGACTTTATTGTTTTGTATGAAGTTTTGTGTTAGTATTTCTATTTTGATGTTTCTTTGCTTGTTTTGCTTTTAATATGTTTGTTCTGTATTTAAACTTTGTAACTATTCATTGTATATATTTTTTCTTTTTCCTTTCCTTGATTAAATCCCTAGAGTAAAGTAGTATTAGATAGGATAAGATAGTATTAGATAGGATAAGATAAGTGAGTGTAGGTTATTTATTATTTTGGGTAAGAATTTAGTTTGGGTGGAATATACGTTTGTTGGTGCACAAATCAAAACATTGTTTTCAACACTATTTTGGCTTTATGCAAAGGTGGGGGACTGTTATAAGGAAAAGAGGATTTGAGCAGGTGGAACATGGTCTGCAAGGAACAGATGCAGATGCATGGAAAAGATTATAGAATGTGGGAGTAGAGGGTGAGGCAGTTGACTGGGGTATGAGGAGGGCCTCTTCTCTAGTTTGATCAGGAGGGAGGGACTGACTCCTCATCCTTGGTGACTGTTTCCACTTTAACTTCCCATTCTACCTGCTACCTGTTGGAGCTTTCCTGCTAGCTGTAACCACCTGTAATCCTGACCATCTGGTCTTATGATTTGTAAGATCAGGTCTTGTTCCTTTCTTGATCCAGGACATTTTCCCTTTTCCCTAACCTGCCTGACTGCCTAAGACCAGTACCTAAAATACCATCAAAAAGGGGGTTGGTTTAGTGCAGCCTTAGCTAGAGTAGGACAGGGGATTTTTAGGTCAGAGAGGCTAGGCTTAGTGTAGGAAATTACTTTGAAGGCTTCCCATGAGGGAATAATTTTAGATCTGGAGTTTGAGTTAGAGACATAAGCATTAGGGTTACCCAAATTTTTTTCTAACCTTTCCCTTTTAATTAAATCAACTTTTATTTACTATTTTAATAGTCTCTCTATGTTACATCAGGATAGGCTCTGCCTGAACTGGGATCTGTTAGCCCTTGGTCAACCTACTGACACTGGCCCAATTCAATCCCATCCCCAAACCCCTCTCTCTTTTTACAATATACACAAAAGATACATTTAAATACACAAGAGTTTTTATTATTTGTTCTTATTCTTGTTGGTCAATCAATTCAGCTGTGTCTGACTTCATGACTTCATTTGGGGTTTTCTTACCAAAGATACTGGAGTTGCTTGGTATTTCTTTTCCAAAACATTTTCCAGATGAGGAATTGAACAGGGTAAAATGAGTTCCCTGGAGTCACACAGTTAAAATGTATCTGAGGCCACATTTTAACTTGGAATGATGAATCTTCCTGATTCCAAACTTGGTCTTCCTTCTACTATGCCTTCCAGCTGCCCTGATATACATAAAAAAGTGTGGGTACATATGTAAGTGTATATATGTGCATTATTACTACCACAGATGTGGATGTGTACACCTGCACACATTGACATGTATGCATACATATGTGTCTATAAATACATGACTGGAGTATATATGTACATGCTACACACACATACACATACATTGTTTATCCATCTTAAAAGGAATACTTTGTTAGAGAAATTTGACATAATTTTTTCCCATCTGAGAGCTCCCTTTCTTATTCTAGTTTTATTAGTGTTGTCTGTTAGCTTTTCAGTATCACCTAATGAAAATTCTCAGGCATCTGGGTGATGGGGTGGATAGAATGGCAGTTCTGGAATCAGGAAGGCCTAGATTCAAATTCCATCTCAGTCACTTACTATGATCATGATCCTGGAAAGCCTCCTCAGTATCCTCATCTGTAAAATGAGCTGGAGAAGGAAATGGGAAACCATTCTAGTATCTTTGCTAAGAAAATCCTACATTGGGTCAGGAAAAGTCTGACCTGACTAACTGGCAAACCAAGGAGAACAATGACAACAACAACATTTCATCTTTGCAATTTCTTCTAACCCTTCTTTGATTAAGAATATATTTTCTACCCATACCTGTGAGAGGTGTAAAATTTACTTCTCTGTTTTTCTTATAATATAATTTCATATTAAAACAATGTACCCATTTACAATGTATTGTGGAATATTCTTTTTTAAAATAGGTTTTGTATCAAATTGCTTTCCAATATTTCCAGCAGTATTTTAATGAAATATGATTTTTCCTAGGTAATTTATGTGCTTGTTTTATTAAACATTGACACTTGACTGATTTTCTTCCAAAACCACAGCCTCTTCCTCTTTTGCTGGATTATATGGGGCTCAAAGAACTCCAAGAAGTTGATTATAGAACTGCATTCTGGGAGATAAAGTGGTAGAGTAAACGACCCTCCATTTCCGGCAACCTTATAAACAAAAAAATATATAGAAACATATATGTCTATGTGTGTACATATATAAGAATATACATATGTCAGTAGTAGAAATCACCAAAAAGAATAGTCTATTTTTAACAAGTGTAAGAAAGGACTCAAATCAAAGTATAGATTTTTTTTAATTTTTATTTTGAATATTTTCCCATAGTTACATATTTCATGTTCTTTCCCTCTCCCCCATACCACCCTAACCCCACTTAGTTGATGCACAATTCCACTGGGTTTTACATGTATCATTGATTAAGATCTAATTCCCTATTATTGATAATTGGACTAGAGTTATCGTTTAGTGTCTACATCTCCAATCGTATCCCCATCAGCCCATGTGTTCAAGCAGTTCTTTTTCTTCTGTGTTTCTCCTCCCACAGTTCTTCCTCTGAATGTGGCTAGTTTTCTTTCTCATAAGTCCCTCAGCCTTGCTCTGGATTCTTGCATTGCTGCTAGTAGAGAAGTCCGTTATTGTACCACAATGTAGATTTTTCGTAAAAGGATCTACACTAAAATAAATTGAATATGATTCTGAACCAACAAGACAGCATGAAATTTTAGAGCAAAAAAAATAGACTGAAAAATTGGATTTTCAGGTATAGAGAACAACATGTGCACAATAAATCAAGAAGAGAGAATTTAAGAATCTCTGGACTTTCTGAAAATTATAAACAAAAAACCCACCTCTATATACTATATTTTGAGATGTCATGAAAATTATCTGAGTATGAAAAGAAGGTTTATAGAAGGCAAAGTAAATATCACAAGAATATACCAATCTTCTTCACCAAAAAGAAGAATCAGAGTAATTTGGTATTCTCAAATCCAGATACTTTCCTTTAAAGAAAAATGATGCTGCAAGCATTTGAAAGATCTTCAAATATCCAGGAATCAGTCAGGAATAGGGGACTTGCAAATATTTCTCCTAGATTAAAAAACAACAAAAACCAGCAACAGTAGTTGAGTAGCAATACAAGAATAGAGAAACTCAGAAAGGCACATTTATTTGAGTAATTGGGAGTTTCTATGGTAATGGAGTGCTCACATCCCTTGCTACTTAGGCCAGAAAAAATGATTTGCTGTGACTTTTTCTTGGTTTTGCTTCTCAGAAATTGAACTGACAGATTTTCTTGGCCATTGTGGATGAGGTTTTGGGACAGCTGAGATGAAGTAGCGAGCTTTCACTTTGCCAATTTAAATTTGCCCTCACGAACATTCAAACAGAGAGGAAAGAAAGAAAGTGCCCCTCCAGAAGTTTAAATTTCCAAAGGATACATAAAGAGTCAAGTAAAAAATCATTGGACTTCACTGAGAATTTTGAAGAATTTTAAAAAACAGAAGAAAAGGAAGGATAGAAGGAATGTCTAGAAGAGAGAAAGGAAGGTATAGCTCTTCCTAATGTTTAATATGCATGAGAAAAGAGCACACAAACATGTTGCCAGAAGTGGGGGAGTGGGCAGCAGCAGAACTTCACCTTTATATAAAACATAAATATAGTGGTGAAATATTCATGTACAAATGCATAGATAATTTGGTATGGAAACACATCTAATTTAGTAGGGAGACCAGGAGAGTTTAGGATGGAGTAGGTTAAGAGAGAACAATAGTAAGAAGGGAATATTTATTAGTAAACCAGTTTTCCTAATCCTGAAGAAGGTATTCAAAAGGGGGAAACATAAGAACAAGAACCTAATTGAGTATCACAGATTATCTTTTAGACAAATGAGGAAATGGCTGCATTGATTATGGTAAATGAAAATGAAGGAATAATATGGCACCATATGTGTTTGTAAATGAGATGATTTCAGAGAATCTTGGATCATATGAGCTGATAAAAAAGAGGAGAATAATAAGGGAATGTGTGTAAGGATAATACCATTATAAGGAAAAAAAATTTTGAAAGATTTAAGAACCCTGAATGGTGGAAAGTTCATTTAGAAGAACAAAAGATCAAGAATATTAAGGGAAATAATGAACAAAATGTGAAGGATGGGGCCTAGCAGTACCAGTTTTTAAACTGTACTATAAAGCAGTGGTCATCAAAACAATCTGGTACTGACTAAGAGACAGAGGGGAGGATCCATGGAATAGACTTTGAGAAATGTCCTCAGTAAGATAGTATACAATAAACCCAAAGATCCCAGCTTTTGAGTCAAGAACCCACCCTTTAATAAAAACTTCTGGGAAAATTGGAAAACAGTATAGGAGAGATTAGGTTTAGATCAACATCTCACACCCTACACCAAAATAAATTCAGAATAGGTTAACAACTTAAATGTAAAGAAGGAAACTATAAGTAAATTAGGTGAACATAGAATAGTTTACCTGTCAGTTCTATGGGAAAGGAAAGAACTTATGACCAAGCAAGAGACAGAGAATATTACAAAATGTAAAATGAATGACTTTGATTACATTAAATAAAAAAGATTTTGTATGAACAAAACCAATGCAACCAAAATTAGAAGAAAAGGAAAAAATATGGGAAAAAAATCTTTATAGAAAAAATTTCTGACAAAGGTCTAATTTCTCAAAATTATCAGGAGCTAAATCAATTGTACAAAAAATCAAACCATTCCCCAATTGATAAATGGGCCAGGGATATGAATATGTAATTTTCAGATAAAGAAATCAAAATTATCAACAAGCACATGAAAAATTGTTACAAATCTCTTATAATTAGAGAAATGCAAATCAAAACAACTCTGAGGTATGTAAGAAATAAAATTAGTTGAAACTCCAAAATTTCCAATAAC
>NC_058132.1:21741775-21756801 GCF_016433145.1 Gracilinanus agilis
GGTATGTAAGAAATAAAATTAGTTGAAACTCCAAAATTTCCAATAACGTAGGTACCACCCCACACTTAGCAGGTTGGTTAATATGACATCAAAGGAAAGTAATATATATTGGAGGGGATGTGGCAAAATTGGGAAACTAATGCACTGCTGGTGGAGTATCGAATTGGTCCAACCATTCTGGAAGCCAATTTGGAACTATGCCCAAAGGGCTTTAAAAGACTGCTGTAAAGGAGGAATTTTGCAAAGAGAGGCAAAAGGCCACAGAATGTTGTGAACCTATGTAGTAAGAGGAGAACCCATTTAGAATGCTGGAAAGAGGAGAGGGCTGAGTGTTCTAACTTCCAGCCAGAGGGAGTTGGAGGTGTACCTCTGGAACAAAAACTTATCCCTGAGCCAGCTCTGATCTCTTGCCAAACCTCTGAGCCATTCCTGTGAGTGGTTCTGCCAAGACCTGAATCCTGTTAAAGCTGCCAAGATTGCCTCAGGGAGACCATAGCTCTCTGAGGTGGACCGGGTTGCTTGGGGCTCCATAATTTTCTACACCAAACTACTTCTACCCTAAAGACTTGAATAGCTGTTTAGGTTTAGTTTAGGAATAGACAAATAGTAAAGATTTCTATAGAAAAACAGGAAAAGAACAAACAAGTCACAGCCACTGACTTAAGAACATGTTTAATAAACTATCCACACAGATGAACTTTTTATCGAGACAGTTTACCTGCAAAAAGCTTATTAACTTGCTTATAGACATTTTATTCTAAAAGCATATGGGTATTTATTGAAGATCAACTCTTTTCATGTACCTCAAAACTTCAAATTGTTTTGTACAATGTGTATCTTGCAATTACTTTTGTTGGAATTGTTCCATGTTACTCAAATTTGATCTAAAAACAAATTTTTGTCATTGGAAATTTCATAATGACATGGGCATTGTGCAGAGATGACAGGGACTCTGTACACCTTAACTCAGGCAGGCTGTGAACAGGGAAATTCCCTTTCCCCTTCCTGTCCTTGTGACTTCTGAGGCAAAGACCATTATCCTTGGACATCCTTTAGATTGAGTGAGAAAAAGAGCAGGCCACACTTTGATTGCCTAGAGAATCTCAGGCTGAACCCCCACCCACCAAATGTCTGAGTGCAAGAAGTCATGTTCACACTCTTGTCAAGGATACAAAAACCCCTGAACTGGGGCATCCAGCGAGCAACCCCCGATAGTTGTTCCATTCATGCTGCCCTGCCGTGTCATGGTGGGCAACCCCCCAGGGTTGTTCCACTCATGCTGTCTTGCTGGCCGTTAATCCTATCTTACTAATAAATCTTCCTTTTTACTTTTAAGCTAAGTTTGGAGTACTCTCATTCTTGAGAAAGGTTTCCTTCCCAAACCCAGGGGTTCATCATTTGCACCCCTATAACAATAACAGTACATTGGATACTATTCACTTGCAAAAGAAATAGTTTCTATTTTCCAAAATGTATATGTGATAATTGTCTTAAAAGTTTTGTTCAATATTTACAAAAATTTGTCTTTGCTAGAGATTGTATTTAATCAAAAAATCTACCTTTTAATTGAAAGGGGATGTAATGGTTCAGTAACCAAATAGTATGTTATAATTTGGGAATATTTGTACTTTTGTATATGCATTAATTGTTGTACTATTGTTTGTTGAAAAGCTTTTATCTGGTGAAAAATCTGGTGTACTCACACTGTGAAATTTGATCAAATTAAGATAAGGAAATTGATCACATTTTGAGTGAGAAACTTTCAATTGGCTAAAACATTTCCACATGGATTGTGAGCCATGAGTTTAAGTTTTTTTTTTAATTTTGTTTTTGTATTCACTAGAGATCATTTGACTTTTTATCATTTTCTTCTTTCCTTTTTTCATTTTATTTTTCCTACTCTTTTCCCTATATTTTTAGTACTGATGTACATTGAAATCAGTATTGAGATTTTGATGTTGTAGGTTAAGCTCATTTTATACATTGGCCCTATATGTTTACCCAAAAGCTTAAGGATGTAGGAACCTGCAAGCATTTGGTAAATTTCATGGGACTGGTAGGAATTATGGTGTCTTGATTTCAGAAGAAGGCATAGCAACAGAGCCATTACACCTTGCCAGAAAGCCCAAGATCTAAAAAAGATCTGAAATCCATATGAGATGGATGCATATTGGTGGCTAAGGTGTTGGAGGTAAAAGGATGCAGTGCTTTGACAGCCTCAACCACAGGACAGCCTCATACCAAGGTTCCAACAAATATCTCAATGTGGCTGGCATCTTGGACCACCCCTAAAATTCAACATGAAATCAGACAGGGAAATAAGATTTCCCTTTCACCACAAACTAGTCCCTTGTTTCGCTTTAGAAGCTTGACAGCTTCCTACAGCCTTGACTTCCAATGGGTAAAATGCTATATTATTAGAAACATAACAGTTCAGGCTTGTGGAACATATATTTCAGATTAATTCGGGCCTACTCATGATTATAACTCATTTTTCAGACTTAAATTTTTTATTATTATTCTTTTGACTTAGAATCTTTCAAGTGCAAGATTTCATTTCATATTTGATATATTTAAAAAATTAATTTTATTCCTACAGTTACTATTTTGACCCTTTTTTGAGATTTTCCTTTTTTCCTTTTGATCTTTTTCTCCTTTTATTCTCTTTGAATTTTTAAGTTTTTTCTTAAATTACTCACTCAAATCATCATTTTTTTCTTTTAATACAAAAGGGGAATATGTAGCAGTCCAGATATACATTAATCTTGATATTATTTTAAGGGTGCTCAAAAAACTGACTCTTGTACTGCTTATGATTGATTTCTGTAATCTTGAGTTAAACTGAACCTCAGCCTTGCTAAATTCCTGGCCCTTCCCTAAAGCTACACTCAGGAAGACTGGCCAGTTATCTGGGTCTCCTCATTTTACCAATAACAATCAATTAACATATGTACCAAGACCTTAGGCCATATGGATTCCTGATGTAGGCATTAGCTCTATCTGTTGTTTTAGTTCCAACAGTTTGTATCTAGTAATGATTACCTCATGGTGCCAATGTAGCAGACCACTTGTCTTTTCCCTTCCCCCTATACTGTTGTAACCCCAATAAAAATAGCAGTTGTGGAACCTAGAAAGAGATAGAATTAAAAATCCAGACCCCTGTATGACACTATAGTGAAACAGGCTTGTCTGTAGGAATTCCTAATATACAGACCTTTGGTTTCCAGACCTGCCCGCCTAATCTGAAGGAATTCTTACCTTGAAGACCTCCCCCATCCCGCCCCCTGCTGCCTAATAACCCTTAAAAACCCAGCTCTGCACAGCTCGGGGTCCCACATCAGCCTTTAGATGTGAGACCCTTAGCTTAAGCTAAGATAATAAAGTCCTTTTGCATATTGCATTGATGGTTTTCAGACTCATTTTTGGGATCGACACTCTGGGCACTTCACAGTATGTCAGCTAAGGGTTAAGCTCTAAACCATGGAAGCTCTTGGCCATCAGAGCTCTGAACCATGGAAGCTCTCTACTATCAGAGCACCATTCCAGTGAAGGTCTTTTCCACCAGAGCTTGCTCGCTGTCTGACTACCTTATGCCAGAACTTTCTATGTCTGCGTGTCTTTCTTCTTGTCTTATGCTCTCTTCCATTAGTCCTTAACCCATAACCCATTTTCTCTCGGTCCCTGGTTCCCCTTTCTGAGTGTCCAACCCACCAGGAACCTTCGTGGAGCCACTGGATGGCTTCAATTTCCTAGGTAGAGAGAGAAGAGAGAGCAGCCCCAGCTTAGCCAGAGAAAGAGGACACTTTGTTGTTTAAAGTCAATTTGGAGGGGCTTGAGTTAGATCCTTTAGAAACAGGGACTCACCTACAAACCACACACCTAATTTCCTTCCCTACTGTTTCCTGAATAAACGTTGTTAACCTGAAACGCAGTCAAAGAGGATTTGTACTGGCCTAAGCTAGAAAGCATCGCTATATTTGCTTTTTGGCCTTAAAGAGACATCCCTGCCAGGCTGGGTTATGCCAAATCCCAGCCAACCACCATTACTAATAAAGCAGGATCTCTCTTTTACTTAATAGTGCCTGCCCTTTCATCCAGCCATACCACTACTGGGTTTGTAACCCAAAGAGATAATAGGGAAAAATACTTGTACAAAAATGACTGCATTCTTTGTGGTGGCAAAAAAAAATTGGAAAATGAGGGGAAACCCTTCGATTGGGGAATGGCTGAACAAATTGTGGTATCTGTTCATGATGGAATATTATTGTGCTCAAAGGAATAATGAACTGGAGGAATTCCATGTGAACTGGAAAGACCTCCAGGAATTGATGCAGAGAGAAAGGAGCAGATCCAGGAGAACATCATACACAAGAGATTGATACACTGTGACATAACTTTACATAAAAGACTTCTCTACTAGCAGCAATGCAATGACCCAGGACAACTCTGAGGGACTTAAGAGAAAATATGCTCTCCAAATCCAGAGAAAGAACGGTGGGAGTAGAAATGCAGAAGAAAAACATTTTCTTGATCACATGGTTCTATGGGGATATGATTGGGGATATAGACTCTCAATGATCACTCTATAGCAAATATTAATAATATGGAAATAGGTCTTGATCAATGATGCATGTAAAACCCAGGTGAATTGTTTGTTGGCTATGGGAGGGGGGATGGAGAGGGAGGGAAAGAACATGAATCATGTAACCATGGAAAAATATTCTAAATTAAATACATAAAAATAAATGCATAAACAAACAGACAAATAAATAAAAGAGGGCAAAAAAGAGAGAGAACTCTGAATGGTGCAATGACCAGTTATGCATTTAGAGGACCTCTGAAAAAGCATGGTATCTGACTCTTGACTGAGATATGTTATAAGGGAATTAGAGAAAGTTAAGCCATAGACATAAGTTAGCTGGATAGCTGACAGAGAAAGTGCTGAAGGTTCCAATCATGGAATAGTGAGGGAAGGAGATTTTTGTGAGAGATGGTCTCTGGATGAAATTGATGTCAGTTAGATGCTTTCTTAGATGCTGGAAGTGAAGAGCCCAGAAAAGTAATTGTCTCCTGACAAAAACCATCTACCCTGGGAAAGATCAGGTTGAGCAGTGATCTGGTCTGGTTGGTGGACATACAAGACCAGTTCAACTCCTTGACTTTACTCCTTTGTGGATTTACTTGCTTTATCCTGGTTCCTGGATAGCTGTGAACATCGCTGGAACAGAAGTGGACCCTGCAGTGAGACTTTCGTTCTCTCTTAACCTTACAAACTGGACTTGTCAGCCTGAAATTAGAGCCAGTGTAGTTTTTGTCCCACCACCTGAACTTACCCATTAGATAAGTAGGTTTAGATTGATCATTCCTTCAATACCTAACCCTTAAACTTTTAATAAACTGTTTTACTTTACTTCCTGTGCCTTCCTCAAACCCCAAGAAAGGACCCACAGAAAGATAACCTTCAAACCTTGTCTGTCCCCAGCTGACATTCATCAACCAATTTGTTTTTACCCAATTCCCACATCCCATAAGTAGGTTCTCAGTTATCCTGTGTATCCTGTCGCTTGTGGGTATGTGAGTGTGTCCTGGCTATGTGTGTCACCCTTGTGTTACACTGTGAATAAGTTATATATTTGGGCAGGAACATCATCTGGATTCATTTTACTTAACCGAGCTTACTTATTTTAAGTTTTGTTTTTCCTATTTTTTTTCATTCACATGATAGTTTGAATCTTGGTAGAGTTAATAATAGAAATGTCAAAAAAAGTGGAGGCCTTTACACACATTAAAAAAAATGAAGCAGGGTATAGAAAACTTAGAAGAAAATACATGCAACAAAACAGTTTGGAAAGAAACACATAGAAGTTATAAATGTATGTTCCTATGTATTTTTATGTGAAATAGAAATTCAAACTAATAAAACATCCTTTTTTTGCCTTCCATGGGTAAAGTGGGAAAACCATGTGATTTTTTTGTATGCTTCAATTGAAAATAATTTGAAAAATACAAAGAATGCCTTCAGCCCATAGTCCAAAACAAAGAAACAAAAAGATTAATCTGAGCATAATAACAACTACCCATTAGCCAGTAGGAAAAGATTTATGATGATATGAGACACCAGACAATTTAACAACTATGTCAATCTCTTTATAAGAGCAGAGATAGGCTTGAAAAATATTTTCCTTCTCTGTGTACCATCCTTCAAGGGCTCCTCACTGACTTCTCCATCTAGCTTGTCCTCAGAGACCCCTAAGTTTATGTAATACTCGTCCTTCCCTTCAAATAAATCCAATTTCCAGAAGTGCTGCCTGACCATGTTCTCTGCAAATCCCCTTGGTCAGACTAGAGGACATCTACAAGTTCCCTCAGACACCAAACCTGCTTCCTAAGAATGCTGTTATTTTACCTGAATAGAATTTTCTACCGAAAAAATTCTACCCCAAAAATCTATTTAGCACTGACTGTGCTACACAGACAGTATGACTATGAGTTGAGTATAAGAGGGTGATCATGGGACTTTGTGCCTCTCTCTGTAGAGTATGGTTGTGCCCATTATCATCTTAGGAGGACAGAGAACAGCACATGATTAAGCCTTAGTAACTGAGTTGTCTGCAACTAATTGAGATTTTTTTTTTAATCTTCCTTTTGAACTTCTCTGAGATATTGAGGTTATTGCTTAGATAAATGGGTTGTTTGGGAGACAGACACTACTGAGAAAAGTCATATAGATGAGTGAATTAAATATCAAGGAGACCCCAATTCCAGAAAGACTCACCTCATTAGGTAGAATGCCCCTGAGTCATGCTAGCAATCACTAGGATTGGGCAATGCAGTTCCTGACCAGCAGAAGTCCATGAGGGTGACTGACAGCTATGGCTGCTTCTAGGATGGGGACTAAAGTAAACCCAGGCTGATTAGAAACAGAACTAGGAGGAATTAAACTGGGTTTAAAAAAGCCAGCAAGAGAAGCAGGAGGCTCTCTGGTCTCTCTTTTCTTCCTGCTCTGAAACTGCTTTCTCTTTTTTCTTGGCCAGCAACACTGGCCTTACCAGTGATTTCTAGGAAGCAGCTACTTTCTGGGACACAGGGCCGGGACTGCTGAGGTGGCGACAGCACTGGGAAGCTGGAGTCAAAGAGATGAAGTTTGGAGAATTTCCTTAGCCTGCTCCTGCTTTCTCTCTCTCCTTTATATATATCATTCAATAATCAACCTCTAAGATTAGTTTAAATCATGACACACACACAGACACAGAGATATATATATGTCTATAAATGCCTGTATATGTATGTGTACACATATATCTCCATGTATTTATAGATGTATGCATATTTACACATGTAGAGAGTTCTATATCTATCTATGAAGTTCTGTATCTGTGTTGTGAAATAAACAGAGCTGATGTTGATTAACGAGGAAACTATTTCCCTTGTCAACTTTTAACACATATAAGTAGATAGAAGTGATATGAATTATTGCTTCAGTCACTTGTGTTTTAATAATAGTAAGAAGGGGGCTAGCATTGAACCATGTGAATATGAGTAAAACATCCAGAGGGCACCATCACCAAGAATGTGTGTGAAATAGCATAAGACTGAAGAGGCTTTGAAAGGTGCTGGGGAAGATGAGGGAGGGCCGTGAATGACAGAAGATATTGTAGGTAATCTTAGACATGATAGGAGTTGTTGAATGGGGCTGACATTGTCAGAGCTGCATGTTAGGAACATCAAATTGATAGTTGAGTGGAAGATGGACTAGAGTTGGGGGAGCCTGGTGGCAGGCAGACTCACCAGCAATGATTGCAGTGGTCCATGAGTGAAGGCAGAAGAGTCTGTCACAGAGGAGTAGCTATATGAATAGACAGAAAGATACTCATAGGAAAGAAGTTAGAAAAGACAGGAACTGGCACCAGACTGGATATATAGAGGGAAGGCAAGTGATGAGTGGAATCATCAAATGGAAGGAGGTCAAGTGGCTTCCTCCTTTTCCACTCTTCTCACACTGAATTTTCCTCCTTATGCTCTATGGGCCAGCTACACTGGCTGGTTTTTTTGGTCCTTGTACACAATAATTTCTCAATTCCATGCGTTTGAAGTGGCTGCCCCCATGCCTAGAATGTTATAGTCTCTTAGTTTGCTTCCTTTCTTTTAAAATTTGACTCCAAACTTTTTTGGTGTGGGACTTTCCTGGTCCCCAAAGCTGCTTAAGATTTCCTACCTAAGATTATTACCTCTTTATTTAGTGTGAAAGCTGGAGCTTTAGTTGTTATTTTGTGATAAATTGTTAATTTGGTTCTGACACTTTTCCACAACTAAATCCCATCATTCCCCAGTAGAGGAGTTGGTTCGTAACTAGAATGAGGCAAAAGGAAGAAAGAATATCATCTTCCATTTTCCCGCCTGGCAAATGCACAATATTCCCACCAAAGAAAAGTGTTAGAACAGAATATTGGAGTAATATGCCCTCCATACCTTTTTTCTTTTTGGTTAGCATTCAGTTTCCAAGGAATTGAATTGAAGTTTGATATTTCCCTTGATTTTATTGGTCTACACCTGTGTTACTAGCATATTCTTCAGCAAGGGATACCCCTCTAACTCTGTATATATTTTCTGTGTTTTTCTGGTCATAGGAAGGTCCACTATGTTTACACAAGCTCAATAAATATCCCAAATAGTCATCATGACTTCCCAGCAATGGGAACCTGGGAAGGTGTGCAAGGCAAGATGTAAATAGGGGTGAGGGAGAGAAGAAGAAAGGAGAGAATTTCTTCATGAAAGATACCAAAACCCTCAGTCCAAGGACATGGTGGCATAGACTATGGAATCTATAGGTTTCTCCTTGGAGTGTATTTGCTTCTTTTTCATGTTTCTTATGTTCAGCTGAGTAAAAGTCACTATTTGGGGGTCTTCAGCCATGGCGACCTGAAGGAGAAATACAAGGGTGAGGGAACAGTGAGGGACACTGGGACAGGCATTCTTAATCTTTTTATGTGTTGTGAATTCTTGGCAGGCCATCTGGTGAGACCTATAAATGTCTCTGTTTCATGCCTTTGATTATATGAAATGAACTTCCTAGGATGATCAAGGAAGTGAATGATATGGAAGTTAATTCATTTAAATACTTAAAAAAGCTCAAGGATCCCCTGTTCACACTCCCTGGACTTGGTGAGCAAAATATGTAACAGATAAGCGATTATCAGGTAGTCTAAGCCTGTGCCTAGAAACTATGGGAAAAGGTTAGGGTCAAAGATGACAAACTCCTCTACACGGAGTACAGGATGGGGCTAACTCACCATTCTTTCCCTTGGTCTCTCATTGGCCACTTCTGCATCTGAAGTGGAAAGAAGTTTCATCAATCATCCAGATGCCAACACTAGGACCTATTTCCTGGTCAGATGACTCAGTCTCCAGTCCCCTCTCTCATTCCCATGACTGTGCCCCATTTCTGATCCTATAACTTACATAGGGTTTCCTCTTTGGAGGCCTCAAGGTGTTGAGATGGGGATACTGTCTGGGGAAGACAAGGACAGCAAAGGCACCTGTAGGAAGACAGGGAGGAAAAGGACAAAAAATGCAGGTTACTCTGGGAGTTTCTTTGAACATCTCCTTTCCAGGCACCCTATCCAGTAGAGAGGTCAGGGTTTCATCAGAAGGAAGACTCTGAGGAGTATTAAAATAGGAACTGAGTCTTCTTACCTCCTAGGACTGTCTCCCAGAAAGGCTCCTGGAGAGAGACATGGCAAGGAAAACAATATCAGGAAAGTTCCCAAAGGAGGCAGTTGAGTCTTAAGTCCTCATTCATCTCTTTATTCCATCAGACTCTTAAGGATTTCACTCTTCTTTCCCTCACTTACCCATAGGGCTGGATGGGTGGCAGAGGAATGCCAACAGGGCAACACAGAGGAGGAGGATGGAGACAAAACTGAGGGTGATGATCATGCTTCTGGGCACTGAAGCTGGGGTCGGGGAGAGAGGAGTCTTCATGAATCATTGCCTTGAGGGGATCCTCATCTTGCCCCTGCAATTGTCCCTTTATTTTCTCCTATCTCCCTTCAGAATTCCCATATCACCACCAGCATCCAACATTTTGGTACAAGCACTGCTTATAAAGGGCTCATGCCTTTGAATTAAGGTAAGAAACTCCAAAACCAGGAGGGATAAATGTGGGTCATGGGGAGTTATGAATGAAATCTTCCTTTCTAGCCCACATCCTTTTCCTCCTGCCCCAGGATCAAGGGCAATGTCCATGTCTTTGTTGCCTCTTATCCTCCATCTCTGGACAAGAGGTAAGATCACAGGTTCCTTTATCTATAGGGAGTGAAGGAAAGAGTGGTTGTTGTCATCCCCTAGTAGGTCCTGCATGTTTCTTTCTCTCACCTCTGACAATTAGCTCCTGAGGGTCACTGTGCTGTGTCCAGAAACTGCCATTGGTGCTGGGCTGGTAACTGCATGTGTAAATGCCAGAATGCTTGGGGGTCACATGAGTCAAGAAGAACTGGGCTCCATCTTGAATGATATCTGTGCATTGCAGGATTTTGTCATATCCCTCCTTGTACAGAAGAAACCCAGTACTCCAAGAGGGCCCATGACACAGGAGGGTCACATTGGTTCCTGATACCACCTCTGGGCTTGGCCAGACCGAGAGGGAAGCCTTGGGGAATGCATCTACAAATACAATAATAGGTCAGAGATTCTCAAAGACCCTTCCACAAAAGGGTAGAGGGGGCAAGAAGGACATGGGCTCCAAGTATTCCCTGCCCATTTACTTCTATTCTCATTTGGCTCTCAATATTTTTTGATCAAAGTCTCTTTCACTTGAGAACCATGGATTGTAAACCTGAAACTCTGGGTCTACTGGGAAAAATGAGGTTATTCCTACTCTAGTCCTTCTCTCTGGATCTTGGAGTGGTACCAGACCTGGCCAATCATTTTCCCCAAATCCTTCACACACATAGGGATGGACCCTACAATTTCTGCCTCAGGATAATAAAGAGACACAAACAACATATCCTTTCCTGGGCTGCCTCTCAATTGGAATACCCAACCCTCTACTTTACAGCCTACAGACCATGACACATTCCAGCTGTCATTTGGATTTCCAGGCCTCACTAGGCTCAGATACTTCTGATGGAACTCTCCTCTCATGGTAGAGGCAGCTCTAGTTACTAGCATCCTGATCCCCCACAAAGAGGAAAAGAAAGTCATGAGATACCAGCTGGACTCTGGTTAATGAGACTTTAATGGACTCATTAAGGATTGAAGCGTTCCTGTCTAAGAGAGTTAATATCACACCAGATTGAAAGTCCAGGGGGCTGCCAGAATTAGTCATATGTGTCCCAGCCTCAATCTAAAGCCAGTGAGGGCTAAAAGGAAAGGTTTGGGGAGAGATCCTGTTAGAGGAAGAACCCTGAATTGGGAGTCAGGACACTTGAGTCAAGTCTCTGCTCTTCTCCTGGATCCCAGTGTGACCATGGCCATGGGCCCTGCCTGAACCTCAGTTTTTCCATCGGTAAAAGAGGGAATTGGACTAGATTTTTCAGCCCTTTCCTATTCTAAAGACCCAGGAATCTAAGGAGACTTTCTCATTCATGGAACCTCACCCCACTTAGAGTCTCATGTATCTGATGGCTCATGGGAGGGAGGATCATTTCCCCTCCCTTTTCATTTGGCATGTCACAGACTGGCTCAGTGCTGAGCCTATAACCAGGGTTCAGGTCATGGTTGTGGAAGAATTCCTGAGCCCAATTATATACCCTGTTATTCTCTTGTATGACTCTGTTCAAGTCTTTCCCTCTTCATGGTACCATTTTACTCATTGGTAATGTGGGAGTTTGGCTTCGAGAGCCTCCAAGGAATCTTTTAGCACTGAGGCATTGTGACTTTGATATTAACCCCTAGCCCAGGATTGGCCATTACCTTTCCTGCTAGTATTCTAGATCAGAGTAGAATCTTATCTTCTAAGACTCCTGAGCACTGACAGGACATTGAGGCAGAGCTGGCAGTATGGACACTATGTCCTAAACTCTATGGGGCCTCTGTCCTGCAGAGGCCAGAAGCATCATACTCACAGTTCTTCTGGGGTTCAAACACAAGCCTCACCTGGCACCAGTAATTCCAGGACGTCACTCATCTCTGATACTCTAGGAGAGGCACTCTGTTCCATATAAGCACACCTATAGCTTCCATTATCCTCAGGGCTCACAGAAGAGAGGAGGAAGCAAGTCTGGGACTCTGCTGAGAACTGTCTCTTTAAGGGTTTCCACATTCCATCCTTCCACAGAGTGAATTTCCATTTTTTAACAGAAGACAGCTTGGATCTTGAGCACCAGAGAGTGATATTGGTCCCTGGGGCCACCACTGGGCCAGGCAGGGCCCACAGAGCAGGTTTAGGGAAAAGTCCTAAGAGGAAAATGGCAGGAAAATCAAGAGGAACTCTCACTGATAGGTCTCCTTTCTTAACCCCTTAGTGATAGGGGAATGGCAGTCTATACTCTATTGTTCCTTTTATGTTGGGGGCCTGATCTGCCCTGGGAACACCACCCCCCTCTCCTGGAGTCCCAATGGAGCCCATGTGGAACAAAAGGATATCCAAGGGTCTGCTTCACTCTCCTCCCAAAATATCCCTTCAGAATTCCCAGGATTTTATGCTATTCCTAAAGATCTGTGGACCACAGTGAGGAGGAGGGATGGACTTGGGCACTTGGAAGGTTTCCATATCTAGTAACCAAGCATAGTCAGCTCTAGGATCTGGAGGGGATGGGAACTTCTATGGGACGTTCTTTTGTTGAAGTAAGTACAACTGCAGGTGCCAGGGTACTTGGATGTATGGGGAATCTAAGGATGTATGGGGTATTCTTAGATGAATATAGGAAAGGCATCCCAGGCATGGAGAACTGTGTGAGCAAAGGAAGAATGGGGCATGATGGATACTTAAGCCATTTGTGTAGGCTGAAGGGAAAACGGTGAGCACAGAAGGGAACAATGGGAGAACCAATTGGACATGGTGGTGCCCATTTGGGCTTTCAAAGGCAGAAAAAGAAATCTGGGTAAAGTCTGCTGAGCCAAAGGAAATATCAGGAGTACACCTTCTCTAAGAGGCTGATGTATATCATCCTAGAGGAGTAGCTTAGCTCTCATGGCTGGGTCACCAGGGAACACTAACTCAAATGGGAAAGAACTCTGGGCTTGGAGGTGGGAGATTTGGGTTACCATCCTGGTCCTGACACTAAATAACCAGATGATCTACTCAAGTAACCTTTCCTCCCTTCCAGAACTCAGTTTCCCCATCTGTAAAAGGTAAATCGTGGTGTATGTGTTCTCCTCATAGATTTATCAAAGGAAAAAATTTCTGGACACTATTTACACTCTCTAGCTAGGAAGTGTCTGAGCCCGGATTTGAACCTAGGACCTTTCATCTCTAGGCCTGGCTCTCAATCCACTGAGCCACCCAGCTGCCCCTTTTTTTTTTTTTATCCTGGGACTCCATTCTAGGAGCATAGGGCCACAACCAGTAGGCAATGGGACACACAGTCACTCAGGGTCACCCAGCTAGTTTTTACAGGGTGGCTGGGTGGCTCAGTGGATTGAGAGCTAGGCCTAGAGCCTGGAGGTCCTAGGTTCAAGTCCGGCCTCGGACACTTCCAGCTGTGTGACCTTGGGCAAGTCACTTGACCCCTATTGCCCACCCTTACCACTCCTGGGGCAAGGAGGGTCCCTAGCCCGGATGAAAAAGGAGGAGGGTTGGGCGTGGGGCTAGCAACCCCACCCTATAAAAACTACATCTGCTAAAGAAACTGCAACCTAAAGTAGGGGTAGCTGGGCTAGCTCAGTGGATTGAGAGCAAGGCCTAGAGACAAAAGGTCCTAGGTTCAAATCCGGGCTCAGACACTTCCCAGCTGGGTGACCCTGAGCGACTGTGTGACCCATTGCCTACTGGTTGTGGCCCTATGCTCCTAGAATGGAGTCCCAGGATAAAAAAAAAATTTACACTCTCAAAATGGAAGTAGTGGAGTCAATCTTAATGAGACCTTGAGGATATGGGGGTATTTAGTGATGGAGGTAGTAAAATCTTGTCTTTTGCTCTCCTAGTACCCTATTGTCTAGAGAAGTATCTTGGGCTGATCTCTCAGGACTTGCATCCCTTGATACATAGTTTGATACAAGCATTGCCTCACCACCCAGCACCAGGAACAGGGGTTTATTGGGCTCTGACCATGAGGTTCCCAGCCTATAGTGGTGGCAGCTATAGATTCCTTTATTAATCATTTCATCCACATTCTTGAGCATAAACTGTGCCAGCCCCTGGGATGCATTTTTCTCTTCCATGAACTTTCCATCCTTCCATAGCTGGAATCTGTCACTGTGCACTTGGCCCTGGCACCCGAGGGTCACATTTCCTTCATAGTAGACCAGAGGACTTGGGACAGCCAATAGGGTAGGCCTGGTAAGAGTGCCTGAGAAGGAAAGCAAGTCCAGCTTTCCAGGAATTCCTCTGGCCCCTGTGTCTCTTTCAGTTCTGAATCCCCAAACCCCCTCCAAGAGTATCTCCATCCACTCATACTGATTATCTATGTTTTCCTCCCTGATCATTGTGGGAAAGACTCTATGGGCTGAGCTTGGACAAAGAGAAGGAGGAGCACAAAAGAGTGCTGGGGACAACTTACCCATCTGTGCCCTAATCACCCCATCCAGACACAGACCTGTAAGGAAAGATCATGTTATAGGTGACTCCTTTCCAGTCCAGGCTAATCCCACCCTGAACTCTTGAACCCTGACCATCTAATTTTCTTTGGTCAGAACTTAGAGAAAGAGCCCTTTGGCCAAATAGTGTGGTTTTTCTCTTCCCAAAAAGGTTCTGGCTCCTTCTAGGGTCCCTCTGGGTCCTTCAGAGTTGGCCACTTTGTTACAATGTCCCTCCCTCCCTCCCCAATCTTGACCCTGGAAACTCACCAATGGAGAATAGGAATGTGACTGTTGGGTTCATGGTGGGTCTTCAGCTGTGTCCCGAACCACCCAGGTTCAACTATGTA
>NC_058132.1:21757301-21790998 GCF_016433145.1 Gracilinanus agilis
CAAGGAGGGAGATGACAAAATACTGCAAGGGACAGATATCATTCAAGATGGAGCCCAGTTCTTCTTGACTCATGTGACTCCCAAGCACTCTGGCATTTACACATGCAGCTACCAGCCCAGCACCAATGGCAGTCTCTGGACACAGCACAGTAACCCTCTGGAGTTAATTGTGAGAGGTGAGAAAAAGAAACATGCAGGACCTTCTAGAGGATGACAACAACCACTCTTTCCTTTACTCCCTATAGATAAAGGAACCTGTGGCCTTACCTCTCTCCCAGAGATGGAGGGAAATAGGCAATGGAGACATGGATATTGCCCTCAATCCCCAGGGTAGGAGGACAAGGGTGTGGGCCAGAATAGAAGATTCCATTCATAACTCCCTGTGACCCACATTTCTCCATCCTGGTTTTGGAGTTTCTAACCTTAATTCCAAAGCATGAACCCTTTCTAAGCAGTGTTTGTGCCAAAATATTGGATGCTGGTAGTGATATGGGGATCCTGAAGGGAGATTGGAGGAGAAGATACAGGGACAAATGCAAGGGCAAGGTGAGGATCCCCTCAAGGCAATGATTGCAATGATTTATGAGGATTCCTCTCTCCTCCAACCCAGCTTCAGTGCCCAAACAAAACCTCATCATCACCCTCAGCTTTGTCTCCATCCTACTCCTCTGTGTTGTCCTGTTGGCATTCCTCTGCCATCCATCCAGCCCCATGGGTAAGTATGGGGAAGAAGAGTGAAACCCTTAAAAGGCTGAAGGAATAAGGAGATGGCTCATGCCTCAATTGCCTCCTTTGAGAATATTCCTGTTATTGTTTTTCTTCCCATGTCTCTCTCCAGGAACCTTTCTGGGAGACCACCCTAGAAGGTAAGGAGCCTCAGTTCCTGTTTCAGTAGTCCTAAGATTCTTACTTCTGATGAAACCCTGGACCCTCTCTACTGAATAGGGTGCCTGGTAAAGAGATGTTCAAAGAACCTTCTAGAGCAACCCCCATCCTCATGTCCTTTTCCTCCCTGTTTTCCTACAGGTTCCTCTGCTGCCCTTATCTTCTCCAGACAGTCACCCTGTCTCATCACCTTGAAGCCTCCAGAGAGGAAACCTTATGTAAGTTATAGGATCAGAAATGGGGCACAGTCATGGGGATGAGAGAGAGGACTATACTCTGATTTATCTGAGCAGGAAATAAGTCCTACTCTTGGGATCTGGATAACCAATGAAACTTCTTTCCACTTCAGATGAAGAAGTGCCCAATGAGAGACCAAGGGAAAGAATGGTGAGTTAGCCCCATCCTGTCCTCCATGGAGAGGAGTGTCTCATCTTTGACCCTAACTTTTTCCCACAGGTTCCAGTCAGAGGCTTAGACTTCCTGTTAATCACTTTTCTGTTATTTCTTCTGCTCACCTAGAGTAGGGAGTGTGAACTGGGGATACTTGAACTTTTTAAGTATTTCAATAACTAAACTTCCATATCATTCACTTCCTTGATCATCCTAGGAAGTTCATCCGTTGTAATAAATGGCATGAAACAGAGACATCTGCAGGTCTCACCTGATGGCCTGCCAAGCATTCACAACATATAAAAAGATTAGAATGCCTGTCCCTGTGTCCCTCACTGTTCCTTCAGGTTGCCATAGCTGAAGACCCCCTAGGAGTGACTTATACTCAACTGAACATAAGAACTCTGAAAAAGAAGCAAACACACTCTTAGAAGAAAGCTATAGAGTCCACAGTCTATGCCACCATGTCCTTGGACTGAGGGTTTGGGCACCATAGAAATTCTTTCCTTTCTTCTTCTCTCCCTCACCCCTGTTTACCTCTTGCCTTTTACACCTTCACAGGTTCCCATCACTGGGAAGTCATGATGACTATTAGGAATATTTACAGGCCTTGTGCAAACACAGTGGACCCTTCTATAACCAGAGAAACACAGAAGATCCATAAAGAATTAGAGGGGGATCCCTTGCAGAAGAATGTGCTAGTAACACAGGTGCAGACCAATAAAATCAAGGGAAATATCAAACTTCAATTCAATTCCTTTGGAACTGCTTGTTAGCAAAAACGGGGGGAGAGTGGAGGCCATATTATCCCATTCATCTGTTCTAATACTTTTCTTCAGAGGGAATATTGTGCAGTTGTCAGGCACGAAGAATGCAAGTTGTGTTACTGATGATAGTCCTTCTTCCTTTTGCCTCATTCTAGTTAAGTACCAACTCCTCTACTGGGAAATGATAGGAAATTGTTGTGGAAAAGTGTCATAACCAATTTAACAATTTATTTGTCACAAAATAACCACTAAAGCTCTAAAGCTCCAGCTTTTACAATAAATAAAGGAGGTGATAATCTTAGGTAGGAAATCTTCAGTAGCTGTGGGGACCATCTAAGTTCCACATCAAGTGAGTTTGGAGCCAAATTGTAAAAGAAATGAAGCAAACTAAGAAGCCATAACATCCTACGCATGGGGACAGCCACTACAAAGGCATGGAATTAAGAAATTATTGTGTGCAAGGACAAAAAAACCCAGCCAGTGTAGCTTGCCCATAAAGCATGAGGAGGGAAATTCAGTGTGAGAAGACTGGAAAAGGAGGAAGATGCCAACTGGTGCCAACTCCTGTCTTTTCCAGCTTCTCAACTTCTCTCTTATCAGTACCCTTCTGTCTACTCATATAGCTACTCCCCTGGGACAAACTCTTCTGACTCCATCCATGGACCATTGCAATCCCTGCTGGTGAGTCTGCCTGCCACCAGGTTCCCCCCACTCCAGTCTGTCTTCCTCTTAGCTATCAATTTGATGTTCCTAACGTTCAGCTCTGACATGCCAGCCCCAGCCAATCAACTTCCCATCACCTCTAAGATTCCCTTCAATATCTTCTGTCATTCACAGCCCTCCCTCACTTTCCCCAGAACCTTTCAAAGCCTCTTCTATATTATACCGTTTCACACAGTCTTGGTGATGGTGCCCTCTGGATGCTTAACTCATATTCACATGGTCTAGTGCTAGCCTCTTTCCTACTGTGATTAAAAGAGAAGTGAATGAAGTGACAACTGATGCCACTTCTATTTATGTGTTAAAAGTTGACATGAGAAATAGTTTCCTAGTCAATCAACATCAGCTCTATTTCACACACAGACTACATAATTATAGGACTCCCTACATGTGTAAATATGCATACATATACAAACACACAGATACATGTATACACATATGCATATAGACATATGTATCTGTGTCTGTGTATGTCATGATTTAAACTAATCTTGGAGGCTGATTGTTGAATGAGTTATTAGTAAAAGGGAGGGAGGGAAAGCAGGAGCAGGCTAAGGAAATTCTCCAAGCTGCACCTCTTTGACTCCAGCCTCCAGTCCTGTTACCACCTCAGCAGTCCTGGCCCCATGTCCTAGGAAGCAGCTGCTTCCTAGAAATCACTGATGAGGCCAGTGGTGCTGCCCAAGAAGAGAGAGGAAACAGCTTCAGAGCAGGAAGAAAAACAAGACCAGAGAGCCTCCTGCTTCTCCTGCTGGTTTTTTGAAACCCAGTCTTATTGTTATTAGTCCTATTTCTAATCAGCCTGGGTTTACTTTAGTCCCCATCCTAGAGGCAGCCACAGCTGCCAGTCACCCTCATGGACTTCTGCTGGTCAGAAACTGTATTGCCCAATCCTAATGATTGCTAGTATGACTCCATGGCATCCTACCTAATGAGGGAAGCCTTTCTGACATTGGGGTCTCCTTGACTCATGTAAGTGGCTTTGCTCAGAAGAGTCTGTTTCCCAAACAACCCATTTATCTGAGCAATAACCTCAATATCTCAGAAAAGGTCAAAAGGAAGATTAAAAAAATCTCAATTAGTTGAAGGCAACAACAACGCTAATGGCTTCATCATGTGCTATTCTTTGTCCTCCTAAGATGATAATAGGCACATCCATATCCTACAGAAAGAGACACAAAGTCGCAAAAAATAGCCAAGAAATCATTAAGGAATTCCCATGATCAGCCCCTTATACTCAGTTCATAGTCATACTGTCTGTCTAGCATGGAGTCAGTGCTAAATTGATTTTTTGATAGAATTTTATTGGTAGAAAGTTCTATTCAGGTGAAATCCAAACACTCTTAAGAAGCAGTTTGGTGTCTGAGAGAACATGTAGATGTCCTCTAGTCTGACCAAATGGATTGGCAGAGAACATGGTCAACCAGCACTGTTAGAAATTAGATTTATTTGAAGGGAAGGATAAGAGTATTACATAATCTTAGGGGTCTCCTAGAATACAAGCTAGATGGAGAAGTCAGTGAGGGGTCCTAGAATGATGGTACACAGAGAAGGAAAATATTCTTCAAGCTTATCTCTGCTCTTGAAAAGAGATTGACATAGTTGTGAAATTACCTAATATCTCATATCATCATAAATCTTTTCCTACTGATTGATGGGTAGTTGTTATTGTGCTCAGATTAATCTTTTTTTCTTTGTTTTGGGCTATGGGCTCTAGGGAAAATTCTTTGTATTTTTCAAATTATTTTAAATTGAAGCATACAAAAAAAATGACGTGGCTTTTCCACTTTACCCATGGAAGGCAAAAAAGGATATTTTATTAGTTTGAATTTCTATTTCACATATAAATACATAGGAACATACATATATAACTTCCACATGTTTCTTTCCCAACTATGTTGTTGCATGTACTTCTTTCTAATTTTTCTGCTATTCCCCACTTCATTTTTTAAAAGTGTATAGATACCTCCTCTTTTTTTGACATTATTAACCCTACCAAGACTCAAACAACCATGTGGTTTAAAAAAATAGGAAAAAAAACTTAAAACACATAAGCACAATTAAGTAAAATGAATCCAGATGACAGTCCTACCCATTACATATGTTTCTATACATTGTGCTCATTACATTTCACTCAAGAATCAGGCACCATATTTCATGAGAGGTCCTCTGAATGCATGATTGATCATTGCACTGATCAGAGTTCTTTTTTTTGTCCTCTTTTGTTTGTTTGTTTCTTTATTTTTTCTTTAACTTAAAATATTTTTTCCATGGTTACATGATTCATGTTCTTTATCTCCCTTCCAACCCTCCCTCCCATAGACAATAAGCAATTCATCTGGGTTTCACATGTATCATTGATCAAGACCTATTTCCATATTATTATTTGCATTAAGGTGATAGCTTAGAGTCCACATCCCCAATCATGTCCGCTTCAACCCAAGTGTTCAAGCAGTTGTTTTTCTTCTGGGTTTCTACTCCTGTAGTTCTTCCTCTGATGGTTGGTAGCGTTCTTTTCCATAAATCCCTTAGAGTTGTCCTGGGTAATTGCATTGCTGCTAGTAAAGATGTCCATTACATTTGATTGTGCTACAGTATATCCATCTCTGTGTACAATGTTCTTCTGGCTCTGCTCCTTTCGCTCTGCATCAGTTCCTGGAGGTCTTTCCAGTTCACATGGAATTCCTCCAGTTTATTACTCCTTTGAGCACAATAGTATTCCATCACCAACAGATACCACAATTTGTTCAACCATTCCCCAATAGAAGAGTATGCTTTCATTTTCTAATTTTTTTGCCACCACAAAAAGCGCAGCTATAAATAAATATTTTTGTACAAATCTTTTTTCTCTATTATCTCTTTGGGGTACAAGCCTAGCAGTGGTATTTCTGGGTCAAAGGGCAGGCAGTCTTTTAAAGCCCTTTGGCCATAATTTCAAATTGCCTTCCAGAATGGTTGGATCAATTTAGAACTCCATCAGCAATGCATTAGTGTCCCAATTTTGCCATATCCCCTCCCACATTTATAATTTTCCTTTGCTATCATATTAGCCAACCTGCTAGGTGTGAGGTGGTACCTCAGAGTTGTTTTGATTTCCATTTCTCTAATTTTGAGAGATTAGGAACACTTTTTCATATGCTTATTGATACTTTTGATTTCTTTATGTGAAAATTGCCTATTTATGACCCTTACCCATTTATCAATTGTGGAATGGCTTGACTTTTTTGTCCAATTGATTTAACTCATTATTAATTTGAGAAATTAGACCTTTGTCAGAGGTTTTTGTCATAGAGATTTTTATCCCACGTTTTTCTTCTTTTTCTTCTATATTTGGTTGCATTGGTTTTGTTTGTACAAATTTTTTAATTTAATATAATCAAAATAATTCATTTTATATTTTGTAATATTCTCCGTCTCTTACTTGGCCTTAAATTCTTTCCTTTCCCATAGATCTGACAGGTATACTATTCTATGTTCCCCTAATTTACTTATAATTTCCTTCTTTATATTTAAGTTGTTTGCCCACTCTGAATTTACCTTGGTGTAAGGTGAGAGATGTTGATATAAATCTAATCTCTCCCATACTGTTTTCCAGTTTTCCCAGCAGTTTTTGTCCAACAGTGGGTTCTTGTCCCAAAAACTGGGATCTTTGGGTTTATCATAGACTGTCTTGCTGACATCACTTACCCCAAGTCTATTCCACTGATCCTCCCTTCTGTCTCTTAGCCAGTACCATATTGTTTTGATTGTATTGATGACCACTACTTTATTGTTGAGGTTGAGGTCTGGTACTGCCAGGCCCCCTTCCTTCACATATTTTTTCATTATTTCCCCCAATATTCTTGATCTTTTTTTCTTCCAAATGAATTTTCCACTGTTGAGAGTTCTTAAATCTTTCAAAGTTGTTGTTTTTTCTTATAATGTTATTATGCTTGCACACATTGTTCTCCTTGTTATTCTCCCTTTGTTTTGCATCAGCTCATATGATCCAAAGTTCTCTGAAATCATCTCACTGACAATTTCATATGGTTCGTTCATTTTCATTTACCATAATTGGTGCAGCCATTTCCTCATTTGTCTGAAGGACAATCTGTGATACTCTATTAGGTTCTTCTTCTTTTATTCCCTCCACCCTACCCTTTTAATACCTTCTTCAGGATTAGGAAAGTAGGTTTACCAATAAATATTCCCTCCTTACTTTTGTTCCCTCTTAACCTACTCCAGCCTAGATTCTGCTTGTCTCCCTACTGAATTAGATGTGTTTCCATTCCAAATTATCTTTGCATGTTCGCATGAATATTTCACCCCTATATGCATGTTTTATATAAAGGTGAGGTTCATCAGCTGCCCACTCCCCCACTTCTTGCAACATGTTTGTGTACTCTTGCCTCATGCATATTAAACACTTGGAAGAGCTACATCTTCCTTCCTCTCTTCTAGACATTCCTTCTATCCTCCCTCCTATTCTGTCTCTTAAAATCCTTTAAAATCCAAATTGAAGTCCTATGTTTTCTTAATTGACATTTTATGTATCCTTTGGAAATTTTAACTTCTAAAGGAGCACTTTCTTTCTTTCCTCTCTGTTTGAATGATTGTCAGGGCAAATTTAAATTGGCAGAGTGAAAGCTAGCTACTTCATCTTAGCTGTCCCAAAACCTCATTCACAATGGCCAAGAAAATATATCACTTTAATTTCTGAGAAGCAAAACCAAGAAAACGTCACAGCAAATCATTTTTTTCTAGCCTATGTAGCATGGGATGTGAGCACTCCATTACCAAAGAAAATCTCCCAATTATTCAAATAAATTTGCCTTTCTGAGTTTCTCTATTCGTGTATTGCTACTCAACTAACATTGTTGTTTTTTCATGTTTTTTAATCTATGAGAAATGTTTACAAGCCCCCTATTTCATTAGAATCTTCCCACTCTTTTTTTCCTTTATGTGAATATACTCAATTTTACAACATGTTATTCTAATGTATGAGGTTATAGATTTTTTGGAATATTCTATTTGAAAATCAACTTCCATTAGGAGTAGGAACCCCTAGGTCTTTGTGACCCTGACTGATTTCTTGTCATTTAAAGACCTTCTTTCAAATGCTTGTGATACTGTTTTTCTTCAAAGGAAAGGATCTAGATTTGAGAGTACTAAGTTACCCTGATTTTTCTTTTAGGGGTCCCTTTCAGAAGAAGAAAGAAGTATATTCTTTTGATATTTACTTTGCCTTCTGTAGACCTTCTTTTCATAGTCTTAGATAATTTTCATGACTTCTCAAAACATAGTATATAGAGGGGGGATTGTTTATAGTTTTTAGGAAGTCCAAAGATTCTTAAATTCTTTCTTCTTGATCTTTTGTGCATGTGTTGTTCTCAATATCTGAAAATCCAGTTTTTCAGTCTATTTATTTTGCTCTAAAATTTCATGCTATCTCATAGGTTCAGTAATCATATTCAATTTATTTTTGTAAAGATCCTTTTAGAAAAATCTACACTTTTTTTGAGTCATCGCCTATTAAAAATAGACTATTCTTTTTGGTGATTTTTCCTCCTGACATATATACATATATACTTACATATACACACACATAGACATATATATTTGTATGTATTCATTTTTTGTTTATAGGGTTGTCTCCCAGAATGCAGCTCTCTCATCAGCTTCTTGGAGTTCTTTGAGCCCCATGTGATCCAGCATGAGAGGAAGAGGCTGTGGCTTTGGAAGAAAATCAATTAAAAGTCACTTATAATAAATTGCTTAGTAAAGATCATATTTGATTAAAATAATGCTGGAAATATTGGAAAGTATATACAGATACATAGATATATACTTATATATATATACACACACATAGACATATATTTGTACTTTTTGTTTATTGAGTTGGGGGAAATGCACTGATATAACTAGAATAAGAAATGGAGCTCTCAGATGGGAAAAAATTATGTCAAATTTCCCTAACAAAGTATTTGTTTTAAGATGGATAAAGAATATATGTGCATGTACATATATACTCCAGGCATGCGTTTATGGACCCGCATGCATGCATACATACCAATAGGTGCAGGTGTACATGTCCATATCCATGGGAGTAATAATGTTCATATATACCCTCGCAAGGATACACACACATTTTTATGTACATCAGAGCAGCTGGAAGGCATGGTAGGAGGAAGACCAGGTTTGGCATCTGGAAGATTCATCATTCTGAGTTCAAAAATGGCCTCAGATACCTTCTAGCTGTGGGGCTCTGGGGAACTCACTTCACCCTATTTGCTTCTGTTCCTCATCTGAAAAATAAGGTGGAAAAGAAATACCAAACGACTCCAGCATGTTTGCTAAGAAAACCCCAAATGAAGTAATAAATAGTCAAACACAGCTGAATTGACTGGACAACAAGAACGAGAACAAATAATAAAAACTCTTGCACATTTTGATGTATATTTTATATGTTTGCATGTGCCTATAGACACATATGTATGTATGTATATCACTACTACCTATTCCCTAATTAATTAGTACTCAAAAGATAAGAATAAAAGGTTTTTAAAATCAGAAATGGAATGTAATCTCAACAACAGGAAAGAAAGCTCCAAATCACTCTGAATAAGACAAATTTCAATTTCAAAAATCCTGGAATTTATCTCACAACCTGAAAAATGGCAAAGATGATCCCAAATGGCCATTGTTAATGCTGGAGAGATTGGGGGGAATAGGCACAAGAATACACACTCTTGGTGGGGCTGGAGGTACTCAAAACATTTTGGAAAATGGTTTGAAATGGTGACAATAAAGTGACTAAACTGTCCACAGCCTTTGAACCAGAGTTTCCACTCCTGGCCTCTTACACAAGGAAACCACTGAGAAAAAGAAAGTCACCATAAGGACCAATTATTTTTAGCAGCTTTGTGTGTGACAACAAAGCTTTGGAAACAGAGTGGTTTGTTTGAAGACATGGAGGTGCATGAAAGAAATGCAATATTAATGTGCTGTCAGAAATGCCAAATGTCATGAACCCAGAGGAGCCTAGAAAGATCTCCAGGAAATAGTGCAGAGAGTCAGCAAAGCCAAGAAAACAATCAACACGATCATTTGAGAAACCTCAATAGATTTTCCACATTCAAAAAAAAAAAGTGAATGAAGCAAAATATAAAGATCCACAAGGAAGCGAGAGAAAAGACAAAAAGAGACATGAAGAACTCTGTGGCCCAATGGATAGAACACCAAAGCTGGAATCGGGAAGAAAGTAGATCAAATGAGATGCAGACACTCACCAGCTGGGTTACTTTAGGCAAGTCACTTCTACTCTCTGCTTCCCTCAGTTCCATCATCTTTAAAATGAAGGATGTCAATACCATCTCCAACTAAGGGTGGTATGGACAAAATGAAATAATGATCATGAAGCATTTCCCACAATGCATGGTCCACAGTAATCAAGAAGTAAGGGTTGCCTATAATTAGATAATATATTATTAGTTTTCTCTTGCACACCATCCTCTCTCTTCCTCTTGGTGGAGGTCGGTGTCCACAAGTATTAAACATTATACAAGTTGTGAGATGTTTTCCATGTAGTGGTCAGTGGTGCTGAATCTTTCTTTCCTCCATTTTATCCTCTGATCCTCCCCAAGGTTTCCAGTACAGGCCTTGGAGTCATTGGGCCAGAAAAGGGAGGACAATGCCAGGTACTCACTTCTCCTGGACAGAAGGAAAGAGGGTCCAGGGCTAGAGGTTGGGTCCAGGATGTGCCGGCAGGAAGGATAGTCCCACAAACAGCAGCACAAACCTCACAAGATTCCCAAGCCCTGGCCCACACTATCCCATAACAAAGGAGAAAAAGGAAGGCCAAGTTTCCAGCCTGCCCTGTCCTGCAATGTCCGCACATCCCAGAGGGTCCACTCCTTCCTCACAGCCTCCCTCTGCATCCCACATCCTTCTACAGATCTTTCTGCATCAACTTCATTCTGGACACCAAATTCCCAGAGATGCATTCACAAACTGGAGCCGGCCACACTCATCCTCTGGGACCACCAGCTTGGGAGAGATCATTGACTTGACAAGAGGGCGTCCTAGGACTGAGCTGAGCTGAGCTTACTGCAGAGAGGATCTCAAACATGGCTCATCCCTCTCCAACAAGCCTCCAGAACTCGATTGCACAGTGCTTCTCTCCAACCCCACTCCATCCTCCAAACAGCTGACAAAGTAATTTTCCTCAAGAACAGGATGGACCGTGTCTCATCGGGAATCAGTCCACACCCCTGGCTCCCTGGTGCCTCGAGGATAAAAAGGCAACTTTTCTGTTCACAGCTTGTCTCCAAGACCCCTTCCCTGCCTCTTGATGCCTTGTTCACCTTCCTGCTCTCTAACTAACCAAACTAGTCAAACTAACCTCGGCTTCCCTTGCAGAGATGCTCCATCTGTCTTGTTGGTAACACACTCCACCTTCACCTTCACCTCACAGGCTCCTTCCATTCATTCAAGAAGCTGCCACACAATGGTGCAAACAAGTCTCCCTGCCTCTCCAAGGATGAGTGTCAGGCCTTTTCACACTGACTTGTGTCTCCTCACAGGCAGGAAGTCCTTCGTCTATTCATCCTGTAGAGACTGATTCTGTGTCCCTGTTGTGTCACCCAAGAGAAGGGAAGCTTCTTGGGAACCTCTTGGTCTCCCCATCAGTTAGCTTAGAGCCTGGCCAACACTGGATACTGAGGAAAGGCTTGCAACAGGAGGACTTGCCATCATGCTCATGTGCTCATCTTCCTTTTCTGTTACCAGAGGATGAACCTTGTCCCTTACTGATGACATATGAGAAAGCACGGAATGGTCAGCTGTGGTCACACAGGGCTCCTGAGACCCCTAAGTCAAGGGTCAATTCCCTGGAGAGATACAAAGAAGGCCTCAATAATCTGCCACAGCAGCTGCCAAACCTAAGGTTGGCTATTCCTGTGCTGAAAAGTGCTGCCATTGAGGTGGCCCAAAGGAGATGCAGGAATTGAGACACTTAAATACCTGGAGCTCAATAACTGTGGACTTCATCAAATTCCTGCAGTACTCGGTGGCTGTTTCATAATCTCACCAGATTTGGAGTCGGAAAGGCCTGGATACAAATCCTGCCTCAGACTCTTCCTGGAAGGATGAATCTTGACAAGGAATTCAACCCTACCTACCTCAGTGGTCTCATCTGTAAAATAGAGATGAGATAGTACCTGTCTCCCATGTTGCTCAGAGAATTAACTGAGATTATTTCAGTAAATTATTTTGCAAAACTGAATGTGTTGCATGAGTGCACATTGTAGTGGTTGTTATTGCTGTTGACCACAAGAGAAATGAGGAGGACAATGTCCCAGAAAATTATACCACACATGGAACACATGCTTATTAACCAGCTAACTCTGGGGCCTGAAGCTTAGTCTTTTACAGACATGACATCAGCCCTTCATGCTCAATCTTGGTCCATTCCAAGTAAGGCTTATTATGGGCTGGTGTTGTTACTTTCAAAGAACTTCAAGCATTTAAGGGTCCCCTTGGTCCACTTAGGTGGCCCTCAATACTTGATATGCACCAGAACTTCTTGTCCTTGCCAGGATAAACTCACCTTAAGACACAGTAAACCCCTCAGAGCTAAGCTTTGAAGGACCATGCTCTTTATTTCATCAGAATCAGAGAGGAAATTGTGGGTCCTGGGTTTAGGGGGCGTAAGGCAGCTGGGCTGGCCACCACATCCTGGGCCAGGCTCTCCTCCTGCTACCTTTTCCCTTCTACACAGTTGAGTCTGGACAGTTCAGGACACAGCTGAAGACCCACCATGAACCCCACAGTCACATTCCTATTTTCCATTGGTGAGTTTCCAGGGTCAAGCTTGGGGAGGGAGGGACATCATGACAAACTGTCTGACTCTCAAGGACACAGAGGGATAAGAACAGGAGCCAGAAACTTTTTGGGAAGAG
The DNA here is from genome assembly GCF_016433145.1 of Gracilinanus agilis. Lineage (NCBI taxonomy): Eukaryota > Metazoa > Chordata > Mammalia > Didelphimorphia > Didelphidae > Gracilinanus > Gracilinanus agilis. The sequence goes on from NC_058132.1 coordinate 21,770,005, forward strand.
CAAAACCAAGCTGTTTTTTCAAAGGGCTCTTTCTCCAAGTTCTGACCAAAGAAAATTAAATGGTCAGGGTTCAAGAGTTCTGGATGGGATTAGCCTGGACTGGAAAGGAGTCAACCATAACATGATCTTCCCTTACAGGTCTGTGTCTGGATGGTGTGATTAGGGCACAGATGGGTAAGTTGTCCCCAGAACCCTTTTGTGCTCCTCCTTCTCTTTGTCCATGCTCAGCCCATAGAGTCTCTCCCACAATGATCAGGGAGGACAACATAGATCATCAGTATGAGTGGATGGAGATACTCCTGGAGGGGATTTGGTGATTCCGAACAGAAAGAGACACAGGGGACAGAGGAATTCCTGGAAATCTGAGCTTGGTTTCCTTCTCAGGCACTCTTATCAGGCCTGCCCTATCAGCTGTCCCAAGTCGTCTGGTCTACTATGGAGGAAATGTGACCCTCAGGTGCCAGGGCCAAGAGGGCAGTGATAGATTCCAGCTATGGAAGGATGGAGAGCTCATAGAGGAAAGAAATGCAACCTGGGACCTGGCACAGTTCATGCTCAAGAATGTGGATGAAATGATTGAAGAAGGAAGCTACAGCTGCCGCTACAGGAGGGGGACCTCATGGTCAGAGCCCAGTAAACCCCTGTTCCTGGTATTGGATGGTGAGGCAATGCTTGTATCAAAATATCCCTGGTGGGAAGGATGCCAGTCCTGAGAGATCAGCCCAACATCCTTCTCTAGACAATAGGGTACTAGGAGAGCAAAAGACCAGATTTTACTACCTCCATCCCCAAACACTCCCACATCCCCAAGGTCTCAGTAAGATTGACTCCACTATTCGCATTTTGAGGGTGTAAATAATGTCCCGAAATCTTTTCCTTTGATAAGCCTATGGCGAGAACACGTGCCCCATGATTTCACTTTTACAGATGGGGAAACTGAGTTCTGGAAGGGAGGAAGGGTGACTGAGTAGATCATCTGGTTATTTAGTGTCAGGACCAGGATGGTGACCCAAATCTCCCACCTCCAAACCCAGAGATCTGGTTAGTGTCTCTTGGAGACCCAGCCATGAGAGCTAAGTTGCTCCTCTCAGATGATACCCATCAGCCTCTTAGAGAAGCCATACTCTCTCCTAAGATTTCCTTGGGTTCAGCAGACTTTACCCAGATTTCTTTTTCTGCCTCTAAATGCCCAGATAGGCACCACCATGTCCAATTGGAGCCAAGGATCCCATTGTTCCCTTCTGTGCTCACTGTGTGCCCTTCAGCCTGGACAAGTGACTTATGGACCCATCATGCCCCATTTCTCTGCCTTTCCTCAGACAGTTCTCCATGCTGGGGATGCCCTATCCTCATCTATCACTTCACCATACATGCTTAGAGCCAAGGACACTGGCACCTGCAGCTGTACTTACTTTGGAAAGAGCACGTCCCATAGAAGATCATGTCCCAGCCAAGCCCTAGAGCTGACTGTACTTCCTGACCAGAGATGGAAACCTTCCAAGTGCCTAAGTCCACCCCTCCTCCTCCCAGTGGCCCATAGAGCTTTAGGGACAGCATAAAATCCTGGGAATCTGGAAGCGATACTTTGGGAGGAGAGTGGAGAAGACCCTTGGATCTCCTCATTTTCCCATAGGCTCTGTTGGGGCCCCAAGAAAGGGGGATGTTCCCAGGTCAGGGCAGGCACTAGACAAAAAAAGAATAACAGAGTGTAGACTGCGATTCCTCTTTCACTAAGGGCTTAAGGAAGGAGGCCTAGAAATAAGAGCTCCTCTTGATTTTCCTGCCATTTTCCTCTTAGGACTTCTCCCTAAACCTGCTCTGTGGGCCCTACCTGGCCCAGTGGTGGCCCCAGGAACCAACGTCACTCTCTGGTGCTCAAGGCCCAAGCTGTCTTCTGTTAAAGAACGGACGTTCATTCTGTGGAAGGATGGAATGTGGAAGCCCTTAGAGAAGCAGCTCTCAGCAGAGTCCCGGACTGGCTTCCTCCTCTCTTCTGTGAGCCCCAAAGATACTGGGAACTACAGCTGTACGTACAGGGAACGGAGTGCTTCTACTAGAGGGTCAAAGACAAGCGATGCCCTGGAGTTGCTGGTGCCGGGTGAGGCTTGTGTGTGCGCCCCAGAACTACTGTGAGTGTGACCCGTCTGGCCTCTGCCCAGAGAGAGACCTCATAGAGTCCATGCTGCCAACTCTGCCCCCATGTCCTGGTCAGAGCTCAGGGGTCTTGGAAGACAAGGTTCTATTCTGATCTAGAATACTGTGTGGATTTTAAAAGTAATAGCAATATCTCCAAAGTATAATGTTTATAGGGTTTTATTAATATTTAACTAGAGAACAAGAGAAAACAGAGAACATTCCCCACTCAATTCAAGTGGAAGAGAGAGGGCATGGCAGAGTGAACCCAAACTATATACAGACCGCTAACTACCCACTTATACAAAAGGCAAAAGGATTGTGGGTAAAACAGAAAGGAATTTTGGGCAATGCAGTTCCAGAGGTTCAAGATTTTCCAACTATACAACTGGCAGGAAAGGTAATGGTCGATCCTGGGTTTGGGGGTTAACATCAAAGACATAAAATCTGAGAGCTGAAAGATTCTTGGAGGTTCTTGAAGCCAAATTCCCATATTACCAATGGGTAAAATGGCACCATGGGAAAAGTTAAAGGGAAAGACTTGTCCAGAGCCATACAAGAGAAGGATAGAGTATATAATTGGGCTCAGGCCTTCATCCTCAACCATGGCCTGAACCCTGGTTTTAGGTTCAACACTGAGCCAGTCTGTGACACCCCAGATGAAAAGTGAGAGGAAATGATCCTCCCTCCCATGAGCTATCAGATACATGAGACCCTTTGTTGGTTGAGGTTCCCCAAATGAGAAAGTGTCCTTAGATTCCCGGGTTTTTAGGGTAGGAAAGGGCTGAGGGGTCTAATCCAAATTCCCCTTTTATAGATGGGAAAACTGAGGTTCAGGAAGGGCCTGTGTGTGGGCCATAGCCAAACTGGGACTCAGGAGAAGAGCAAAGACTTGACTCGAGCATCCTAAGTCCCAATTGAGGGTTCTTCCTCTAGCAGGATCTTTCCCTAAGCCTTTCCTTTCAGCCCTCTGTGGCTTTGGGATTGAGACTGGGGTACACATGACTCTCTAATTCTGGCAGGCCCCTCCAGCTTCATTCTGGGGTGATATTAACTCTCTTAAATATGGATCCTTCAGCCCTTAGAGAGGCAGAGTCCAACTAGGACCGCATGACTTTCTTTTCCTCTCTATGAGAGCTCGGGATGCTTGTAACAAGAGCTGCCTCTACCATGAGAGAGTTCCATCAGAGGCATCTGAGGCTAGTGAGGTCCTGGAAATCCAAATGACAGCTGGAATGTGTCAAGGTGTGTAGGGTGAAAAGTAGAGGGTTGAGTGTCCTAGTTGACAGGCATTAGGTCTCTTGATTATCCTGAGGTAGAAAGTGTGGGGTCCATCCCAATGTGGGTGAAGAGCATGGGGAGAATAATTGGCCAGGTCAGGTATCCCTCCAATATCCAGAGAGAAGGACTAAAGTAGGAACAACCTCATTGTTTCCCAGTAGATGTGGAGAATATTTCAGGTTAAAATCCCTGGTTCTCCAGTGAAAGAGACTTTGAGCATGGAATGATCAAAGAGCCAATGAGAATAGAAGGCAATGGACAGGGAATACTTGAGCCCATGTCCCTCCTGCCTCCTCTGCCTCTCTGTGGAAGGGACTTTGAGGATCCCTGACCTATTCTTGCATTTCTAGATGCATTCCCCAAGGCTTCCCTCTCAGTCTGGCCTGGCCCAGAGGTGGCCTCAGGAACCAATGTGACCCTCCTGTGTCACGGGCCCACTTGGAGTACTGGGTTTCTTCTCTACAAGGAGGGAGATGACAAAATACTGCAAGGCACAGATATCATTCAAGATGGAGCCCAATTCTTCTTGACTCATGTGACCCCCAAGCACTCTGGCATTTACACATGCACCTACCAGCCCAGCACCAATGGCAGTCTCTGGACACAACACAGTGACCCTCTGGAGCTAATTGTGAGAGGTGAGAGAAAGAAACATGCAGGACCTACTAGAGGATGACAACAACCACTCTGTCCTTCAACCCCTATAGATAAAGGAAACCGTGACCTTGCCTCTCTTCCAGAGATGGAGGAAAGTAGGCAACAAAGACATTGATATTGCCCTCAATCCTATGGGCAGGAGGACAAGGGTGTGGGCTAGAAGGAAAAATTCTGTTCATAACTTCCCATGACCCACATTTCTCCATCCTGGTTTTGGAGTTTCTAACCTTAATTCCAAGACATGGGCTCTTTCTAAGCAGTGTTTGTGCCAAAATTTTGGATGCTGGTAGTGACATGGGAATCATGAAGGGAGATAAGAAGAGAAAATACAGGGACAAATGCAGGGGCAAAGTGAGGATCCCTTTAAGGCAATGATTTATGAAGACTCCTCTCTCCTACAACCCAGCTTCAGTGTCCAGCAGGATCCTTATCATCACCTTCAGCTTTATCTCCATCCTCCTCCTCTGTGTTGTCCTGTTGACATTCCTCTGCCATCCAACAAGCTCTATGGGTAAGCGTGGGAAAGAAGAGTGAAACCCTTAAGAGTCTGATGGAATAAAGAGATGAATGAGAACTTAGGACTCAACTGCCTCCTTTGGGAACTTTCCTGATATTGTTTTCCTTGCCATGTCTCTCTCCAGGAGCCTTTCTGGGAGACAGCCCTAGGAGGTAAGGAGACTCAGTTCCTATTTCAATACTCCTCAGATTCTTCCTTCTGATGAAACCCTGGACACTGTCTACTGAATAGGGTGCCTGGTTAGGAGAAAATGTTCAAAGAAACTCCCAGAGAAACCTGCATCCTCCTGTCCTTTTTCCTCCCTGTCTTCCTACAGATGCCTCTGCTGCTCTTGTCTTCCCCAGACAGTCTCCCCCTCTCATCACCTTGAGGCCTCCAGAGAGGAAACCCTATGTAAGTTATAGGATCAGAAATGGGGCACAGTCATGGGGATGAGAGAGGGTACTGGAGACTGAGTCATCTGAGCAGAAAATGGGTCCTAGTATTAGGATCTGGATGACTGATGAAACTTCTTTCTACTTCAGATGCAGAAGTGGCCGAGAGAGCAAGGGAAAGAATGGTGAGTTAGCTCCATCCTGTCCTCCATGGAGAGGAGCTTATCATCTTTGATCCTAAGCTTTTCCCACAGGTTCCAGTCACAGGCTTAGACCGCCTGTTAATCACTTATCTGTTATTTCTTCTGCTCACCTAGAGTAGGGAATGTGAACAGGGGATCCTTGAGCTTTTTAACTATTTCAATAACTGGACTTCCATATCATTCACTTCCTTGATCTTCCTAGGAAGTTCATTCCATGTTATAAAAGATATGAAACAGAGACATCCGTAGGTCTCACCAGATGGCCTGGCAAAAATTCACAACACATAAAAAGATTAGAATGCCTGTCCCTGTGTCCCTCACTGTTCCCTCATCCTTTTATTTCTCCTTCAGGTCATCATAGCTAAAAGCCCTGAGGAGTGACTTTTACTCAGCTGAATATAAGAACCCTAAAAAAGAAGCAAACACAGAGCCAGAAGAACATTGTACATAGAGACTGATACAGTGTAGTAAAATCTAATGTAATGGACTTCTGTACTAGCAGCAAAGCAATGACCCAGGGCAATTCTGAGGGATTTGTGGAAAAGAACACTACCCACATTCAGAGGAAGAACTACAGGAGAAGAAACACAGAAGTAAAACAATGCTTGAACACATGGGTTGATGCAGACATGGTTGGGGATGTAGACTCGAAATGACCACACCAATGCAACTATCAATAATATGGAAATCAGTCTTGATTGATGACACATGTTAAAACCAGTGGAAATGTATGTTGGATATGAGAGGGGGTAAAGGGGGTTAAGGGGAAAATAAAAATATGAATCATGTAACCATGGAAAATTTTTCCTAAAAAAATAAAATATTTAAATTTAAAAAAAAAGAAGCAAACACTCCAAGAAGAAACCTGTAGACTCCACAGTCTATGCCACTATGTCCTTGGACTGAGGGTTTTGCCATCTTTTATGAAGAAATTCTCTCCTTTCTTCTTCTCTCCCTCACCCCTATTTACCTCTTGCCTTGTACACCTTCCCAGGTTCCCATCACTGGGAAACCATGATCGCTATTAGGGATATTTACTGGGCTTATGCAAACACAATGGACCTTTCTATAACCAGAGAAACACAGAAGATCAATACAGAGTTAGAGGGGGATCCCTTGCTGAAGAATGTGCTAGTAACACAGGTGCAGACAAATAAAATCAAGGGAAACATCAAACTTCAATTCAATTCCTTTGGAACTGCTTGCTACCAAAAAAGAAAAAAAAAGGTATGGAGGCTATAGTGCCCAACTAATCTGTTCTAATACTTTTCTTTGGTGGGAATAATGTGCAGTTGCCAGGCATGAAGAATGGAAGTTGTGTTACTGATGATATTCTTTCTTCCTTTTGCCTCATTCTAGTTAAGCACCATGTTATTTGTAAAAATGAGGAAGGCAGATATTAAAAGGGAAAATAGTATTTTAATAAAAGCCAGGCTGATAGAGATAAAAATCATTTGACCATGAGCCTGTAAGTATTCAAACTGCCGCTTCAGCCATTTTGTCTCAGCCAATTTAACCTTTCGTATCTTCGCGGGCCCGGGTACCTAAAGAGCAAGTTCAAAGTCACTTCCCAATATTTAAAGCCTTCCCTCACCTTGAAGACATAATCCAAAACAGGAAACCTTTGGGGAATATGGGAAATGTAGTTCCAAGGTCTCCCAAGTGATTTTAAATAACACAACCAACTCCTCTACTGGGGAATGATGCGATTTAGTTGTTGGAAAGTATGAGAACCAACTTAACAATTTATTTATTACAAAATAATCACTAAAGCTCTAGCTTTTACGCTAAATAAAGGAGGTAATAATCTTAGGTAGGAAATCTTCAGCAGCTGTGGGGACCATCAAAGTTCCTCACCAAGTGAGTTTGGAGCCAAATTGTAAAAGAAATGAAGCAAACTAAGAAACCATAGCATCCTAGGCATGGGGACAGTCACTACAAAGGCATGGAATTAAGAAATTATTGTGTGTAAGGATCAAAAAAGAAACAGCCAGTAGAGGGAAATTCAGTGTGAGAAGACCGGAAAAGGAGGAAGCCACTTGACCTCCTTCCATTTGATGATTCCACTCATCACTTGGCCTCCCCCCATATATCCAGTCTGGTGCTAAGTCCTGTCTTTTCCAACTTCTCTCTTATGAGTATCCTTCTGTCTACTCACACAGCTACTCCCCTGGGACAGTCGCTTCTGACTTCACACATGGACCACTGCAATCGCTGCTGGTGGGTCTGCCTGCCACCAGGCTCCTCCCCATCCAGTCCATCTTCCACTCAACTATCAATTTGATATTCCTAACATGCAGCGCTGACAACGTCAACCCTAGTCAACAACTCCTCATCACCTCTAAGATTCCCTACAATATCTTCTGTCATTCACAGTCCTCCCTCGCCTTCCCAACACCTTTCAAAGCCTCTTCCATCTTATGCTGTTTCACACACAGTCTTGGTGATGGTGCCCTCTGGATCTTTTACTCATATTCACATAGTGCTAGCCCCCTTCCTACTGTGATTAAAACACAAGTGAATGAAGCAACAATTCATATCACTTCTACATGTGTAACTCTCTGCTGTCTGCATGTGTAAATATGCACACATATACACATGCACAGAGATATATGTATACATATGTATACATGTAGATATTTATAGACTTGTGTATCTCTGTGTCTGTGTATGTAATGATGTAAATTAATCTTGGAGGCTGATTATTGAATGATAGTTATTTATTAGAAAAAGGAGAGAGAAAAAAGTAGGATCAGGCTAAGGAAATTCTCCAAGCTGCTCCCCTTTGACTCCAGCTTCCCGGTCCTGTTACCACCTCAGTAGTCCTGTTCCCATGTCCCAGCAAGCAGCTGCTTCCTAGAAATTGCAGATAAGATAAGTGGTGCTGGTCAAGAAGAGAGAGAAAACAGCTTCAGAGGAGGAAGAAAAGCAAGACCAGAGAGCCTCCTGCTTCTCCTGCTGGCTTTTTTAAATCTGGTCTCCTATCTTGCTGAGGACATTTACCCCAAGTCTATTTCATGGATCCTCACTTCTATCTCTTAGTCAGTACCAGACTGGTATATTCTTTTGATATTTACTTTGCCTTCTGTAGATCTTCTTTTCATAGTCTTAGAAAATTTTCATGACTTCTCAAAATATAGTATATAGAGGTGGGTTGTTTTTATGGCTTTCAGGGAGTCCAGAGATTCTTAAATATCTCTTCTTGATCTTTTGTGCACGTGTTGTTCTCTATATCTGAAAATCTAATTTTTCAGTCTTTTTATTTTGGTCTAAAATGTCATGTTATCTCACAGGATCATTAATTATATTCCATTTATTTTAGTAAAGTTCTTTTTAGAAAAGTCTTCACTTTTATTTGAGTCTTTGCTTACACTTGTTAAAGAAAAGATTGTTTATTCTTTTTGGTGATTTCTACGCCTGATATATATATATATGTACATATATATACATATATTTGTATATATTTTTATTCTTATATGCGTATATGTGTGTTTGTGTGTATACATATGCATATATTTGTATATGTGATATATGGGTATCTGATTATGTGTTTGTGCATATATATGTCTGTACATATATATATATATGTAAATATATATGTCATATCATAGCAGTCATTGCCATTTTACTTTGCTCATTAGTTCCATCCTAAGCCAAGACTCTGGTCCAGGGCCAAGCATAATTCCTTGCTGCATATAGGAGTGGGGTGATCAGTCTTGCTTTATCTCATCCAGGCTGTCCTGGGTTTCTTCACTGACACCTACTTCCCAGGGTTACACTTCCCCAGATATTTGAGTTTCAAAGGATTGTTTACGAAGGAACTCAGGGCAGAGTCCTAGGAACATCAGAACATATGGAAATCTGGACTTTGCTGGATGTTATTGATTCTGTACTACTAATACTGTCTACATAGTCCCAGGGTTTGCAAGATCTTCATCCTGAGGCTTTCTACCTCTCTTGGACTTCCTTGGGTGATGTTTTCCACTCTCACCACCTCTAACATAATTTCTTGCAATTTACACACATCTGCCTTGAATCTAGTTGTACTGGTAATCAGTCATAATCATTTGTTAAGCACCTAAGTACCAGGCACTGTACTAAGCCCTGGGGATACAAATATGAAAAAGAAAAAAAATGGCTCTTCTCTTCAAGGTGGATAGAATCCAAGGATGGAAGAAAACACAGAATAGGAAACTAAAAGCATGGGACAAGGTGAGGTGGCTGAAGAAGGAACCCAGAGTAGCAGCACAATGGAGTGAATGGAGTCCAGGGAATAAAAATGGTGAGAAATAAAGAAATAGTAAATCTGGGAGCTCTTTTTCAGTGAATGCTTTGGGAGGTATTTTTTCTCTGCCTTCCAACTTTCCAATCAGAGGAACAAAGAGTAGGGGATGGATGTGGAGAGAGTATCAAAACTAATGAAATCTTGCATATGGTGACTTTCCTGATGAGAATTTTTTCCTTAGCACCTGATAGAATCTACTCCAATATGGTGCTGGGATAATTCTGGTGATAATTTTGCCTATATGGATTGGCTTTACTGCCAGGAATTTTTCCATTCTAGTAGAATTCTGGTAGATTTTTGTCTAATTCTGGGGTATGTGTGAATTACTACTATATTGGATTGCTTGATCATTATTCATCCTGGTACACATTTTTAAATTTTTTGTCAAAATATGCATGTGGAAATTTGGCAAATACTAGAAAAAAACAAGAATTATCCATTTAAAACCCATATGGTCATATCAATTGATGCAGAAAAAGCCTCTGACAAAATATAACATTCATTCATGTTTTAAAATACTTGAAAACCTAACTATAAATGAAATTTTTCTTAAAATGATATGAAGCATCTACCTAAAACCATCAGCAAGTATTATTTCTAATGGGAAGAAGCTAGATGTTTTCCCAGTAAAATCAGGAGTAAAACAAGGATTTCCACTATCACCAGTATTTAAACATAGTATTAAAAATGTTAACAATAGTAATGAGAGGAAAAAGAAATAGGAGACAAAATAGACAAAGAGGTAATAAAACTATTTCCATTTGCTCATGACATGATGACATATGTGGAAAATCTCAGAGAGTCAACTAAAACTTTACTTGAAATTATCAATAATTTTAGCAAGATAGTGGGATATAAAATAAACCTACATAAATCATCAGCATTTTATATATTACTGACAAAGTCCTGCAGGAAGTGATAAATAAACAAGATAGAATTTTTTGAAATCTGCCAAAACAAATTGAGGAACTTCATAAACATAATTATAAAATACTTTTTATAGAAATAAAGTCAGATTTACGTAATTGTTCTTGGATGGGTACAGCCAATATAGTTAAGATGACCATCCTACTTAAACTAATCTAATTATTCACTGCCATCCCAATTAAATTACCAAAAACTATTTTATTGAGTTAGAAAAAAGAATAACAAAATTCATTTGAAACAACAAAAAAGAACTATCTGCTATACAGGTTGTGGAATAAGAAAGGAGAAATCAAGAGTAGTACTCAGGTTGCAAACTTGAAAGCCTGGAATGATGGTAGTGACCTGGACAGTCATAGAAAGGTCTGTGCCCTTACTGCCATTGCTTAGTTTTTCTAGTATAATATTAAATAGCAATGATGATAATGGGCATCCTTGCTTCACCCCTCATCTTATGGGGAAGGAATCTAGTTTGTCCTCATTACAGATAATGCTTACTGATGGTTTTAAATAGATACCCTTTATCACCTTGAGGAAAACTCCTTTTATTCCAAAGTTTTGTATTGTTTTTATAAGGAATAAATGTATTTTATCAAATGTATTTTATCAAAAATCTCAAGATTATCATACAGTCTCTGTTGGTTATGTTATTGATATAGCAAATTATGTTAATAGTTTTCTTAATATTTATCCGTCTCTCTATTTCTATGCTTCCTCTTATAACTTGTGTAACTCCCCCATAATAATTTGGATACTATGTACTTGGTGCATATATGCTTAGTATTGATATTATTTCATTGTCTGTGGTACCTTTTATCAAGATGTAATCTTCCTTATCTATTTTGATTAGATCAGTTTTTAATTTTGCTTTTCTGACATTATGATTCCTACTCTCATTTTTTTTACTTTGGTTGAAACATGATAGAGTCTGCTTTAGCCTCTTACCTTTACTGTATGTGTGTCTCCCTGCTTTAAATGTGTTTCTTTTTTTTTTTTTAAACCCTTGTACTTCGGTGTATTGTCTCATAGGTGGAAGATTGGTAAGGGTGGGCAAATGGGGGTCAAGTGACTTGCCCAGGGTCACACAGCTGGGAAGTGGCTGAGGCCGGGTTTGAACCTAGGACCTCCTGTCTCTAGGCCTGACTCTCACTCCACTGAGCTACCCAGCTGCCCCGTAAATGTGTTTCTTATACACAGCATATTGTGAGATTTTGGTTTTTAATGCACTCTTCTATCCATTTCCATTTCATGGGTGGGTTCAACCCATTCACATTGACAGTTATGACTATTAATTGTGTGTTTTCCTCTGTTTTATTTCCTCCTGTTTATCCTTCTCTCTCTCTCTCTCTCTCTCTCTCTCTCTCTCTCTCTCTCTCTCTCTCTCTCTCTCCTTCTGTGTCTCTGTCTCTCCTTTCAGTCTTTCTCTATTCACAAATTTTTACTTCTGACAAATGCTTCCAACATTTATTATTCCCCTTTCCCTCTTACTTCCCTATAGTGTAATATAGGTTTCTATAGCTGACTGCAAGTGGGCGTTATTCCCATTTTGAGCTAATTCCAATGAAAGTAAAGTGCAAGCATTGCTCATCATAATCCCCATCTTCTCCTCCAGTATATTGACTCTTAGGACACCTCCTCATATGAAATAAGTTGTCCCCTTTTATCTCTCCTTTTCTCTTCTCTTTATGTGTTCCCCTTATCCATCCCTTGATTTTATTTTACTTTTTGGATGTCAACCCATTTTATTCTGCTTACTCTCTTCTTTCTTCCTATTTTACTCCTTCTTACTCTTCTAATAATGATAAAATTCTTCATTATCTTAACTACTTTAAGTATCTTTAATCCTTTATTATTTTACATTACTCTATATATCTTATATATCATAAGTATGTTATCACATTCCCAGTATGTGATATGCAAATCAGCATGTAGATAATTTATTTTTGTAATATATTATATTTTTATTCTATTAGCCAGGCTTAGCCATGAACAATTTATAGGCAGTAGAGTAATCGATAGAAAGCAGAAATGATGCTAGCAAGACTGTCTTCAAATCCCACACTTTCACTGGTGCTCTAGGTTACTTTTGGACACCAAGTTGCACAGAAGTCCAGGTGCATTAGTAGAAGGAATTTCTTCACCTGGGAGCTTCTTATCCCAAAGAAATCATAGGCACAGTCACTTGTCCCAATTATTAAAGTTTTTCTTTTAGAGTTGAATTGGGAAGGGGAAGTGGAAGGATTGATAAAAATCAAAACATCAGTGAGGAGGGACAGAGTGAAAGAAAAAGAGCAATATCAAAAGGGGAAAATAAGATGGAGGGGAATTCACACTTGGTAAACATAACTGCGAATGTGAATGGGATGAACTCACCCATAAAACATAGCAGAGTGGATTAAAAACCAGAATCCTACTTTATGTTGTTTATAAGAAACACATTTGACAGAGTAAAGATTAAGGGGCTGAAGCAGAATTTATTGTGCATCATCTGAAGTAAAAAAGCAAGCATAGCAATCACAATCTCAGACAAAGTTAAAGCAAAAATAGATCTGATTAAAAGAGGTAAGGAAGGAAATTACATCTTGACAAAAGATACTATTGTGAAAACTGATTCTTTATTCTATTGTCTGTCCTGAGTAAACACTAACTTAACTACCCCTAAGACTGATTAACTCCCTCTTGTCTACTTTTGAATTGAATCAACAAAAGATTAAACACCCTACTTAGTAGTAGGTGAGAAGCTAGCAAGGTACTTAGAGAATTCATACCCTCAGAAATTGAATCAGCTGGGAATCTGTGAATCTTTTTGATGAGAACTTAACCTTCAGAAGGTGAGAAGTTGATCCTATAGACACTGCCCCCTAGGCAGTGATAGACAGTTTGGAAACTGTGATTGGCCCCTGTGAAGAGGGAAAGGGATAAGAAGTCACCATGGAAAGCAAACCCTGAACTCCTTCAGGGCAGATTGTCTTTGAGAAGATAGTCTGAAGAGATTGTCTTCTGGAGATAGTCTTAGATAGTCTTTGAGGGAGCTTCACTAGAGACTATAACATAGATCATAGGATTGCTTCTACTTGGACTCTGACTCCTGGATTACATTATTGGGTGAGCAAAAGGCTGACCCCTTTCCTAGCTTCTGGAGGGACTTGCTTCCATCTTGGAGGAGGCCATGTGGTTACTCACTACCAGTCTTCTTGGTTAAGGGCTAATTAATCTCTGCCTGGATTAAGCAGACCCATAGCAAAGCATTTAAGTTGATAGGATAGATAACTTCTCTATCCCCCTCACATTTCTCTTCTTTATTGTTTCCTCTCTATTTGTAAATACATTTCTGACTCAAGATATAATAAATACTGGCAACCACATAATTTCCATATAATCATCATCCAACCATTAATTTTAACCTTTACACTATAAACAATGAAAAAATATCAATACTGAATATATTTGGACCAAATGGTATAGTCTTCAAATGCTTAAAGGAGAAATTAAATGAACTTCAGGAGGAAATAGACAGCAAAACTATGCTAGTGGGGGGATTTCAACTTCTCCCTTTCAGATCTAAATAAATCAAAGAAAGAAATAACTAGTTGAATTCATATAATTACTGTATGTGCCTTTATAAAAGGACTCTCAAATAATTTGTATATTCTATAGTAATCGTGAATAGAATCTCCTTATTCAATCTTTTTCTAATGAACGTGTTTGGTCACATACGGAAAGATTTACACTTTCTTGAATAGATTTTGTGTCCTATAACTAAACAAATTTATTATTTCTATTAGTTTTTTTACTCATAAAGCCACTCTTTAATCAAGGGAAAGGGGGAACAGGGCAGATTAGGCCTCTTGTGCAGAGTCCAGGATTGAACACTGCTTCGCTCTGCTCCCTGACTCCCTGGGAGTGACACCGCGCTAGATGACGACTCCCATTTCTATTAGTTTTTTAAAAATTTGGCTCTGTATGGCTCACCACCTAACTCATCATCTTCAAAAAGAATCAAAACTTTTGGCAATTCTTTGTTTAAGTTTATTGCCTAAATTTCTTTTCTTGTCTTTGATACACTGGTATATCTAGAACTATATAGGATGAATGATAATTGTGATAACACAAAAACCTTTGAAGTTGTCAAGAAACATTTATTAAGAATTTACTGTGAGTCAGAAACTGTGTTTAAGTATGAGGAGACAAAGAAAGAAAAAAGAAAGTGCCTCTCCTCAAGGAGGTTAGAGTCTAATGAGGGACATACATGCTAATAGCTATATACAAACAAAGATATTTAGGATTGATTGAAGATAATCTCAGAGGGATTTTAGTTTCAATAAGACCTGAGAAAGACTTCTTGAATAAGGTGGGTAGAGGAAGTCATGAGATCTAGGAGGTAAAGGCTAAGGAGATAATTCCAGACATCATGACATTCAGTAGAAATACACAGATTCAGGATATGGGATTTCTAGTTCAGATGAGGTCAAAGAAAGTCTGAAAAGATTGTAGAGTTAGGAAGATGCTAGGTTAAAAAGGGGTTTTTAAAGCCAAAAGGAAGATTTCATACTGATTTGATCCTGAAGGTAGTTGTTATTCATTCCTCATTTGTAAGAGAACCAATGATAACACAAGGTGATATCTTTACTTTCACATGAGGTGAATTCAGAGAGACAGAGGTACATCAAGTCAATCTCACTCTTTCTTCTAGAGTCCTTGAAGTCCAGTGGCAGAAGAAAAGTCAAGATGATTGATGATTGTATAGGATATAGTGGATGACCTTGGTATCTTCAATATCTGAACAAACTCTAAGCATTCCACAGTGCCTGCTTCAGCCATATTCACAACCATTGGAACAAATTGTTCTCATCCACCCATTCCACCAGGTAGACAAACCTATAACTCACCAATGGGTTTAAAGTCTGTTGACTACCCTCAATCTAGTTGAACCCATCTGTCAAGATGGTTTTAGTGAGGTGTGACCACTGCAGCATAATATAGTTTTTTGGAGCCACAGATGATGGTTGGATAAGAAGTAGACACCAAAAGTGGATGAGTGGCCCTGAAAAAAGGTCATAAACACTCATACCTAAGCTGCTAATCTTCCCTGAAAACATCTTACAAACTTGAGGCAATAAATAGGAAGTCACTGCAATTTATTAAATAGAAGGATAGTTTGATCAATTCTGCACTTCAGAATGATCATTTTGATAATTGAGTGTAGGATGGACTGGAATGGTCAGATACTTGGGGTCAACCAGAAGGCTTCTGTCATAGTGCAGGCATAATGTGATAAGGGACTACATCAGCGTGGTTCCGTCTCAGATGAGAAAGGGGGACAAATATAAATGATATTACAAAAGACATATCAAATGGATTCAAATAAGGGGGGAATGAGAGACTGCTCTTATTTTATGGTCTTTGGGGTTTTTTTCAATATTAGAATTCTAGCTTTAGGATTTTTCTAGATGATATTTCCCTTATTAGAGAAAGGTTTATTTATTCCTTTATTTTCTAATTTTTAAAATAAAAATATGGTTTTTCAAGTGTTTTCTGGTGTTTGTTTTATAATTGTATAGTTTTGTTGTTATTAGCTTATCATTCCATGGTTTCCTAAAAGTAAAAGAACCTTGAATTCTAGGGAAAACACTCAGCCTGGTCACAGGCATAATCTTTTAAGTAGATTGGTGAAGGCTTTGATATTTAATTTGCTGATATTCATTAAAGAAAATCTAACAATTTTCTTCATCAAACTTATCTATCCCAAGTTTCATGTTCAAAATGGTATTTATCTCAAAGTAGAAGTACCATCATATACCATATCTCCTTAATTTTTCAAATGACTTATGCAGAATTGGAGTTAACTTTTTTGAATATTTACATTCACATGAAAATCCATTTGATTCTGAGGCATTTTTGTTCTGGATCTCATTTATGTTTTGTACACTAACTTTGCTGATGAAATAATTAAAATTTTTGGGTTTTTTTTCTTATAACCTGAGTATTTAATATATTTGGAAATATTCACCCATTGTATTTATTTTCATTTTCCTAGCATATAAATAAAAAGTGTTTCTAATTATTTCCTTTATTCATCCTTTTTTCTAAGTTGTCCTTTATATATTTTAAATATTAATAATTTGTTTTAATGACTATTAGATTAATTAAATTTTTCTGTATTTGTATTGTATAGCTTTTACATTCTTTGTTTTACCAGTTCATTTTATATTTTATTTCTTTCTTCTGTGATGTTTAGAATTTCCATTTTGGTGTTGATTGGGCTATTTTAAAAACTTGTTGACTTTCAATTTTCTTAGTGCATGACCAATTCATTGATACATTTTTTCCATGTGTCCATGTTTATGAAAAAAGTTTAGATATTCACATTTGCTTCCTAAGGATTGGCTTGATTGCATTTGAAAAGTTTTGAATTTTATCACATTATTGTCATTTTCTTTGATGAAATTGTCTATTGTTATTTGATTTGCCTATGGGACCACTACATTTTTAAGATTAATTTATTAATTTCAGTATATGTTTAAATGCTCTTTAGTGTTTTTTACTGGTTATGTTCTTTACTGGTTATGATTTTACTGTGTTGTGTTCAGTGGAGGATGCATTTATTAGTCTTGCTTTTCTTCATTTGCTTATAAGAGTTTTCGACCCACAGATACCCCTACTTTTTGTATGTTCTGAATAGCTTACAAATATGTACGTTCCTTTCTATTCATATTGATAATCAGAAAAGATCTGTTATATCTATCTTATCCAAAATTCTAAATATGTTCTTAAATTCTTTCCAATTCATTTCATTATTCTTGTTAAACTTATATTTGAAAAGTGTCATTTTAGCACAATACTGCCACACATAGGCACTATTTGGTTATAAGCACTAAATATCTATCCAGTTACTTAAGTTGTTATTTTTTTCTTTTTAATTTAAGGAGAAATTTATTGAATTTGCTTATTTAAAAATCGTTATTTTGCATTGATGAGTCTTCCTCAGATAACTTATTCAGTTTATAGTTATTTGAAATGAGACTTCAACTTCTTGTATTTCTCCTTGGGTTTTGTTCTGGGTTAGAAATGTAGTTGATTTCATGGGTTGGTTTTGTAGCTTCTAACTTTCCTGAAACTATTGTCTTAATTACTATCTTGATTGATTCCCTGGGATTTAAGTATATTTCCCATATCATCAGCAAATAAGGAAAGTTTTATCACCTCTTTCTCTAAACATATGCCTTTAATTTTGTTCTCTTATCAAATTTCTATTGTTAGTATTTCCAGAACTGTGTCAAATAATACTAGGAAAAATAGAAACATTTAATTTCTTATCGTATTTATTGAAAAAGCTTCTAGTGTATTATCTTTGCAGATAATGTTTGCTTTCAGTTTTAGGGAGATACATTTATGGTATAAAAAAACCATTATTGTTACACTTTATAGAGTTTTTAGCATAAATGAACGCTATGCTCTACCAAAGGCTTTTCCCTCATCTACTGTGATAAATAATATCATCTGGGATATTTTTCTCCCCAAAGGATTATGTTGATTATTTTCTTCAGTTAAACTGTCACTGAATACCTGACAAAAATCCTATAATGAATGATTTCATTTTTAATTGCTGTAGTCTATTTAATAGGACTTTATTTTTTTAATTTTTAATTAAAATTTCATTAACAATATTTGTGTATAGTTGTCCTTTCCTTTATCTTTTCCTACTTTGGATATTCTTTCAAAAACTAATCTCTCAGCTTCTTAATCCACTTGTTTCCCATCATTTATTCCATCCCTCCATCTCAGATACTTACAGAGATGCTTATACCCTTGGTTTGCCTAAAGAAATACTTTCCACAATTCAAAAACATAGCAAAATTAATGAGAAGAAATAGAAAATGTAGAATATGAAGGGAATTTTTTAAGATGGGGCAAAGGGAGACAGAATTTTCTGACACAAATTCTAATATAAAGCAAAAATCATCAAAACTATTTGAAATGGGTTTAAAAATAGAGATCAACAAAAATCTCTGGGAAAACTGGAAAGCAGTTTGTCAGAAATGAGACATAGATCAACATTTCATAACGTGTACAAAGATAAGTCAGTCCTCTCCCCCATTAACCAGTCCTCTATGAGTCAAGCCAAGGTTTATCATATCTTCATAACCAGAATCTGAATTCTATAACAAGGCAAGCCCACCAGGTGTCATCCTTTTACAGTTTAGAGCCACAGTTAATACAGAAGTCAGAACCAAAAATCATACCCAAAGCAAGACATGCCCATTTACCCAGGGTGGTGAATGACCCATTACTCTATAACCAGGTCAACCAAGAGGAAAGAGTCAACCAAGGGTCTTTGGGGTCAGGCAGCTGAGTTTCTGACACGACCCCTGAAATTTCATGAACATTTGTCACAATTCCCCTGAACAACAAAACTGATTAATCATAGCACTGGCCCCTCTTGGTTCTTGGTTAGGATGTAAGATATCAAGGACCATGTCATTTTCTAAGGCTAATTGTGCTAAGAAATTGTCCTCGATTTGGAGGGAGGAAATGGATTTACTAGTGACTTAAGCAAGTTTCTCAATTTCAAGTGATACATTTCCAGTGGTTTGCCCCAAAGCCACCACTCCAATGGATGGGAATCAGGACCAGAGAATCTCCAACTTCAGCCCATTTCCTTTCACAAGGTTACTCACGAATGTTTCCCTTTTTTCACAAATAGGCTACTATGTACCCAAATTCCTAATAACACTTCTTCCTGCCAGTCCTCTAGTAGGATTAAGACTGAGACTGGCAGGGCTACATAGGTGCTCCCACAAGTTCTAAACCAATATGGGGGCCCAATTAACTCTCTTTGTATTAGAGGGATAAAAGCTATACTGAGCTAAAGCCCCAACTGAAAAACTTCAGTCAAAAGTGGGACATCACTAGATCTCAGTTGTGGGAGATTATCCCTCTCTGGGATGAGAAACCCAAGAGTTTGGTGTCCCTTGGTGAGTGGGCTAACATACTCAACACCCATGAGACCCAATAACTTTCCAGCAATATGAAATCTACCCTACCATGCAATTTAGTCATTGTAGTGAGACTTTTCCAGTCTTCTTGAAAGGAGTAAATGGGGAATTAGAACATAGTAGGTAAAAATAAAATTGAATAAGAAAAAAAGCTAGACTTACATAATAAGATAAGAAGAGAAATTAGGCATAAAGCAATAGGGACAGTATGTAGTAACCAGATCAAAAGAATCAGTTTACTACATGTGCCCAAAATTTCCAAACAGAAAAATCTCAAGTAGGAAGGAGATTAATGTCTGGGTCCTCCATCCTCAAATTCTCCTAAGTGAAGTTGATTAGAGAGGGAAAAGTACAAGAAAAAATATTCAAATCAAAACAATACAACAAGGATTACAAATACCATTTGTACAATTAAAATAATCAAAAATATGAAGCATTGAGCAAGTGGTAAAACAAAAGGCTTCCGTCTTCCTAAATAGACACATTTTCCAGAAAGATGGGCCTATATTACTTGTCCACTCTCCTGGGAAGTTAACAGATTGGGAAGAATTATCAGGAGAAGTGACAGCAACAGGTGACCAATATTAAATAAGATATATCACAAAATGCATTATGAATCTAAGTAAGGAGCCAGTTTTACATTAGAACAGTATATCCAAGAGTCCTTTTATCCAATCTTGACTACAGCAGAATGGCTAGCAATATTTGGAATGGGTCTTCCCAGGAAGGTTGAGTTTCACTGGGTCAGAAATTCTTGAAGTATAATTCATCTCTAGAAAGGAAGTCAGTGAAAAGTGCAAAGGACCAGTTTGTACTATAGCCTCTGTGTCCTGTAGCTTCTGTATCTAAGAAGCGTTAGAAGCATCTGTAGCATTATCTCAACCTGCATTCACAAGCCCACTTCTCTAAATGCTTCTAGAAGATCTCAGCTGTGTGTGGGGCTGCTGTATCACCACACTGTGTGCTTCTCAAGGTTTCCACTCACTAAAACCGTAAGATCATTGCATGAAAAAGTGAAGGTGACATTTCCACCCTTCTCTGATTTACACATGTCTAGGCATATACATATATACCCAATCATCTCTGTCTAGATAGAGCTCTACCTTTGGTTGTGCCACTTTGGCCTCACAGGTTTCCTCTATTTATTCAAGACACAAACCAACTTCCCCATAAAGGGTTTCCTGATTCTACAACCTCTGGTGCCCACTTCTCACACTAACTCCTATCGACCCTCATGCATGTATTTATTTTATATTGGTCCTGCATATATGCATTCTGCATATGCATGCACCTGTGTATGTGTTGTCAGAAAGAGACAAAAAGAGAAAGAGAGAGGGAGAGAGAGGGAGAGCGAAATGAAGAGAGAAAGGAAGAGAGAAAGAGAGAGAAAGGAAGAGGGGGGAGTGGGAGGCAGAGAGACAGAGAGGAGAAGAGAGAGGAAGAGAGAGGGGGAGAGGGAGAGAGACAAAAAGACAGAAAGAGACAGAGACAGAGAGACAGAGAGAGGAAGGGAGACAGAGACAGACAGAGAGAGAGATCAAGAGAGAGGAAGAGAGAAGGGGGTAGAGGGAGAGAGAGACAGAGACAGAGACAGAGACAGAGACAGAGACAGACAGACAGAGAC
>NC_058132.1:21791339-21814217 GCF_016433145.1 Gracilinanus agilis
AGAGGGAGAGAGAGAGAGAGAGAGAGAGAGAGAGAGAGAGAGAGAGAGAGACAGACAGAGAGAAAGATAGAGACAGAGACAGACAGAGAGAAAGAAACAGAGACAGAAGGAAGGATGGAGGGAGAGGGAGAGACAGAGACAGAGAGCAAGAGACACAGAGAGAGTCACTGAGAGACTCAGGGTGAGACAAAGAGAGAGGGAGGGAGAGAGAGAAAGAAAAAGAGAGGAAAGAAGGGAAAGAGACAGAGACAGAGAGACAGAGAGAGACAGAGACAAAGAGAGATCATGAAAGCCTCTTGAGAATCTCTCTATCTTTGCCTCTCTAGCAATTAGCTTAGAATCTAGCCAACATTTAATGCTTGATAAATATCTGATGATTGATTTTGTGCAGCAGTTGGAACCAGTGAACATCTGACCTGCCATCACACATGTGTACTCATCCTTCTTTCCCAACCACAAGGAATGAAAATTAAGTCAATATTTCTTATTACTGCAGTGAAGGGCTGACAATTTACTATCCAATGGACTCTGAACCATGGGCTATCCAAGCCTTTCTGATCACCAGATCCTCTTCTATCAATAGTTCATTCTTTTCAACTTCATTCCTCCCTGTGTCAAATCCCACTCTCCACAGCTCTTCCTTTATGCCCTCTGGAAGCTTCATTCTTTCATTCAAAAACTTCCAAACTAGATCTGTGTCCTCCACCCCCAATCACGTGGCATATATATTTGATTATATTTTGTCCTCATCAATAGGCTGTAAGCTTCATGAGAGCAGCCCTGTCTCTTTTTGGTCTTTGCACAAAGTAGGAACTTTGTCATTGAGTTTGAGTTGGGTCTTGTCCAGACTGGAGGCTGGGGATCCAAGGGGAGCCATGCCAGGGAAGTACAGGGATGTACAAAGCAGTGCAGGACTGTCGGCTCTCATCATGAAAGACTTCTGAGAAGTCCAGGGGAAGGGACAACTTTATGGGTAGATACAGTGCCCGACCAAACAGCAAAAACAGCAGCCAATACTGTGGATGGAAATTTCTTGGCTGAAAGATGACACCATTGGGGTGTCCCAAAGGAGAAGTAGTGACTGAAGCCTCACCTGGAGGTTAGGTGTTCCTAGACTCTATCAAAATGTACCAAGTGCCAGATTCGTAACTTCAACTGATTTTGAGTTAGGAAGATCTGAGTTTAAATCCTGCCTTAGATACTTATTTGTGAAACTGGGAAAGTAATTTTACCGTTATGTCCTCAGTTTCCTCATCTATAAAAAGGGGATAAGACCTGCCTTTCATGAAAATGTATGGATCGGTTGAAATAGTATTGGTAAATTATTTGGCAAAACAGAAAATGCCATTTGAATGAGAGTCGTTGTTTGGGTTTCAATATTTCTGTGGTTATTGGCATCATTCACCCTAAGAGATCAGAAGATGTGACTGACCCAGAAGTTGTGCCAAACATAAAACATGCTCAACAACCAGCTGATCCTAGGATCTGAGACCTGTGGCATCAGGCCTTCTCCACAGTCTTGGTCCTTTCTAAGGCTTTTTGTGGGGAGATCCAGGCATTGTCAGGCAAGTTCTAGTATTTTTTGTCCTGTTCCCCTCCGTGGTCTTCAACTCTGTCCCTGACAGTGCCCAGGTTATACTTGCCTGAAGACACTATGATCCATGACCCCCTCAGCAGTAAGCCTTGAAGGACCACAGGCCCTTTGTAGTCACTATCAGAGAGGAAATTGTGAGGACAGCCTAGGGGGAGTTGTGCATCAAGGCTGGCCACCACATCCTGGGCCAGCCTCCAGCCTTGCCACATTTTCCCCTCTGCCTAGTGTGGCTGGTCAGCCCAGGATGCAGCTTAAGACCTACGATGGATCCAACAGCCACTTTCCTGCTCTCTCTTGGTGAGTGTTCATGGTCTGACCTGGTGAGGAAGGGTTGTTGTGGCTGGTCTTTGGCTGGCTGACTTAGAAGGAGAGCCGGGGAGGAACCCTAAGGAAGCAGGCAGAACCTTTCTGAGCAGAGCAGGGCCACAGTAGCTAATCAAAGGGCTCTTCTCTTACATTCTGACCAAAAGGGAATTCGAGGTTCAGGAGCTTGGCTAGACTGGGTCAGCATGAGCTGGAGGGAAGCTCCATATAATGTGACTTTCTCTTACAGGCTTGTGTCTCCATTGGGTGATTATGGCACAGATGAGTGAGTCCTGCCCCCGACATTCCCATTGCCCCCTGTCCCTGCCTTCCCCTTGATCAACCCAGATGTCATGCCCAGGATAAACAGGGAGGACAACAGGGAAAGATGGGATGAAGGGACTGGATGATTCGGGGAAGGGACTCAAGATCCAGAGTTGAAAGAGATGAGATCAGAGTAACCCTTGGAAATATGGACTTTGTTTCTTCCTCAGACACAGTGCCCAGACCCACCTTCTGGGCTGTGCCAAGTCCTGTGGTTGCTCAGGGAGCAGATGTGACCCTCCTCTGCCAAGGCCAGCTGGGGAGTGAGAGGTTCCAGCTATGGAAGGACGGAGAGCTCAGAGAAGAGAGAAATGTGTCCCAGCACCTGGCACAGTTCATGTTCAGGAATGTGGATGTCCTGAGAGATGCCAGAAGCTACAGCTGCCGCTATGGGCAGGGAGCCTTGTGGTCAGAGTTTAGTGACCCCCTGGCCCTGGTGGTGACAGGTGAGGGAGTTCTGGGAAAGAACCAGCCCTGGTGGGAAGGAGGCTAGTCCTGAGAGATCAGCCCCAAGACCCTCTTTAGAGAGTGGGTTACTGCCAAGCTATCTACACCCCCAGAACACCCCACCTCCTCAGCCTCAGAGAAGCCTGGCTCCTCAGTTTACATTTCAAGAGCATAAATAAGGTTCTGAAATCTTTCCCCTCAATAACCCTGTGAGGAGGAGAGTGTGTGTGCCATGATTTCCTTCTTAGATGGGAGAAACAGAGGCTTAAAGAAGAGGTAAGGTGACTTTAGTGGGTCGCCTGATTCTTCAGAGTCAGGACCAGGATTGGAATTCTAGGTCTTGTCACATCCCAAACCAGAGATCTTCCCCCACAAGGTTAGCGTCCTTGGGTGACTCAGCCATGGGAGTTGGGCTGCTCCTCTCTCCTCTAGGAGAAGAGTCACACTCCCAACTCCTGAACAAACATGATCGAGATAGACTTCCTGTCTTTTCTAAGGCCCAAATGGGCAACGTTCCACCTGCCCAGTTGTGTCTGCCATTGTTCCCTTCTGCCCTCACTCTGTTCCTGTCAGCCTGGACCGATGCTCTCTCACCTGCCATCTTGCCCCAGAGTTGTGCTGATGTGGTCCAGGCTGCTGGGACTGGCCTGAACTCCTTCAAGAATGTGAGAAAAGGAGCAAGAGAGGGAAGGTGACCTAATCCTCCCTTCTCCCATCCCCTCCTCCCATCATTCAATACTCTCAGAGGCTTCCTGATACCCAGCCACAGAAAGGTCTACAGGTCTGGATAAAGAAGCCAACCAAGGACACTAGCCAGCCTCACCCTTATGGGGTCTGTTTCAGGGAATTATTTGAGGGCCTGATGGTGGGGGATCAAATTACTAACTTTCTTCCTTCTCTTTTCCCAGGAATCTTCCCAAAACCCACCATTTCAGCCTCACCTCATTCTACACTATCCCCAGGAACAACAGTGACCATCTGGTGCAGAATTTCACAAGAGGCACCAGACCAGGACTTCACTTTTGCCCTGCTGGAGGCAAAGAGCTTAGAGCCCATGCAGAGGCAGAGTCCTGCCAAGACCTCGGCTGACTTCTTTCTTCCATCTGTGAGGGCCCAGGAAACTGGGAGCTACAGGTGTATTTACTATCAGAAGAAAGCCCCCTTCAAAGGATCACATCTCAGTGGGGCCCAGGCACTGACTGTGCTTGGTAACTAGAGATGGGAATCCCTTCCACTTCCCCATTCCATCCCCAACATAGGACCTACAGAGCTACAGAGATAGCATATAATCCTGGCACTAGGGAAGAGATGGTTTTGGGGTGGTTGAAAGAGATCCTGAGACCCTCTTTTGTTCTTCTTGGCTCAACCTTGAACCCTGAGATAGTAGGAGTGTTCCCAGCTCAAGGCAGGTCTCCGACAAGAAAGCGAGAGCAGAGGCTAGACTGCCATTGTCCCTTTCACTAAGGGGTTGGGGAGAGAGCTTAGAAATGGCAGGTGCCCTTGACTTCTGCTACCCCTTTCCCTCAGGACAACTCCCCAAGCCCACCCTGTGGGCCCAACCTGGCCTCGTGGTTGCTGCAGGGACCAAGATCACTTTCTGGTGCTCAAGGCCCAAGTTGTCTTCCCTTGAAAAGGTGACCTTCACTCTTTGGAGGAACAGGACCCAGAAACCCTTACAGCAGCAGACCTCAGCAGACCCCTGGACAAGTTTCCTCTTCCCTTCAGTGAGACCCCAGGACACTGGGAGCTACAGTTGTACTTACAAAGAAACTGTACGTTCTGCTAGAGATTCAGAGCCTAGTGATGTCCTGGAGCTCCTGGTGTCAGGTGAGAGATGTGTGAGCCTCAGAATATTCCAAGTGTGACTCCTCTCTTCTCCGCCAAGACAGGCCCCCCAAAGACAAGGGTCTGCCCTGGGGCCTGTAGGGACTCGGGGATCTTGAAAGAGAGGAGGCATTTCTATTCTGATCGGGAATGTTGGGGAGAAAGAAAGAAATGGTGGGGACCGAGTTGGGAGTTAAAAGGACCTTCACAGAGCCTCAGAGTCAAAAAGTGCCTGGGAGATATTTGAGGCTATACCAGTCAGCAAAGTGAGACCCAGAGAGAGGAAAGGACTCATCCAGGGCCACACAACAAGGGACTAGCAGAGCCTGGGAAGCAAGCCTAAGCCTTCTCATCCCTCAACCATGAACCAAACTCTGGCTTTAGCCTGAGCACTAAGGCTGTCTGATACATAAGATGAAGTTAATGTTTCCTCCCATGAGCCATTACATGCAGGAGACCATAGTTTGGGAGAGCTCCCTCGAACGTGAAAGTCTCTTTAGATTCCTGGGTTGCAAAAGCTAGAAAGGGATCTTCTAGTCCTACCCCTTCATTTACAAATCCAATAACTAAGGCTCAGACAGGCCTAGTGAATGAAGGGGCCATGGCACAGTCACAGGGACTTGGGGGAAGAAGGACTTGACCCAGGTGTCCTGAATCCCAGCCCCATGTCCTTCCTCTCACAGGATATCTCCCCAAGCCCTCTCTCTCAGCCCTCCCAGACCTTGTGGTGGAGCCGGGCACTCATGTGGCGCTCCAGTGCCGACAGCCCCCTGAGTCATCCCTCTCGGGGGTGACATTCACTCTGCTGAAGGCAGGGACCCCTCAGCCCTTGCAGAGTCAGAGCCCAGCAGGGACCTCGGCTGACTTCCCCCTCCTCTCTGTGAGGGCCCAGGATGCTGGTAACTACAGCTGCGTCTACTATTCTCGGACAGCTCCATATCGAGTGTCTGAGCCCAGCGAGGTCCTGGAGATCTGGGTGACAGGTGAGGGTGTGCCTGGTTCCCCAGTGCAGAAGGTAAATGGTGGTGAGTCAGGATGGAGAGGCAGCCCAAGAAGGACAGATTGTTTGGGTCTCTTCAGAGCATCATGAGGTAGAGACTGTGGGGTGCATTCCTATGCATGTAGAGGGCACAACTAAAAGGATGGGCCATCTCAGGAATGACTTCAAGATCAAAGGAGAAGGACTGAAGAAGAAACAACCTCACTGTTTCCACATTGTCCCAGAGAAAAGTATCTATTCCTCTCCAGGGAAGGGACTTCCACTAGCCAGTAGACACTAAGGGCGAGGGGATTCTTTAGGAGCCACCCTGCTCCTGCTTCCCTCCCCTCACTGTGAAAGAGATTTGAGGATCTCTGACCTCTTCTTGCATTTCTAGATGCACTCCCCAAGCCTTCCCTCTCTGCCCGGCCTGGCCCAGAGGTGGTTTCCGGGGCCAACGTGACCCTTTTGTGTCAAGGAGCTACCTGGAAGACCAGGTATGTTCTGCACAAAGAGAGAGGCGAGGAAATCTTGCCAAGCTTGGACATCACTCAAGAGGGGGCCCAGTTCTTCCTGACTCATGTGACCCCCAAGCATTCTGGCAATTACAGCTGTAGCTACAAGCTCAGCATCAACGACAGCCTCTGGACAAAATCCAGTGATCCCCTAGAGCTCATAGTGAGAGGTAAGAGGAGCACGTCCCGGTCACTTCCTCTCCAGCCACTACAAGGAAATGCCACCAAGGCCTTGGCCCTGGTCAAGAGAGAAAGGAGAAGAGACAACAGAAACTTTGACTCTTGGCCACAATTCCAGGGCCAAGAGGAGCAAGGGTGTAAGCTGGGACCGGATTCCCTCCGCCATATGTGTGGCACCCAGTGACCCACCTATTCCCATCCTGGGTTCTGGATTGATCCCCCAAATCCCAAGGGATAAGCCCACTCTGAGAAGTGTTTGGGCCAAACAGTGAGATGCTCCTGGTCATGGGTGCCTATGGAAGAAGACAAGAGAAAATTCAGGGACAACTACAGAAGCTAGGTTAGGGTCCTCTCAGGACAGTGATTTGTGAGGACTCTTCTCTTCTCTCTTCCCCACCCAGCTTCGGTACCCAGCAACACCCTCATCATGGCCCTCAGCTGTGTCTCCCTCCTCTTCTGTGCCTTCCTGGTGACCTTCCTCTGCTGTAGATCCACCCTTATGGGTAAGTGTGGGGAAGAGGCTGAGGATATAAAGAAATGGTTAGGGCTGCCAGATTTGGGAAATTTCCTAATGTGTTTTTCTCTTACCAGGAGCCTCACAGGGGAATAGCCCAAGGAGGTAAGGAAACTCAGTTCCTATTCCAATAGTTCCAAGTCTTCCTTGTGATGTAACACTGAACCCTCTACAGTGGGCAGAGGGAGGAGATGTCCAAGGAAGCTCCTAGAGAGATGCCTTCTCTTGTCCTGTGTTGTCCCCCTCTCCCTACAGGTGTCTCCAGGAGCCTTGTCTCCCTCAGGGACTCTGCCTGCCACATAACCTTGTGGCCCCCAGAGAGGAAGCCCTGTGTGAGTTATGTGATTGGAAATGGGGCCGTGTTGGGTGGCTTGGTGCAGGTACAGCCATCTGAGTTATCTGGTCAGGAAGGAGATACTGGCCTTGGTTTCTGGGTGAATGACAGAATTTTCCCTCCATTTCAGATACAGAAGGGACCAAAGAGAGGCCAAAGGAACAATCGGTATGTTCTCCCCATCCTATCTTCCACCCTGAGGACCTGTTATCCTGGTCCCCAACCTATACCCCCCAGGCTTTGGGCCCAACACTGTACCACTTCTTAATAATTTACCTATTATTTCTTCTTCCCCTCCAAGGCAGGGAATGATAACCAGGGATCTCTGAACTTGATGGGGTTATTTTTTTAAATATTTCAATAACTAGACTTCAGTGTCATTCCCCTCCTATCAGTCCTTATTGGGTTCTATTCACAAATTTAAAGGCACGAGACTGAGAAGGCATCCATAGATTTCCCCAGATATCTTGCCAAACATTTATGACCCACAAAAAGATTAAGAACTCCCGCCCCCATGTCACTTGCTATCCTCTCCCCCGTGTGTTTCTCCCTCAGGTCCCCATGCATGAAGACCCCCAGAAAGTGATTTATACTCAGGTGAACTTGAAACCCCTAAAGAAGAAGCAAAGAGACAAGAAGGCACTCCCAGAGCCCACAATCTACGCCATCGTGGCCCAGGACTGAGGGTTCAGGTACCTCTCACAAAGGCACTCTCTCCCTTCCTCTTGTCTGGCTCACCCCATGCATCTCTTTTCTAGTACACTTTGGTCAGATTCCAATCACTAAGGAACCATGATGACCACTGGGCATCTCTATTGTTGTCCAGAGTTGGGCAAACCCATTGCTGAATCTGTCTGCGATCCAAGATACGTAGAAGAGTCCCACAGGGCAGAAGGGGCTCCCCGGTGCATAGTTTTCTTTTTTTTTTAATTTGTATTTTTTAATTTTTATTTTGAATATTTTCCCATAGTTACATATTTCATCCAGTGCATAGTTTTAAAAAGCCTAAATGTGTTCAAGTAACCTGGATGTAGACCAATAAAATCAAGGAAAATATTGAAGTCTGATATTATTCTTTCTGTAACTACTTAGTACAAAGAAGCTTGTGGAGGCCTCATTTATTATTGCCCTACACATCTATTCTATCAGTTGTACTCAGTAGGAAGAACGAAGACAGACACAAAGAATGTGAGTTGTGTTCCCAATGATTTCCACATATGCACTCTCTCTACCTTGTACCTCTGTCTACTTAAGTACCAACTTCTGGACTGGTGGAGGGTGATCTTTAATTGTAAGGAGCCATCCTAGCCAATTTGACAATTTATTCCTCACAAAATAATACTCATTCTCTCATTTTTACACTAAACAAAAAGAATGCGGGGTAATAATCTCAGAGAGGAAGTCACGAGCTGTTATGGGAACCGGAAAAGGCCTTCTGTACCAGATGGAATCAGAAATTAATTTGAAAAGAAACAAGGCAAACTAAAAGTCAGATCTGGTGAAAGATAGTGTTCCTGGCATGAGGGACAGCCACTATTAAAAGGCAAAGAGTAAGGAGACTATTGTGTGCAAGGACGGAAATATCAACCAACCTAGCTGACTCATAGAGTGAGAGGAAGGAAGTGAAGTATGAAAAGATCGGAAAAGGGGGGATGGGGGTCCTGGAGCTCACCCCATCTCTCCAGTCTAGTTCTTTTCCACCTTTACAAGGTCTCTTCTATATGCCCCCTCCATCCTCTCAGACTTCTGACCTCAGACCTGGACCACTGCAATAGCTGCTGACGGTCTCTCCCCACTCCAGTCCATCTTCCACTCAGCCATCCATGTCATCTTCTTCACTTATAGGTCTGACAATGTCAGCCCACTAGTCAATAACTTCCAATAACATCCTTATTACCTCAATATAACTATGAAATCCCCTGTCATTCAAAGCCCTTTCCCCACCACCTTTCAGTTCTTATACCTTATGCCTTCTTTTCCACCTTTGGTAGAGTTGATCATTTTATCCTTTACTGGGATCTAGTACCACCCTCCAATTTACCATATATGCATAAGTGAGTGGGGAAATTTATATCACTTGGGTCTACTTCAATGTGGTAAAAATTCACATGAGAAATAGATTTGCCTAACCAATCCTCCTATTTGTTACACACACATACATACACACCCCATATATACACCATTTGGAATTTTCTAAGCCTAAAGAGTTGAGGGTATTATAGATATAGAGAGATATATAAGTGTAATAGTCAAGGTGCTACTGTTTCTGATGGCTCTGTGTTGTTTAGAATTGTATCCGCTCCTATACGATGATTAGAAATATTAGGATTACCCTGAAAAAAATGATGCTGTATGCCCTAGAAATATTCCCTGTAAATTTTTCTGCACAAAAACAGTTCAGACCAGCCCTGAACAGTCCCTGAGTCCCTGCAGATAATACCAAAGATATCTTCTTCCATGATATCAAAACTTCATCCTAGGGGTAGCTGGGTAGCCCAGTGGATTGAGAGTCAGGCCTAGAGATGGGAGGTCCTGGGTTCAAATCCAGTCTCAGACACTTCCCAGCTGTGTGACCCTGGCCAAGTCACTTGACCCCCATTGCCCACCCTTACCACTCTTCCACCTAGGAGCCAATACACAGAAGTTAAGGGTTTAAAAAAATAATAAAAAAAATTCATCCTAGACTACAATTCAAACTGATAACCATCTCCTGCTACTAGGTAGAAATTTTTCTCTTGTTGCCAAGTCCAGAGAACCCCTTCCCTCTTTCTTAGAATATACTATGAAACCTATAACCTTCTCTTCCTCCTTCCTGGACTTTGTTCTACTCTAACTTCCACACATGTTTGTTCTCTCTCTCTTAAGCAAATAAAGTTGATGAACACATTTTGACTCTCTGGTTTTTCAGGGGAACAGGATAACTTTTCCTCTCTGGTTTTTAAGAGCACACTCTCATTCTCTCTCTCTCTCTCTCTCTCTCTCTCTCTCTCTCTCTCTCTCTCTGTCATATGTGTGTGTGTGTGTGTGTGTGTGTGTGTGTGTGTGTGTGTGTAAAGCAATGTTGAGGTTTGAGGGCAGGGATCTTCCTCCTCTAGTACAGGGGTCGGCAACCTTTTTGGCCATGAAAGCCATAAACACCACATTTTTTAAAATGTAATTTCATGAGAGCCATACAGTGCTCACAGTGCGCACTCCTGTAACAGCGCCTGAAAAAAAAATTGACTTTATGGCTCTTGCAGAAAGAGCCATACATTGCCGACCCCTGCTCTAGTAGAATTCGTCTCCCAGATCATCTGAGTTGACCTATTAATCTTACCAACCACCTCAGTCGCTGATCCATTCCTCGGAACAGGTTAAAAGGACAATCCAAAACATTAAATTTGTTTTGGATACATTCTAGTCACTGAGACCTAATCATGTGTTGTCTCCTTTCTTGCTAAGGTGACAATGGATCTATCCATACCTTATAGGGAGAGTCACAGATAATCAAAGTCCCAAATAGAGGATAAAAAATTCATCAGGGAATTCCTATGGTCAGCCTTCTTATAGTCAACTCATCTTCATATTGTCATTATGAAGAAAATTAATATTGAATTGTAGTATTTATTATTAATATTTCTATTTGAATCCATTCATTCCATCAGACTCCAACTTCTGAAGGTCAGATTTCTCAAGAAATGACTGAGTCAGATAAGTATTGCTGGACTCCCAAGATATTTACTTGGACTAGGGCTTTTGCCTTTTGCTTACCTTTAAACAAAAGGCTGGACAAGGACTACAACTCTACCATTTATCCTATAAACAAAAATGCTATTCATTCAGTGCCAAAGAGGGGATAGGTCAGCCACACTTGTCTAGGTATAGTGAATCTGTAGATAAAGTAATTGAAAGATCACTAAACCCACATCCTCATTAAAATATCTACCAAATCTGTTGGTGATGGAATACTATTGTACTAAAAAGAATAACAAACTGGAGGAATTCCATGTGAACTGAAACAACCTCCAGGAATTGATGCAGAGTGAAAGGAGCAGAAGCAGGAGAACCTCATACACAGAGATGACTACAGTATGGCACAATCAATTGTAATGGACTTCTCTACTAGCAGCAATGCAATGATCCAGGACAATTCTGAGGGACTTATGAGAAAGAAAACTATTCACATCCAGAGAAAGAACTGTGGGAGTAGAAACACAGAAGAAAAACAATTGCTTGATCACATGGGTCAATGGGGTTATGATTGGGGCTGTAGACTCTAAACAATCACCCCAGGGCAAATATTAATATTAATAATATGGAAATAGGTTTTGATCAATGACACATGTAAAACCCAGTGGAATTGCCCATTGGCTATGGGACAGGGGTGGGAGGAGGGGAGGGAAAGAACATGAATAATGTAACCATGGGAAAATGTTCTTAATTAATCAATTAAATAAAATTTAAAAAATAAAAAAATATTTACCAAGCAAGCCTTTCAGGGTATATCCAAATGATATACTGTCAGGCTGATAAGTACAAAGACATACTTCAGGATAAAGGACTGTCAGCTTCTTCCTCAGTGTCTTTGGTAAAAGGAGGCATGCCATTGACCTGTCTTTTATTAATAGATCATGTGCCACTATAAATAAATGATAATATATTCAAAGAAATAGCCTCATTCTGTTTATTGTTTAAAATTCCAGATGATACCATTTTGGTGGTAGTAGTAGGCTGGAAAGCAAGAGCTCCATACCCCAGATCCTTATCAGAAATCTCCCCTTAATCTATTGCACCTAAGAGGCAAAAATTGTCCCCAGAGGGAGAGTTTTCTGGTTGAGGTCATCTGTAGTTATGGATCAATTCTCTCCCTATCCATGAGGGTCAGATCTTCTCAGGGAAACAAAAAAGAATGAGTGAACAATTATGAACACTTGGTTTTTGTCCTGGTTCCAGCTTTTGGTGGGTGATTGGGGGAGTGGAGAAAAGGTAATATTTTCTTCCATGTCTCTGTGCCAATGTGTCTCTTTTCATTGTATCTATGTTTGACATACATATGTATGTATGTATGTATGTATATATATATGTACATATATATATATACACCAAATAAGATTAGAAAATGTTCCCTTTAAAGGAATTTTCATTATCAGGTTTTTAAGTCTTCAGAAAGATCATCCCCCCAAAAGAAAGGCAAGGAGAATAAAATATGCACCATTTGGCATTTTCTGAGACTAAAGAGTTGGAGGTATCTATAGTTCCAACCATAAAGACAACCACATGACATTCTGTTGAGGAACTAATATTTCTAGCTGAGAGATTTAAATTATGGTGCTTTTTTGGTGCTCTCAAAAATAAAATATGTCTATTCGTCCTTTCATTTTATTTCTGTAAGAACAAGAGTAAGACTTTGCCAGAAAACTCTTCTGGGTCTCTTTTTTTACATTTAGTGAATAATTTTGCATTCTGGAGAAATCAACTGGAAGAAGGGAGAAGGGTGAAGTAGAACTGAATAAATAATCTTATATAAAAAAGGCTTAAAATTTTTACATTGGAAAGTAAGTTGGGGGAGGGAACATATGAACCTTACTCTCATCTTAATTGACTCAAAGAGGGAATAACACACATTCAGTTAAGTATAAAAATCTATCTACAGAGCTTTTGTCTATCTATCTACAGGAGGACAAGAGGATAAGGGAAAACAAGGAGGTGGTAATCAGAAACAAAACATTTCAGAAGGGATGGGGGAAAGGAGAGGATAGATAGCATAGCCAGAGAGAGGAAACAAGGTAGAGAAAAATATATATTAATCATAACTGTAAAAAAATTACAAGAAGTTTTCTATTAAGCTCTCATTTCTCAAAAATACAGAGTAATTAGACAAATTTGTAAGAATACAAGTCGTTCCATAATTGATTAGTAGACAAGGATGTGATTATGCAGTTTTCAGATGAAGTAATCAAAGCTATCTAGAATCTTGTGAAAAACTGCTCTAAGCATTATTGCTTAGAGAAATGCAAATTAAAACCAATCTGAAGCTCCACTTCACATCTATCAGATTGGCTAGGATGATAAAAAGGGGGGAATGACAAATTATGAAGAAAATATGGGAAAATAGGGAAACTGATGTACTGTTGGTGGAATTGTGACATGTTCTAAACCTTCTGAAGAGAAATTTGGCACTATACCTCTTATGGGGAAAGCCAGGGAAGTTAACTTAAATATTATATGTGGGTTCAAAAGGGTGAGTAGGAGACATGAATGACAAAATGTGGGACCAAACAAGTTAGGGAGACTGGGTTTAACTGTTAGGGAAAATGTCTGTTGTTAGAAGTGACAGTTAGGCCTAATTGTCACCCTGCACCATCTAGACAAGGGGCCTGTGGAAAGTAGCAAGCAAAAGACAAGAGGGCTTGTAAACAAATTTAATTAAGGGAACTATGGTCTAAAGGATGAGAATAGGGGTTTCTATACTTCCAGACTATGGGCAAAGCACAGGGTCAGGGGAGGGACTTATCTACACTGAACAGAGACCTAAAGCATGACAGGGCCTAAAGAATAGCAGTACTGAAGTGGGCATCCTCACAGCAGAGTCCTGACACACTCCAGCGATGTTGCAGTTCTTCCAGGGCCACTATCTGCGCTCCTTCAGGTGGGTAGTTTTGGGGAGCTAACCCAGCCCAAGTTAACCTGCAACTCAAGTTGGGATTAATAGTCTCTACCAAAAATCTCCCACAAGTAGATGACAGTTTCCTTCTGGATATCAAGAAATCTGGGTGCAAACTCCACTTCCTCTGAGGTCTCCCAGGATCAGTTACAATTTGTGCCAACCACCATGGAGTCCATCTCCAAGAGAAAGAGCACACTTCCTGCTTCTCCATTCCATTTAGAATTCTCCAACCCTTCCTGCTAGCTCTCCTAAATAATAATTTAGTAAACTTCCTCACAACATACCCAAAGAGCTAAAAAAGAATGCATGATGCAGAAATATCACAACAAGGTCAATAAAAGATAAAAGAAAAAGGAGAAGGATATATATGTTCAAATATATTCACAGCACCTCTTTTTGTGGTATCAAAAAGGATTGGAAATGGAGGGGATGCCCATCTACTGGAGAATGACTGATCAAGTTGGAGTACATGATTGTGACAAAATATTATTGTGCTATGGTAAGAATGTTAGCTTCAGAAAAACTTATATGAATTGATGCAGAGTGAAATGAGAAGAACCTAAGAGAATATTGTATACAATAACATCACTATTGTAGTGACAATCAACTATGTAAGACTTAACTACTCTGTTCAATACAATGATCCAAAACAATTCCTAGGGACTCATGGAAGTCCCTGGACTTCCATGGAAAACATGAGAGAGAGAGAAAAGTAATTAACTCTGAGTGAAGATAGAAGTGGGTTTTTTTTGCTTTTTCTTGCTTTTTCTGCAACATATCTAATAAGAAAATATGTTTTGCATGATTTCACATGTAAAATTAACATATTTTTTGCCTTCTCAATGAGTGAGGGAGGTGCTGAAGGAAGAGAGAATTTGAAAATCAATTATTTTTAAATTAACATTACAAATTAAGATAAATGAAATAGATTAGAAAAGAGAGGGCCATAAAAATCAAACTTAATGGTAATGTTACACAACCTGGAAAACATAAGTTATTTAAAAAGAACTCCCTACTTGATAAAAAAAAACTGTTGGGAGAACTGGAAAATTATTTGAAATAAATTACTTTTAGACCAATAATTTCTGCCACAGTTCACAACAAACTGAAAAATGAACACATGAATTTAATAGTAAATATCATCATGTAAAAATTAATTCATATACTTCTCACAGATATGGGTAGAAAATATATTTCTGAAGAAATGAGATAGTAATGATACAGATAAAATTGTCAACTTTGATTACATAAAGCTGGAAAGCTTCTGTACAGATAAAATTAATGTATTCATGATAAGACTGGAAGCAACCAAATGAAATAAATTTTTTTTTACAAAATTTTTCAGGTAAGGATTTGGTATCCAAGTTGTCTAGAAAAAGTAACATTAAGATGGTTCTGAGGGCCTCTTGGTTATTCTTAATAGATTTGTGATCAAAAGACATGAACAGTTATCAAAGTAAGAATGGAAAACTAATAGCAACTTTTTGTTCCAAATAATTAATAATAAGGAAAATACACATCAAAATAACACTGAGGTCTTCCCTCAGAAACATCAAAATGGAAAATGCAACAAAAGATGGGAGCACTGACCATCATGAGGATTGTGGGAACATGACTGCATTGTATTGAAAATCGGTACAGCAATTTTGGAAAGCAATGCAGAATTTTTTTTTATCCTGGGACTCCATTCTAGGAGCATAGGGCCACAACCAGTAGGCAGTGGGTCACACTGTCACTCAGGGTCACCCAGCTGGGAAGTGTCTGAGCCCGGATTTGAACCTAGGACCTTTCGTCTCTAGACCTGGCTCTCAATCCACTGAGCTAGCCCAGCTGCCCCTACTTAAGGTTGCAGTTTCTTTAGCAGATGTAGTTTTTACAGGGTGGGGTTGCTAGCCCCATGCCCAACCCTCCTCCTTTTTCATCCAGGCTAGGGACCGTCCTTGGCCCAGGAGTGGTAAGGGTGGGCAATAGGGGTCAAGTGACTTGCCCAAGGTCACACAGCTGGAAGTGTCCGAGGCCGGACTTGAACCTAGGACCTCCCGTCTCTAGGCCTGGCTCTCAATCCACTGAGCCACCCAGCTGCCCTAATTCAGAATTAGACAAATGAATTGGCAAAAATGCCCATATGCTTAATTCTCATATCCTAGACAGTACAAAGATTGATGTTAGTCATCAAGAAGATAACCAATAAAAAGAAAAATCTCCAAATGTATCAAAATATTTATAGCAACAAATGATAAAAAATGAGGAAATCAGAAGAGCATGTAATGTGAACTGGAAAGACCTCCAGGAAGTGATGCAGAGCTAAAGGAGCAGAACCAGGAGAAGGTTGTACACAGAGATGGATACATTGTAGCACGATCGAATGTAACTGACTTTGCTACTAGTAACAACGCCATGAGCCAGAGCAATCCCGAGGAACTAATGAGAAAAAAAAAAAAAGACAGAGAAAGAACTGTGGGAGCAGAAATGCAGAAGGAAAGCATAGGATCCATCACATGGTTCAATGGGGATGTGTGGGGATTTGATGTTAAAAGATCACTCTATTGCAAATATGAATAACATGGAAATAGATTTTGAACAAAGATACATGTATAACACAGTGGAATTTCTTGTCAGCTCTGGGAGGGAGGGAGGAAGAAGGGATAGAAAGAACATGAATCATGGAACCATGGAAAAATATTCTTAATTAATTAATTAAAAATAAAAACTTTTAAAAAGAAGAGCATGTAAATACTTATACATTTGGATGCACAGTGAAGTAAGCAGTACATACAGACATACACACACACATACATTGAACATGGTAAAATTACAATGATTGAGATCCTCAAGAAGTGATATGAGAAAACATCTCTGCCACTTTCTCTCTTCTTTTTTTCTTTTAAAATTATTATTAGTTTTATGGAGAAACTGTCTGGAAGGGGTAAATACATCAGTTATACTGGAAGAAAGGGAAGTTACAATTGAGAGTCAGGCACAGAGATGGGAGGTCCTGGGTTCAAATATGATCTCAGACACTTCCTAGCTGTGTGACCCTGGGCAAGTCACTCAACCCCCATTGCCTAGCCCTTACCACTCTTCTGCCTTGGAACCAATACACAGTATTGATTCTAAGGCAGAAGATAAGGGTTTTTAAA
The DNA here is from genome assembly GCF_016433145.1 of Gracilinanus agilis. NCBI lineage: Eukaryota > Metazoa > Chordata > Mammalia > Didelphimorphia > Didelphidae > Gracilinanus > Gracilinanus agilis. The sequence goes on from NC_058132.1 coordinate 21,808,140, forward strand.
AAAGATATACTAGAAAAAATTCAGGAGATTGAAAATGTAAATGATATTAATAAAAATCTTTGTAAAAAATAAATAATCCAATGATGCCTCCAAGTCTTTCATTATCCAGGCTAAATATATCTAATTCTTTTCATTGAACCTCATATGGAATGGTCTTTCATTCTCTAATCTTAGACAAGTCATTTAAATTCTCGGGATTCAATGTTTATTACAGATAACCCTTACTGTATTTCTGGACTTACATTCCTAATCTTCCTCACCCTAGAAGTTTGCTTCTACTAAACTTGGTTAATATTTCTTCTCTGCATTCCAAAGCTAACAATCCAATGTTATGGTATTTTACTTAATGCTATAGTATACTTTCCCAGACTAAAAACTTTTCTCAAAAGAAAAAAAAAAGATTGCCATATATTCTTCCATGAGTAAATGTTGAGGCCATAGATAAATGTCCATTAGACAATTGCTGATGTAGGACTGGTCTCAGTAGAGAGACTTGGGCTGAATGTGTAGATGAGGTAGTGATCAGCATAGAAATGATCATTGAATCCATGGAAGAAGTCAAGTTCACTGAGTGAGTATTTTAAAAGGAAAGGAAAGAGGGTCAATGAATTTAGCCATATGTTTTTGTATCATCACAACTTCCACTCTTGACAGAGAAGTAACTTTATCTACATCATTTCCTCTTATTTCTGAGGTTTTCATTTCTTAGCACCTGGAAATTTGACAGTAAGTTTTAGCAAAGAAGGATCATTAATTTCCTAGAATTCTCTGAGCTCCATATAACTCAGTAAGAGAAGATGGGACTATGACTTTGGAAGAAAATTAAAGAGTTGAAAGTGGACACATTCATTACCCAAGAAAAATTTTATTGGATAAAAACTGCTCTGAAAATTTGAAAACATTATGGTAGAAAACCCATTTAGACTAAGAACTTGCATCATATTCCACAAAGGATACTAAATGGATGCATTACCTTAAAGTAAATCATATTTTTTAAGAAAAAATAAATAAATAAATAATCCCCCACAGCTATGAGTAGACAATGTATTCTTACCCAAAGAAGGAAGAGAAGCTATTGCAAAAGGTGAAAGTTGTTCTTTTGTCATTCGGTCATGTCCAACTCTTCATGACCCTTTTTACAATCCTTTTTTCTGTGGTCTTGCCTATATTTTGGAATTTAATTCTGTTCCTGGGGTGGAGGGGAATATTATCCTTGGATACTTCTAGGTTTGGGGTGTCCTACTTTGAGCTGGATTCCAGATCCCTGCTTCCAATTCCCCCAAGTTACAGACACTAGGCTGCTCCTCTCACTGAGGGTTCCCCCAACTGTACTTGCACTGGACCACTCTCCTGCTCCCAATTCCAGCTTTGAGTGCACTCCTGGCCCCTCAGTGTATGGTGGACTTTTCCTCATACTGCCTGCTCTGCTGCTTATCCATCTTACCCTAATGAGATAGGTCCTTCCTTCTGTTCCTCTATGTTTTCTTGGGCTGAAATACTGCTTTGCCCTATCTTTTGTTGGTCTTTCACTTCAGAGTTAGTTTTCAGTCATTTTTTGTGATTGTTTGAAGGTAGGTTTGGATGAGCTCATAGTTATTCTACCATCTTGGTTCTTGGAAATAGAAGTCTTGTTTATTCATCTTAAGTCTGGTTCTTTATCAGAGAAATTTGAGGCAAATAATTTTTTTTCAATTCAGAGCTTCCTTTCTTACTCTAGGTATATAAGTTTTGTCTGTACTTAAGCCTTTCAGTAGCACATAATTAAAATCATAGGCATCTGTGTGATGCAATGTAGAAAGTGCTAACCATGGAGTCAAGAATGCCTGACCATGGATAAGTCACTCAATCCTCTTTTCCTGTTCCCTCATTTGTAAAATGAGCCCTAAAAGGAGTGGCAACCACTCCATTATCTTTGCCAAGAAAACCTCAAAAGTCATGTACTGATACAGAGTGAAGTGAGCAAAACCAGGAGAACACAATATAAATCACAATAGCACACAATAATATCAATATTATACAATGATCAACTGTGAATGACTTAACTACAATCAATCACCAATGCAAGGATCCAAAAGAACTCCAAGGGATTGAGAATAAAAATGTCCTTGACTGCCAAAAAAGGAACTGAATGCAGATCGTCATACCATTTTTAACTTTGTTTCCTTCATGAATAATTTCTTATATTTGTGATATGTGTCTTCTTTTACAAAATAACAAATATGAAAAATATGCAATGTATTATATAGTCCATGTATAACCTATATCATGTTGCTTGCTGCCTTGGGGAGGGGACATAGGAAGGCAAGAAGGAAAGAATTTGGATTATGAAATGTCAGAAAACAAATGTTAAAAATTGATTCCATAGTCAATTTGAAAAAATATAATAAAATATGGTGGAAAGATATATAAACAATTTAAATGTATACATGTGTATCAAGGTAGCTAGGTGGCACAGTAGATAGAATTTCAGACCTGGAGTCAGGAAGACTTAACTTCTTGAATTCACATCTGGCCTCAAATACATATTGTCGGTTTAACCCTGGGCAAGTCATTTGACTCTATTTGACTCCATTCCTCATTTGTAAAATGAGCTGGGGAAAGAAATGGCAAACTATTCCAGTAGCTTTACCAAGAAAACTCCAAATGGTGTCACAAGGAATCAGATCTATCTGAAATGACTGAACAATAATAAAATAGCAAGTGCATGTATATATATGTAGGTATATAGGTATGTATTTATCTACATGTGTATATATGTGTGTGTGTTACCAATACCCATTACCAACAAATAAGTGATCAAAAGACATGAATAGTTCTTGAAATGAAAAATGGAAAATATTCATAACCACATGAAAGGATGCTCCAAATCACTATTAACAACAGTAATGCACATGGAGAAAATCATCACACCCTGCAAGTCAGAAAAGATGACCTTAAATGGCCATTGCCAACACTGAAAGGGTTATGGGGTGATAAGCACAATAATATACTACTAGTGGAGTTATGAGATGATAAAACTATTTTGGAAAGCAATTTGGAATTGTTGGAGGAAAGTGACCAAAATTCCCAATCCCTTTGAATCAGAGATTTCACTACTGGGTAAACCCAAGGAAACAACTGAGAAGAATAAAGGCACCCTACATACCAAAACATTTATAGCAGCATGTTTTATAGCAAAGAACTGGAAGACAAAGAAGATGCTCATCAATTGGGAAATGACTAAACGTTTTGGGACATGAATGAAATAGAATATTAATGTGCTGTAATTAATAATATGTCATAAATACAGAAGCCTGGAAAAAATAAAGAATGCAAAGTAAAGAAAGCAGGGTTACGAAAACAATATGCCCTGTAATTATGAGAATGTTAATAGAAATTTCCACATGTAAAAAAAATTAAAAATGAATGTTGCAAAAAATAAAGATCAAACAGGAAGAGAAAGAAAAGATAAAAAGAAATATTGGGGGAGTGGGGTTCAGTGGTCCATTGGTTAGAGCATCAAGCCCAAAACCAGGAAAAATGGATACCAAATCAGACCTAGATACTTAATAGCTGTGTGACTGTGGACAAGTAAGTTAGCCTCTGCTTGCCTCAGTTTTCTCATCTTTGAAATGGAGATGATAATAGCACCCACCTCTCAGGGTTGTAAGGACAAGATGTAATAATGATTATAAAGTATTTAGCACAGTTCCTGATCCATATTAATCACTACATAAGGGTTAGTTTTTATTAGATAACATAATATTATTTTATTATATGAGAGAACACAACCTAATCATTTCTTTGTAGAGGTCAGGAGTCCATACATATTATACAATTCACATGTTTTGAGATGTTTTCCACCCATTAGTTAATTGTGTTGATTTTCTTCTCTGCAAAGGTTTCCTCTGATGCTCTTCAGACCTCCATGCAATTCCTGTAGTCATTGGGCCAGACAAGTGAGGTGAATGTCTAGCACCCACTTCTGTGGGGGAGAAGGAATGAGAGATCAGGACTGGGGATTAGGTACAGGATGCAGTGGCAAGAATGGCTATTCTACAGGCACATGCACAAGCTGCCCAAACATTAACCTACATTTTCCCATCACAAAGTTGAGAAATTAGAGTGGCTTGATTTCTCGTACAGTTGACTTCTTTCCTTATATATTTGGGAAATTAGATCTATGTCAGAGAGTGTTATTCTAAATTTTTTCCAGTTTGAGGTTTTCCTTTTAATTTTGGTTGCATTGGTTTTGTTTGTATAAACCCTTTTTAATTTAATATAATCAAAATAATTCATTTTACATTTTATAATGTTCTCTGTCTCTTGTTTGGTCTTAAATTCCTTCCTTTCAAATAGATCTGTAAGGAATCCTATTCTATGTTCTCCTCATTTACTTATGATTTCTCTCTTTATATTTAAGTCTTTTATCCATTTTGAATTTATCTTGGTATAGGGTGTGACATGTTGATCTCAACCTAATTTTTCTCATGCTATTTTCCAAGTTTCCCAGAAGTTTTTGTCAAATAGTGATTTCTGTTATAAAGAAATAAGAAGTTACTACTCCTAGAGGATATATGGATACTGGTGAGGGAAGCTGTGTCTTTGTATTCCCCTAGGTTGCTGGTGACTGGGGAACACCAACTCAGTCACCTTTGCTTGATGGTATAATTCCCCTTTCTAAATAACAGTGCCCAGGTAGGACCCTAACTGGTCCGGTAGATGGCTAACCCTTCAGGTCCCACCTGGAGATGGATCAATTATTCGTATTGGGCTCTGATTAGCCTTGGATCACATTGTTCATCTGACCGCATCTGCTCCCTCCCCAAGGGTTGAGTTATAATGACCACTCTGGAAGGTACTTATTAAATATTTATTTTTGATCTTAATTAGGGAAAGGATTGTCAGGATATGGATTGGGGATTGAAGACCCTGTCAAACTATTATCTATAGCAGGGGTCGGCAATGTAAGACTCTCAAGCCATATCTGGCTCCACCTCTGGACTGGCTAGTCAGGGCAGAGCCCCAGGATGTGCCCCAGGGGGCCCTTCAGCCCCCGCCCCATATTCCAGCACCTTCCACCTCCATCCTCCTCCTTCCACAGGTGTTTATGGTTCTCACAGCCAAAAAGGTTGCCAACGATTGAATAGGCTATAATCCCTCAGGACTGGAGGCTTATTGATTTATAAATCTGGAGCTCTTGTTCTTCACAGCCCCTCTGATTCAGCTTGGCCACTGCCAAACCAGAGAGATTGCTCTGCTGGATGTAGATGTATCAATGATTTCTCTCTCAGCTTCCTATTGACAGTTTGTGATGTGTTAGCCTGCACAGCCTTCAGGAAGTAACCACTCTTAAGAAAATCCACCCTCTTCTTCTTCTACCTCCCTCCTCCAGGTCACCACCCGGGCTGAAAGATCTAAATAGCTATGATGATTCAGATGCCTAAAGATCTAGGGAGATTCAGAGAGAACCAATGACCAATAGTCAGAGACCCACAGATCAGTGGTCAAGGACCAATACCCAAAGATCAAATGTCAAAGGCCCCTTCCAGATGGCTGTTGGAGTATTTATACTCTCAGACCAACCAACGTTTGCCCCTGTCTCACAGCATCTGGGAACATTCCAGTGTCTCCAACTGTCTCCCTTGTCAATCAAGGTGAGACCCACATTCCCAGGGTTTGAACATAACAATTCTTGTCCCAAAAGCTGGGATCTCTGGGTTTATGGAACACTGGCTTACTGAGGTCATTTACCCCAATCCTATTCCACATATCCATACATATATATATATATATATATATATATATATATATATATATATATTTGGTGAATATATATATATATATATATATATGAGCAGAGTCAAGTAAAATGAATCCAGATGGTTGTCCTGTACAAACATATGCGTTTCTTTGTGTTCACTACCACAAGTCAAGGGTTGGGCAGCATGCTTCATCAGAGGTCATCTAAATTCATGATTGGTCATTGAATTGTTTAGACTTCTTAAGTCTTTGAGATTTTACATTTTTTCCCCTTATATTGTTGTTGTCCTTGAATAAACTGTTATCCTGGTTCTGTCCCCTTTACTCTGCATCAGT